>NW_022196004.1:0-553418 GCF_008641045.1 Pistacia vera
CTTTAAATGCACCGAATAATACACAATTTTTGTTAGCATAAAAATCAATGCTTCTTTTCTTCATTCAATTCTTTCACCAATAGTTTTAGAAATTATAGATCAAAGTCAAAATTTGGTACCCCACGGTCCCCACCCATAAATTGCCTAAAGCAACATTTTCTTTTTGTATCTCCTATCAAATAAAGAAAGATTATTTGTTTTTGTTTTTAAATGTGACTGCTTCTCAATGTTTTGCAAGCAAGATCTATTCGGTCACCTGCTTTTCTTTTCAACCAAATCATTAAATATATGTTGAATTATTGGTGCATATTAGATCTAGATAGGATGTAGGAGTAATCTACAAGGTTGTAAATAAAGGAGGGTGTGCTTGTAATTGTATCTAAGTAAGTCAAACGCAGTGTTTTAGTGTCTGTCTTGCCAAAACGCTGCGTTTGGTTACAGATACCAACTATGAAACAGTTGGTCTTGGTACTCGTCTTAGACTCTTAGTCGTCTTCTTCAAAAAAAAAAAAAAAAAAAATCAGTAAAAAGCTACAGCCTACAGAGCAGTTTTTTGTCATGCAAGATTTGTCTTTTCTTCTTTCAGTTTCAAACAGAAAAAAAATCAATAAAAAGCTACAGCCTACAGAGACCACACTGACCTGACTGTTGCCCTGCTATTGCCGTGCTGGTGCTGCCGTGAGAGGAGATCTGCTGCTGCCGTGACCTGTTGCTGCTGCCGTGACCTGTTGTCGCTGCCGTGACCTGCTGCTGCTGGCGCCTGACCTGACTGCTGCCCTGCTGTTGCCATGCTGGTGCTGCCGTGAGAGGAGATCTGCTGCTGTCGTGACCTGCTACTGCTGTCGTGACTTGTTGTTGCTGCCGTGACCTGTTGCCGCTGCCGTGACCTGTTGTCGCTGCCATGACCTGTTGCCGCTGCCGTGACCTGCTACTGCTGGCACCTGCTGCTGCCGTTAGAGAAGTCAAAGAATGAGGGAGAGTGGAGCTGTTGTGAGAGTGAGAGAGTAAGGGAGTGGAGCTGCTGTGAGAGGACTGGAGCAATGGAGCTGTTGCGGCCTGTGAGAGAAGAGAATGGCTACTGCATTTTTTGTTTTTTAAGTTTTGCTGTTTTGGTTTAGATTAGGGTTTGAGTTGAGACTTGAGAGTGAGACTGTGAGAGGACTGACGAGTGATAAGTTTTATTTTTATTTTTTTTAAATTTCAAATTTGCAGGTCCGTACGTACTCGCGAGTAGTATCCGGTCCATCCGCAAAAGTCATAGGCGAGCCGGGTACAGGTCAGATTTTCACGGGTCAAAATATGTGTTACCCGTACCCGCCCATTGGGTACAGGTACCCATTGACCTGCAGGTACACCCGCCCGTTTGCCAGGTCTAAGTCAAACGCAGTGTTTTAGTGTCTGTCTTGCCAAAACGCTGCGTTTGGTTACAGATACCAACTATTAAACAGTTGGTCTTGGTACTCATCTTACACTCTTAGTCGTCTTCTTCAAAACAGAAAAAAAAAATCAGTAAAAAGCTACAGCCTACAGAGCAGTTTTTTGTCATGCAAGATTTGTCTTTTCTTCTTTTAGTTTCAAACAGAAAAAAAATCAGTAAAAAGCTACAGCCTACAGAGACCACACTGACCTAACTGCTGCCCTGCTGGTGCCGTGTTGGTGCTACCGTGAGAGGAGATCTGCTGCTGCCGTGACCTGCTGATGCTGCCCTGACCTGCTACTGCTAGCGCCTGACCTGATTGCTGCCCTGCTGGTGCTGCCGTGAGAGGAGATCTGTTGCTACCGTGACCTGCTGCTGCTAGCGCCTGCTGCTGCCGTTAGAAAAGTCAAAGAATGAGGGAAAGTGGAGCTGCTATGAAAGTGAGAGAGTGAGGGAGTGGAGATGCTGTGAGAGGACTGGAGCAGTGGAGCTGTTGTGGCCTATGAGAGAAGAGAATGGATGATGCGTTTTTTGTTTTTTTAAGTTTTGTTGTTTTGGTTTAGATTAGGGTTTGAGTTGAGACTTGAGAGTGAGACTGTGAGAGGACTGATGAGTGATAAGTTTTATTTTTATTTTTTTTAAATTTCAAATTTGCAGGTCCACGAGTACCCGCGGGTAGTACCCGGTCCATCCGCAAAAGTCACGGGCGGGTCGGGTATGGGTCAGATTTTCACGGGTCAAAATATGTGTTACCTGTATCCGCCCGTTGGGTACGAGTACCCGTTGACCCGCGGGTATACCCGTCCGTTTGCCAGGTCTAGTTTTATGCTATCGAAGTTGAGATTGATTGTGTGTTTCCATAGGATTGAAAGGGGAGAACAAGTGGGGAAAGAAAAAAGAGGGGAAGAAGAGACAAGGGAGAGAAAAAGAGAGAGAAGGGGGAAGAAAAGTGAAAAGAATTTTTTTTTTTTTTTTTTTTAATGTTTTAGTTCAATTACACATTTGCCTTCTTCGATTTGACTTTTTTAACTTTGTCTTAACGATAGGGGCTCATTTAAGACTTTTTGAAAATCAGAGTGTTACTTAAGACTTAGGTATCTCATGGGGGGCGAATAGGATTAACCCTATTTTTAAAAGATGTGAGGTAGAGTTGAAAACAAAGTTTAAAATTGGGAAGATGAATGAAAATTATTTTTCATAATGAATATTGAATAGCTCTCAATATGATATAGTTTTGAAGAGCGCAATATTTATAAACTTTTTTTTTTTTTTTTTTTGTTATATGTTGATTTTCTTTTTGGCAATATTAATTTTTCTTGTAATATTTTATTTTCTCATTAAAGCGTTAGTAATGCAATTGATTGGTAATTGGATAAGTGCCAACCTAGTCGGATGTACTCAACATATAGTGATGCATTATTTGTTAAAGTACTTCAAATTTAATTGAAAATTATTAATCTTGTACGGGTTAATACCATTTACACCACATGAAACATCAGAAACTATAGTTTGACCCAAAAAGTCCAGAAACCACAATATAGACACAGCAAGCCATCTATTTGGCTATTAACTCTAACTTTCTTAACACTAAAATAGACTTTTACTTGCTAAACTTTTAAAAAAATTATTAAATTGTATAAAAATTAATTTTATTATAAAAGCTAACATATTAGAAAAAAAGTTTTAAAAAAAAATCTGAAATTTGAAAATTTAATATAGAAAAAACTCTAAAACATTAAAAGAAACTATGAGACGTTTATAAGAAATAGAAAATTGAAAAAATTGAGATAAATAAAAAACTCATAAAAACTAAAAAAATAAATCTCGGAAAATAAAAAATTCAAAAAAAAAACTAAAGTTAAAAAGTTTAACATAAAAATTAAAAATTTTAAAAGCTAAATTATTTTCTTTTAAACAAAGCTAAATCTTAAAATAATAGAAAAGAAATCACAACTGCCAGATGCGCTTGCAGATCCGGGTAGGGGTGTGGAAATCCGATTAATCGAACCGGAGTACTAATATTTTGAACTGAACCAAAAATCGGTTCAAGAGATAATTCAAACCGAAACCGGACCGAATTATCTCTTAAACTGATTATGAACAGAACCGATAATTCGATTTAGTTATCGGTTAACCGGTTTATGAACCAGTTTTATAAAACAATCCCTATTCTCCCACTATTTTGAGGGTTCATGATGTCGAACTACCGTCACCAACTTTCTCGCAAAGTCAAACCACCCACACTCCACCTTCCACCCCATCAACTCATATACAATCATGATATCTGGACTTTGTTAGATAGAGTGACCTTTCTAGAGAGAGAAAAATAAGAAGATTGGTGAATAAAAAAGCTTGCAAAACTTAGAAAGTTAAAGAGATAAATCAAAGAATTTAACCGTATCAAACGAATGCTATTGGGTGTGGAGGTTGCTATCGATTGAGATGGGAGAGAAGACTTGGAAAAAGAATAAAGTCGATTGTGATTGGGAAAAAAAAAAATGGTCGAGCAGCTACGACTGGGGTGGAAAAAGTTGATTTAGGAAAACAATGGCTGTGTAGTTGTAGGAGAAGAAGCAGTAAATATAATGGGGGAGAGGTGATGGCGTACTGAAAACGTAAGGAGTCAAAGGAGTTATTACATTTTACTTAAAAGATGGTGAGAGTTCCAAGGAATTAAATGCACAGCAGGTCGCGTGCAGCTTCTCTTTGTCAATTTTTTTAATTTCTTATTTTTTAACTTCTCTCTCTCTTAACTCTCTTTCTCTCTCTCTAGTTTTAAAATGATGAAAAAACCGGATTTCGGTTAACCGATTCAAAATTACAGTTGCATCATTAATCGAACCAGTTTTTCAGTTTTCTTTATTTTAAAAACCGAACCAATTGTTTTGAAAAACCTATTTTTCAGACCAACTTTTTGCTTCAGTTCGGTTTTCGGGTTTTTTTTTTGCAGCCCTAGAGTCGGGAGATAACTTAGGATGTGTTTGTTTGATTATTTTAAGTAGTATTTTTAAAAAAGTTAGTTTAGTTATTATTAGGAGAATATGATTTAAATTTAAAAATATGTTTGGTAAGATTATTTTTAAGCTCTTACATTCGTTAATTTAGTTAAACACCCCTACAATAAAAGTTTTAAAATTAACAAAAACATTCACACCCACCCATTAAATGTCGACAGTTGGCCACCACTGCCTCCACAACTGTAAGCCCCGTCACCCTCCACAACTAAAAGCCCATTCTCCACCTCCCATTTTCACAACATCAACTATATCACTTTTTTAATTTTATCTTTGTCAAAGTCCTAACAAATGTCATATCTATTGCTATAAAAAGCTACAAGGTTATATTATTCGATAATTTTCATACCAATATAGTTAACATTAGAACTGGGCATTTGGGACCGGTCTGAAAAGCTCAGCCCCAAAACCTGGTCCTAGGACCGATCCTTGAGAGGACCAGTCCTAGGAGGCCTGGTCCCAAAAAGGGACCAGGCCTAAGGAGGAGGGCCCAGGCCCTCCACTGGGCCCTCCTCCAAGGCCCAGGCCTGGACCCAAATTTTTTTTGTATTTTATCCTTTTAGTCCCCTATAAAATTACAGTAAACCCTTTATTAATATTAAATAAGTATAAATTACAGGGGTAAAAAATATTTTATAAAATTTATTAAAAAAAAAAAGTATTTGGCAGCCAACGGTTATAATTATATTATTAATTATAAGTTTTTTTTTTCATTCCCTCTCCCCCCTACACTATAAATAACCCTAAAATCTTTCATTTTTTTCACACCAATCAATCTCTCATTCTTTCATTCTCTCAATCTCTCTACTCCAAATCTCCAATCAATTTCTCATTCAATTTATATTTATAATTTATTCATATTATTCAAATTTTTTTTCTATTTTTCAATATCATCATAATTTCATATTATTATTTAATTTCTTTTCATTTTAATTATTTATTATTTTATCATAAATTTATAATGTCTTCCCCAAATGAGTTTTACATTCCATCCACCGAAGAAATTGAAGCCTTCGATCCATTTTCATCATTTCCTCCAGAGGATGCAGCTGTAATTCCACAACCACATTCGGCCGGGACGAGGTGTAGCCAAACACATGTGAGCTGCGAGTCAACGGGCACGGACATAGCCCAACCCCCCCGACCGTCAAAGAGGGTCGTGTCCGATGTCTGGCGATACTTCACCAAATCAAAACGGCCAAAGACAAATGGGGAGGGGGAAGAATCGTGTGGGATATGTAATTTATGTGGAACCATTATTGGGGCTGAGAAGGGGACTTCGACGATGCGACGACACGTAGAGAAGAAGCATCCCCAAATAAATGCATCTTCAAGCGGATCAGGTAGACAAATTCAAACTCAACTTAATTTTAATCCACAATCCTCAACTCTCTCAACATGGCAATACAATACACATGTTGCACGAGAGGAAATAGCAAGATATATAGTTGCTACGGACTCTCCCATTTGTTTATCTGAAAATCCTTTTTTTGTTAATATGGTTAAAACTGCATTTTGTCCAGCATATACCCCTGTTAGTAGAACTACAAGTAGAAGAGATATACTAAAACTTTATAACAAAATAAATAATAAACTTAAAAACGAATTTCAAAATTTTAGGAATATATCTATTGCACTTACATCAGACATATGGGCTTGTAGATCAAAAACCGATTTTTTAACTGTTACAGTACATTTCTTAGATCATAATTGGGGTTTACAACAAAAATTGATAGGTTTTAAACCATTATATGAAAAACATAGTGCTGAAACTATTTATTTTACAATTCTTGAAGTTTTGCAAGAATATTTATTAACTGATAGAGTTGTAGCGCTAACGCTTGATAATGCAGCTGCTAACACCGCGGCAATCTCTTTATTTGAAAAGAAATTGGATCCGCTTGGTGAAGGCAAATTTTATCACCAGAGATGTGCTTGTCACATCATCAATTTGATAGTTAAAGCAGGTTTAGATGCTATACATTCAAAGATGGAGAGGGTGCGTAGAGCTATCGGATTTATCGTCGGCGGTAGCAATAAAAGATGACAGGAGTACGTCAAATATTGTAAGCAAGATGAGCCACCGGTTCGACCTCTGAAGTTATGTACAGACATGCCTATCCGTTGGAACTCTACCTACTTGATGTTGGAAAAAGTTTTGCCAACCGTGAAGCAAATTACAGATTTCGTCAACCGGAAGAACCATCCAGAGGAAGTTGTCAGCTATGATGATTGGGCGGTTTGTGAACTTTTTTATTCATTTCTTAAATTTTTTTATGATGCTACTAATACATTAAGTGGTATTTATTATCCAACTACTAATTTAGTGTTAGATATTTTAGTTCAAATTGCTAAAACTTTTGCTCAATATAGATATGATAACATTTTACGTGAAATTGTTTTAAGTATGGAAGAAAAATATAAGAGATATTGGTTAGATATTCCATTCTTATATGGATTAGGCATTTTTCTAGATCCTAGGTTTAAATTATCCGTAGTTAACGGTGTAATTACTGAGTTAGGCCGGCATTTAGGATATGATTATACGTCTTATTTGATTGACTTTAAACACAAATTGGATAGACTTTTTCCTTTATATGAGAACAGGTACAATGGAAGTGGAAGTGGAAGTGGAACGTCTAGGAGAGGCGATCAGGACCTTGATGCAACCCCCTCTAAAGGATCGAGCAAGTGGGCGTATGTGGAACGTGGCGGAAGCTCCAGCTCGTACATACATGGACCAAATGAGCTGACTCGCTACCTACAGGTGGACCTGACCTTTATGACGATGAAGGAGCAACTTGACATGGATATTCTTCAATGGTGGAACCAACATAAAAGTCGATTCCCCATTATATCCCAAATGGCACGTGACATTTTATCTGTGCTGGTTTCTACAATTGCATATGAGTCAACATTTTCAACGAGTGGTCGGATTGTTCAAGACAGAAGATGTTTTTTAACCAATGAGATAATTGAAGTGATAACGTGTTTACGGGATTTGACTCATGGAGAAAGAAGACTACAACAGCACCTTGAAGATCCCGAAATACTCGAACTCTTTAGGAATACAGATTTGAATAATGTAACTAGTGTTGATGATGAAATTGAAGATGAATAATTTAATAAAATAAATTATTTAATTATTTATTTGTGAAGCGTGAATGTGTGAAATGTGAATATTACATTTATGTTAAAAATTAAAATTAACTATTAATTTATTATTTTTGCAAATTAATTAAATTTTTAGAAACTTACTAATCAACCCCTAAAAAATACTAAAATCCCCTTATAAAACTTTATTTCGCCCCTAAAATATAAAAAAATATCAGGGGAGGGGGAAAAAATTATCCAAGCCCATGGGACCGGTCCTGGGCCCATATGACCAATCCCGACCAGGCCTAGGGCCTGGTTCGGATCCTGATTTTTCTCATGGGCCTGGGACCGGTCCCATTTGACCGGTCCCAAGCCAAAATGGGACCAGTCCCAAACGGGCTCAGATCTGGGCCCGCAAGGGACCGGTCCCTGCCCAGCTCTAGACTTAACATCGTATGTTGAAAAGTTTCCTGATCACAAATTTTGTTGGTCAGTGAGCAGTTTCCAATAACAGCTGCATTTTTCGACTAAAATAGTTTCAAACATATCTGAAGTATTTTTTCAAATAAATAAATTTATAAGATAAGTGATTTTATCAAAAAATAAAATAAACAAATAACTGGTAAATTAAAAAAACAAACAATCTATAGTTGTTTATTAAATCTGTGTTTTTTATATTACATTGATTATTTTCATAGTTATAAAAAAATTATATTAAAAAAACATTATCTTCTCATAAAATCAAACAAATAAAAAACTATATCCTTGCACGTTGATTTCAATCTTGTTTAAAAAAAATACATTAGATGTAGTTCCTGTTTTGCGATTATTTAGAGGTAGTCAGTGGTGTACAATTAATGCATGGTTTCGCTGGAGTTGGTCATTGGTGGCCCCATTCAAATAATTGAGTCGTGTCATACTTATTTATATTAATATTATATTAAAATTTGATACCAAATTTCTATATTGAAACAAAAATTTGCCTCTATTTGATATATGGCATCAATCCCAATTTGTATTTATTTGATAGCAATTTCATTCAAAGCTTTGGGGTTTATGGTTTCAAATTAAATTGATAAGCTTATGATCACGTTGTAGTACAAATATTCTAATTTTTTTCCATTTTTTATTTTTAATTATTGTAATTAAAAATAATTTAGTATATTATATATAATGTTACAAATATATGTTATATATAATTTAGTATAAAAATACTTTTTATTATTAATTAAGCATTTATTATACTATTTTTTTTGTATTTATTAACATCGTATGTTATTTCAGCTCTTTAATCTGATCAAATTAAGCTTTACTTTCATATAGAGTTTTTTTTTTTTAAATATATTAATTAATTGTTTTGATTGATAGTTTATTTTTAAAAAGTTATTGTCTTCGACAAACATACTAAACGCATTTTCATTTTTCTATTTTTAAAATTTTATTTTCAGACAAACATACAGAATATTTTAATAATTTTTGTAATTTTTAATCATTTTAATTTATTTCAAAAAATAAAAAACAGATTCACAAAATCTATAGAAGAAAACAGTCATACTTTTCTTTAATTAAGTACACACACATAATTAAATTTTATAGATGAATCTCATTTTATTAACAACAATATGATATATTTATGTAATTTCTAATGAAGTGTTATGCAATTTGGAATTGAAAATTCAGAATAATTAATTGTTTGATCTTGTCGTCAATTATATTCCCAATTTCTGATATTAAAAAAAAAAAATTTATATAAAAATTATATAACATAAATGGTATACCTAAAAAATCAGGGCTGACCTAAGCTTACATCAACGAGCACCAGTCAGAATTCAAGAAGACTTTGCACCGCCCAGAAACTGCCACATCACCCCAAGCCATAAAGAGTATAGTTGTCACCAACCCAGTCAACTCAAGTTTTGTCTATGAATAAATTTGGTTTGCACACCTATCCAAGCCCAATATACAGACTTGTAATCATTACCCTGAACTCAGTGGCTATAAAGAGAGGACTCCTCCTCACAAAATCAGGATCAGACTGTCTGAATTTAACAAAACACATAGCAAAGACACCATACGGGAAAGAGACTGGCTTAACATTCTCTCTAAATACCAAGCACTTGAAATTCAGTTCGTTGTTCGCGACCTCTTGCAACTTGGCTAATCACCAAAAATACTCATATAAAAGAAAACAGTGGATGTAGGAATTGTTTTAAGCATCCGAAACACTTTAAAAATTCTCATCGTCTCTTTTATATTACGTCTTTGCATACGGTGAAAACAGTGACACTTAATCAAATCCCTCAATTAATCACATGTAATTTTTAAGGCCTTCTTAGCACTTTGCATGTGCAAGGTCGTTGGTGTCAAAATCCAGCATCAACAATTTGGCGCTAGAAGGAAGGCCCAGATTCACATCAGCTCTCTATCTGGTTTTTCGCAACTAATCAATCAGTTCCACCTTCAAAGGTTAACCACAAAACTCATGGCTCGTGGTCTAGAAACCGAGCGTACTAGCACCAAAAACGAAGAGATTCCCCACAGTCAGGAAACTATTCATCCCGAATTAGTTCCACCTCCTCAAAGTACTGCAGACGACATCCCCTCAACTTCCTAGACAAATCCTGCTCTGATGGGCTACCTAGAGAAGTTCAACAATACCCTCTAAACGATGAGCCAAAGGCTGGGTCGTTTGGACCAGGTCGTGCCACCAAATTCTGACAAGGTCGTACCACTTCCAAAAAGGCCTATAGGTCACGCTCAAGCATGAAAACGAGCAAAGGCTCATCCACAGGCACTATAGCGCAAAAAAGTAAGCGAACGAATATGGGCAGAAAGGCTTAAAGGGTCAAGTGAATACTGGTCGCAAGCCAGGGAAAAAGCCTATGGCTCAGCGACTTGGTAGTATGTTGCACCAAGACCAGACCCACACCATGTCGCAAGGGCACCCCCACAAGAGTGCTTGGTAGGGAGATTCCTACTATCGCCAGCATGATGGTTTCGACCATCACCGCAAGGGAAGTACCCAGTGTTAGTAGGTTGTTCTAACCATTGCAGAGGTCGGGAAAACTCCTCAAGCCACTCAGCACTTTCACAAGGCTCAGGCCAACAAGTGTCAAAGCACGCTGAAGGCTCCGACCAAGGCAGAGAAAGTACTAATCTACAGTCTTTCATCAATCACAATTGTAGAAAGCATACCTGCATTGTAGAAAGTGATCCCCAAATGGCTCCACTTCCTCAAATAGAGGAGTTACAGCTAAATCTAGATTAGCTTAGAGCTCAGCAAAATGAGTAGGGGCAGGTCGCTAAGACGTCTCCCTCTCCAGCAGTTTTGAATGCTCCTTTCTTGTCAAGATTCAGAATGCCCGACATGAGGGCATTCGATGGGAATTCTGATCCGTAAAATCATCTCTATGAGTTTATCGACCTCATAGAGCTTTACCAAGTTTCAAACTTAGCGAAGTGTCACTGCTTAGCAGTGACTCTGACTGCCCACACAAAGCGTTGCTTTAGATCTCTTCCACCAAGGTCTATCAATTTGTGGTAGTAGTTGAGCTCATTGTTCTTAAGACACTTCCAAGCTAATCAAAAGTTTTCAATGTCGTTAAGCTACCTCAGCGACATACGACAAGAAAAGAATGAGTCTTTCCAGCCCTATATTGATAGGTTCCACAGGGAATCAAATAAGGCGGCTCATACACCTGAGAATTTGGTTCGAACTCTGATCAATGTCGAAGTTCACCTGCAAACCAACCTATGGAAGAAACTACAATTTGAGGACGATATTTCCCTCACTTGCTTCTATAATCTGACAGAGAAATATCTATGGATAGAAAACTCAGTGGCAGCCTTGAATCGCCACGACCTCAGGCCTTCGACCAGTGCTCCAATCGAAGGGATGAATTCTGAGGAGAGAGTAGTAGAAGAAATTATTGTAAATGGGCTAATAACAATTAGAGGAAGGGAAAGAAACAACAGTTTGAGCCCAATAAATCTTATGCTTCAATTCCTCATCATGAGTGCAACCGTGATAACTTTACTCCATTTAATACATCAGTTTTAGCTATTTTGGACAAGTCAACAAAAGCTAATCTGCTCAAAGAGCCAAAGCCCATGAAAAAACCCTCATCTAAAAGAAATGACAAGAAATATTATCATTACTACCGAGACAGTGGGCATCATACCGATGAGTGTAGAGCTCTTAAGTAGTCAATTGAAGACCTCATCTAGAAAGGCCATGACACAACCAGTCCCGAATTTCCTCATCCCGTAGGATCTGGGCGCTCCCACAAGACTCGGATACCCGAGACGTGCCATGTAGAAAAACTGCGAAACCTGTTTAAAGACATACTTTTCCTGAATAACATCATAGTATTTCCATTTCCAACATCTCAAAAAAAGACATGCATCATCTTTCGTTTTACAAAAGAAAAGAGTTAGGGAAACTTGTGGTATCAGGTTTTCCACTTATACTACACATTCCAAAATATGTAATAAAAGGAAATACATGAAGGAAAACCCGAGTTCTTGAAACGAAAGTCCAAATTTACAATGCGACATAAATATAAAACCCACATAAAAGATGTCAATGTGTGGCACAACCCTGAGCGGAGACTCACTGCTCGGCACGATCTCCGGAAGGTCCTGGTGGGGGGAAAAACATTTAAAAAGGGGTGGTGAATACTCAGTGAGTGGGGAAAGGGGGGAGTTTGCAAAATATTCGTCAAACAAAAGTGGCATGCAATGGTTCTTATAAAATACAGAAAACAACATGATTCCATGAACATTCTTTTATGGTGGCAGCTAATCATCATGGATGCATATAATCATTTCTAATTGTTCTAAGTATTATAATCTGATCAATTAAACTGACAACAATTTCTGAATCCTAGCTCCTCACTAAATGCTGAAAATTCTTTTATGAGAACTTAAAGAATAGCTGTAAATGCTATGCTTCTAAAGACGTTTTCATAAACTACTAAACATCAACGTGTCAATAACTAATGCAAACTATCCATCAGATACTGAAAACTGAAGCTATTAACTGATACTGAAAACTGTAGGTTGGTATCTGAGAACTTTAAAATGTATCCTGTTTCGAAGCAGTAAACTGATACTAAAGGTTCTCACCCAAATACTACCTGGGGTAAAATCTCGATACCTGGTGGGCATCCCACACACAGGCAGAGCTGGGAAATACATCTCAATACCGGCAAGATCTATCATGCGCGGGCAGAGCCTGAAGAAAACCATCTCAATACCTGGCGGACAAACTCAACGCCCGGCAGAGCACTAAATATCTCAATACGCATGCGCCGAGCCTGAAGACCAAATATCTCAATACCCAGCGGATCGCATGCCGTGGGCAGAGCCTGAAACTGGGGGAGGGTACTTCGTAGGGTGGTTTTAGCACACAAACAACTCATGCATACTCATATAACATGTAAGTCAAGAGTATATTACGTTGTGCTTATAATCATACATATTGACATAATATTTAGAAATCGCATAGGGGTGAAACTGCAATTTTCTAAACATGTTTCAAAACGACGGTATAACCCAGATTAAAATTACTTCAACATCACATGATCTTAGCATATAACCGATACAAATCATAAGCAAATATCACTTTTAAAAGTCAAAACTCATATAACACGTTTAATGAAATTAAACCGAGAGCAATAATAATAATAATAATAATATAATAATAATATTCATATAGGTAATCATGCCAACATATGAGATTTCATGGAAATAGGGGGTAAAATGCAAGTTTTTAAAACATATTCTCAAAACTAACAAATTCACCACATTTATAATATACAGAAATCTCTAAACATCACAAATCTCAACTCATATGCAGTTCAACCATTTCCAAGCTCTGTAACATTTCCTTTAACATGAATTATCCATACATGGGTGAAAAATTAAAACTGTAAAAAAAAATGTTTCAAAACTGACAGTTTAGCCCTTTTCAATACTCATTAACTCTACCTTCCCCAAAAAAAGACGTCACAACCATGAAACCTTTACCAAATTAGGAAGTTATCAATATAATTAGAAACCCAGATTTTATGATCACCAAAAAAAACATTTAATCCGTACAAAACAAAGGGTTATAGCAAATATATATATATATATATAAAAGAAACCATTAATCCAAAGGAAGTCATCAATCAAAAATGAGAATACCTTTTTTTTTTTTGACTTTCAAGACTTACTATTTCAGACTTTCTATAAACTATTACTCATACAACAAATAGCATTCAAACGTAGTTGTTCATAAACATATTTTATCTTATTAACAAAATCCCAGCAACTTACCAACACACTGCCCAACCTAATACACATCATTAAGAAAACAATTTAAAGCAATTCTACAATAAAATATATCCCAAATCCAGCCGAAGCTGGGAGAACAAGCAACTCACACAAACTTCACATATAATCCAAAAAATCATCAAAACATAACATGCAGACATAAGTCTTAAGCTTTTAAGAAAGATCTAATGAATGCAACACAAGACCAGATCTGATGCAGTATCACTCTTTCTATGTTCAGCCGAACACATGCAAGCAAAATACACACCATTTTAAGCACCAAAAACCAACCAAACATTTATCCAAAAGCATGGAAAGGAAAGCCAGTCGGCAAGCTTCAAATTCAGCTCAAAACTCATCAAAAAGCAAAAATGGCCAACTATATTTAACATGCAAACATAAATCTGAATTTTTTAAGAAAACTTTCATTTGATCCACTCACACTAAAAAATTAGCTCAACCCGAAATACCCAGCTGCCCCAAGCACCATCCTTCTCTCACCTCACTTCTTTCTCTCATTTATCTTTTTCTTTCCCTTCCTCCTGCGCGACGTCTGTCTTCCTTCTTCCTTCTTTTCTCTCTTCTTTTCTCCCTTCTCTCTCTTCCTTTCTCTCTTCTTTCTTTTCTCGGTTTCTTCTCCCCACCTCTTCTTCTTCATTTGGGTGAGCGACCCAAATTATATAAAACAATTTTTTCTTACAACAGCCCCCAATTTCTCTTAATTAATATAACCCTGCCACATCATCTTTTCCTTACAAAAACATCCAGATTTTGTGCCCTTGCTACATGCAAACCCAACAGTTTCCATTTCTTCATTTTCACCACTAACCAAACTTTAAATTGACAGAAAAGTCCCTTTATAAACAAAACCAAAGGGAATATATATATATATTAGAATGGGGTTTACAACTTTCCCCCCTTAATAAAATTTCGTCCTCGAAATTTACTATGAGTAATACACGGATATGGGTCCTTTTATAAGTCTAGCAACACATTCTCTAGTACACACCTTCATTAATAAAGAGTTTCCTATAGGGTGACTACCATCAATCTACAACCAAAGAATCTCAACTCTCGGTTGGCATGTTAGAAAACAATCGAATGTGTAAAATTAGGATTAATCAAATTACGATTCTCACCGCAAAGTTAGAACATACCGTGTCCACATCGGAGTGGCTTGTGCATTTGTTGTGTCAAGGCGAACACACGGGCTGAGTTTGGGGTCGCCTAACCTTTTGGTTGCCCACTACTACTATGCAATCTGCCCTGTGCCCCTGAACCTGAACCTCTCCTGAACGGGCTTGAGTGACACTACCACCTTGAGTCAGAATAGGACAATTCTCTTAAGATGGCCTTTGCCCACAATGATAACAACCTGAGGAACTTCCCGACACTGTCCAGAATGAAATCTCCCACACTCGTTGCATTGTACTCGTGATCCCACTACTACCGAAATCGGTGTCTACTATCTTGGAACCTTCTATTCCATTATCACTACCCACTGCAAATGACCCCAGACCTGTCTCTGATTGTCCTGGACTATTAGAAGTCCCAGAAAAACTACCATCTCTTTTCTGATTCCTATTATTAGGTCTCAACTACCCACTCACGGTTACTACGTTTCTGTCTTCGTGGCTCTCTCTTCTCAAACTCTCCCAAATTACTCCAACTCTCTAGCTATCTCTGTCAATTTCCCAAACTCTGAGAGCAGTGTGAGGCCACTATTGTTCTGATCCTACTCTAAGGCCCTGCTCCAATCTCCTACATTTGCTCTCTCATCTCCAGTATAAGTGGGGCAAAACGGGATAACTCAATAAACTTACAAATATCCTCCACTGACATATTTCCGTGTTAGTCTGATAAAACTACTCTGCTTAGCACCTGATACACATAGGAAAATAATGATCGAAGAAACCGACGAAAAATGGCCCAAGTATTATGTGGGATCCCCATAGCTAGGTTGTACTGATCTCCACCAATGACGAGCCCTACCTTTAAGTAGAAAGGTAGCAAACCGTAGTTTTTGGTCATCAGTACACTCCATCATCCCAAATACTTGTTCTAATTGATCCATCCAGGAGTCGGCATCTGTGGGATCTCCCGTCCCCTCAAAGTCTATTGCCCCTAATTTTCTCGCTCTCTCTATAGTTTTTCCTTCTCCTTGACGTCCAGGCATCCTATCCTGCACTACCCTAGTCATTAGTTGAACTAGCCTATCCATAGTCTGCTCCATGTTATCCCTATCACCTTGGAGCCCTACATTTTGTTCACTCATTGGTCTTTCCTCAACATTTTGATTTTCGACATCTGATTCCTCCTGGGGTCCCTGAGGTCCTGACCTATAGGCATCCGACTCTTCTACTCTCTTGTGTCGTAATATCAAGTTTTTTTAATAATCTTGTTATTTACAATGTTTTACAAGTTATGCAATTGCAAAAGTTGTATTCATTTCGTGAAGTACTTAAATTATAAAAGTGCTATCGCAAATGACAAAAGTCTATTTATATAGTGAAAATATGTACATAGATGATCAGAGAGCTTCATCAAAAGAAAAAAGAAATAAAAGAGGTTCTTCGAGGGCAGGCAGGCGGGAGTTTGATCACTTCTCTTGAACTTCAGAATCCCTAACTTTAGCTGTTACGATCTCAGGATCAGTAGCTTAGTCTTCAAGATTCTCTTTTTCTTGTTGATCCTCGTCCTGGGCAGTCTCTTGATCTTCTTGCTCTTCACATGACTGCATCGATACAAGAGCTACCTGATATTCTTCAGGGAGGCTCGAAAGATCCATGTCTGGATTGTTCACTTGCAAGCTATGAATAATTTGTAGCAACTAGTGCCCATCTTTCCTTTCCACCTTGGCATTAAGCTGCCGCATTTGCTCAGTCAATGAGTTGATCTGCCCATGAGACATCTTGAGATCTATGTCTTTGGCTTTCATTTTCTTCTCTGTGTTCACCCACAAAGTAGCTCAAGATTCTTTTGTCTCCTTCTTGCGATTCAAGCTCTCTTGAAGCTCTCTGCTTCTTTCTCGAAGCTCATGCTCTCGCGAGCTCAGATCTTTAGTGAGCCTCGCCACTGTCATCTGAAGCTCTTTGACTTGATCATCCTTCTTTAGAAGCTCTTGCTTCGGGAACTAAATTGTTCAGAGAGTAGAGTCCTTTTCTTCTAAGAGTGTTCTCGCCTGAAGCTATGCATCACTTGCAGCTTCGTTAGAATCCGCAAAGGCCTACCTCAATTTGATGATCTCCTCCTTCATTTCATGGAGCTTTCCTTCAGAGTTGATCTTCATTTTGTTATGCGTGATGTTCAGGGCGAGCACAGACTACAAAGGAAAGTGATTAAGAGTTAGTTTTTTTTTTTTTTTTTTTTTTTAAGAAAACTATGGAACTCGATTAGCATTGAAGAGACTGCAAATAGAAGATTTGCTTAACTTAGCTCTACAGTTGGAGTGCAATGACTAGAAGGTCGGAAGGTCTAGAGGCGATGTACCTTTCAAAGGTCGACTCTAGTTGGCACTCAAGTAGTGTGAAGATCACCAGCATTAGGTGATCTGGAAGCTGCCCAAAGAGGTCTAAGACAAACATGTCTTGACCTCTCATGTTGGGAATCTCCTCGATCTATTCTTGGCTAGCTTTTCCTTGAGTGGCCTCACCTTCCTTCCTTTGGGATGACTCCGACACATCTTTCAAAGGGGCCTTTAAAGTAGGAAATTGGGTAGGCTATATCCCGCCTGGCAGTATCCCAAAGTTGTTTGACTCAGACTCAGATACTTCTTCTGTTATAGTCTTCCTCCTCTTCGTGCCCATCATCTTCTTCTTCATCAGATGTGCAGTAGCAAGCTAGGGAGCTTCTTCACGTCGCTTCACAACTGGTCACCTTTCAGCAATAGGTTGGGTCCCCGTTATAAGGACACTGTTTGAAGTCGTTCCAACTTGGGATCCTGGATTCAACCTAGGGAAGGTTATTCCCACAAGATCCTTTGGATTCTTCGGCTGCATGGCTACTGCATGGCATAAAAAATGATTAGTAGATAGAGTTTAAATATTCAAAAGACTTGGGTTTTTCAATTGAGGAAAAACTTATGAGCTGAACCGTCTAGGTATGCTTTTAAGGGGAAGAATCAGTACTTCCAAAGACTTTCTATCGTCACCAGCAGCTTCACGTCACGACTTCCATGGAAAGTTGGCTAAATGCTTGAATGCGGATGTGATCAGTCAACAACTACAATTTGGTCGTTTTGTTTTCTACATAAGAAAAGAGTTTGTTAGCTTATATTTTGAAAAAAGAACAAGTAAAAAGAGGCAAAAGACCTAAAATTGAAAAGAAAAACCTACTCGGTTCCTGAAATTTACAGACACCATTGTACTTAAAGAAAAAGTATTTGGTTTTGTAAGCTCCCACGTTATTGGGATAACCAAATATTCATCTATCGATCATTGGTCACTTAGAGAGGTAGTACAAGTCCTTATCTTTACTCTTCTTCAAAATATAGGAGCAAATGAGTTCCAACGTCGTTGGCTCTCCGAGTTTGTGCTCGCAAAACAATATATACATGACAATTGCTATCACATATGCGTTCGGCATCTGCTAGAATGGTGCAACCTGGAAATGGTCGAGAATCGACCTAATGTAGGGGTGGAAGGGAATTCTCACTCCACATTTGAAAATTGCTTTGAAGATCGCAGCCATTCCCTTGAGAGAAACCTAAGCAGTGTATGTCTTCTTTCGGTATACGTCTATTGAGATTGCGTATTGGTCCAACGCCTTCTGAATTTCTTCCAGTGTGGCAGTTGACCTAATCAACTTTTTGGGTCCTGTAGAGGTACTTGGAACTTGTGAGCTTTCACCGCCAGTTCTTTTCATTTTAGGGATCTCCACCGGCTCCAGTGTCTGTAAAGGTACAACATTGAGGGGAGACTCAAACTCTAAAAAATCTACCTCAGACAACGACTTAGAAGACGTGGAGGAAATTTCTATGGTTTCTACCATGGCCGTTAGACTTCTAAACCCTAAAACTCCTAAAAACAGTCTTCCAAGACTATTTATCCTAAGTTTTTAAGCCTTCCAAGTGTTTCTTCGAACACTACCCAAAAGTGTTTCTTTCCTAAACCTTCTAGATACCCATAACTACCATAACTATAAAAAATTTTCAGGAATGTGAAAAGGAGAAAAAGGAAGAAATTTCTCTACCTCTCGATTGCCTGAAATGGGTGTTCTGACATAGCATTGGGTTTGCATGAACTGGTGAAGGGAGAAAAAAAAAAAAATTGAGAGCAAGAAAATGATATTTTTTTCTCTGAAAAATTTGAGTTCTCTAAAAAGTTAGGGCAAAGTTAGGGTTTTATAATGAAGAAGACGACGCTACAACTTCTTTATAAGCGACGTTTGGGTAGGAATTCATTCTTGACTGAAGATCGCGACCACGTGTAATTGATCCATGGGAAGAGTAACTCCCACGCCTGGCAGAAACCATTCGACATTACCCTTTATTGAGAATGTCAATCGCCGACATAATTATCTCATCCGCATTTAATGCGCCAAAAGGGACTGTTGTTTCAACATGGCTTGCATTTAATGTTCATGGCTGACACTTATTACGCATAATGACACGTCTATCAGATAAAGATTACTTTATTGACTGAGCCAGCTGTCAAATGCAACAAATAACATTTGAAGAGGTTGTTCAAAAGAGACATTTGTTCAACATTTCAAATACGAACACCAAACAAGATGGTTCAAAATCTTCAACCATAGATTATTCTAAGTGTTTTAAGGTCGTGAATGATAGTTAGAGTTCAAAACATTCTTTGATGTCTCAAGGCAAGATCAAGCTGAGGTCTATAGATCTCAATAAGCGATCACGCTAGGTCGTCTTTGTTACTCGCAAGTCATAATTCACAACCTGCCTTTAGTTTGCAAGGCAAGACATAATTTCAAAAATCAGATCAAGCTGTCAACTTCAGGTCGTCTGTAACGATATGATTACATCTCGGCTCTCAGCTCCAGCAAGCATTTATGGACCAAGTCAAGTCATGGCATAATCATGAAGTTCCCAAGATCCAATTCCTTGAATCTCAAGAATTGGAGAGCTTATGTTATGCCTAAAAAATCAGGACTGACGTAATCTTACATCAACAAACACCAATCAAAATTCAGGATGGCTTTGCGCTGTACATAATCTGCCACATCACCCTAAGACAGAAAGAATATAGCTATCACCAACCCAACCGACTCAAGTTTTGTCGGTAAATGAATTTGGTTCGCACACCCGTCCAAGCCCAAGTTAATTTAAGAATATTTCCTAAGTTATCAACCAATGGGAGGCTAGGAAGGACTTGTAGGGCACCTACCTACTTACGGACTTGTAATCATTATCCTGAACTCAGCGGCTATAAATAGGGGGCTCCTCCTCACAAAATCGAGATCAGACTCTCTGAATTCAAGAAAACACATAGTAAAGATATTGTACGGGAAATAGATTGACTTAGCATTCTCTTTGAATACCAAGCACTTGTAATTTAGTTCACTATTCGCGAACTCTTGTAACTTGGTTAATCACCAAGAACACTCATATAAAAGAAAACAGTGGACGTAAGAATCGCTTTAAGCATCCGAACTACTATAAAAAAATTCATCATCTCTTTTATATTAAGTCTTTGCATGCTACTGTAAAAACATTAACTTTTAATCAAATCTTTCAATTAATCACGTGTGATTTCTAAGGCTTTCTTAGCACTTTACAGATGCGAGGTTATTAGTGTTAAAATCCAACATCAACAAGAAAAAAAAAAAAAAGATTGTGTACATGAAAACTCAATAAATATTTTATAAAAGGCTCTTGAAAATGTGAATAAAAATGTTATGAAATGCGGTAACTTGGATCTGCTTTGCATACTATAAAAAGCGTGATTTCATTTCCCAATGTAGTTGTTTCTTTAGGTGCCGTTAGGCTTTGGCTTATTACTAATATTTAATAAAAGTATTACTATAGTTAGTCCAAAAATGTGAGCGTGTTTTAAATCTTTTCAGCAAATGACGTTTTGATAAGATATTATTATTTATTATCACTTTTATATTATTCTTTGGGTAGGTGGGAAAATGTCGCTCTCTCTTATTCTTTTCATTATCAATCAGTTAATGGTTATGATGGGGAAGGGCTTTTTGTTAATCATTGAGAGTTAACATTAAAAGATTAGTCCGACAGTTAAAGACGTTTATTTTTTCCATTGAGTTTTTATGATTTTTGGCTTCGAATCTTAATTTTTGTTAATCATTGAGAGTTAACATTAAAAGATTAGTCCAACGGTCAAAGAGGTTTATTTCTTCTATTGAGTTCTTATGATTTTTGGATTCGAATCTTAAGGTCACCTATCACATAACAGAACAAAAAATAAAAGAACTAAGACATAAGCAGATAACAACATCTAAGAGTAACACTTATTGTCCCAAATTTCACAATCTTAAATATGTGTCATCATATAGGTATTGTCATTACTTTATATATATTGCAATGTCCTATATAATGACATGTCACTCAGGATTTAAAATTTGTGATAAATTTTAAGATGAGTAGTATTAGTATTATTGCAGCATCCAATTATAGTCAAATATTTCAGGTGAAAAATGGCAAGAAAAAGTAGAGTTGTGGCCCAGGATTTTTTTAATTATATTTAATAAAATAATTATTATAATAAGCTCAATCTACAAATTTTAAATGACAATGAAAAATAAAACTAAGACAATTTTTTTTTTTGTTGACTTATTGAGAAAAAATGAATTTAAAAGAAATATTTTGATCAGGAATATTTCTTATAGGTTGTGAGCAATTTTTATTTTTGATAATATTTTTCTATTGAATCAAATCTTGATTTATATAATGTTTGTTATATATACATAAAACTTCCATTTTACAAGATGATAAAATAATACTCTTCTCATAAAATCTAATAAAGAATTATATCCTTGCATGTTCAATTGAATCTTGTTAAAAAATAAAATCACAAAATCACAAAAAAATTTGTTTCATTTTTGCTTTTTTATTTTTTTATATAAATAATATCTAAACTTTGATGTTGAAAGTTTGATTTAATGGACACAAATTTTTGCCAAAACTTGTATAAAAAAACAGGGACAATTGAACTTACTTCAAATTTTATATTTAGTATTGTAACAGCATCTCCAAATGACTCTTTATATGACCCAAACTCTTTATTATATAGAGTCTATCCATAAAAATAAGAGTCTAACAGACTCTTTATCTTTAAAATATAAATTAGATAATAAGTTTGACTCTCCACATTTAGAGAGTCAAATTTCACTCTTTATCCTAATTTTAATTAATGAACTACAAGTTCTTATGTATTTTATTTATTAATTATCTCTTCATTAAGTCTCTTTCTTAAAAATAAAGAGCATCTTCATTAAATTTAAAAAATCTATTGGATTTAAATAAAAATTGTGTTCTTTATATTTAAAAATTAATGAAGATGTTCTTTATTTATATGAAAGATGCTCTTCAAAATAAAGAGCACTATTGGAGATGCTGTAAGTATTCAAAAGTTTTTGGTAAAATTATAAGTTTCCCAAAATGCAAAATTGAAAGTTTTTTTGTGTTGTTTTGAAAATTTTAACTTCCCGAATCCCAAAAATTACTGAAGAGGAATGGAAAAGATAGTAGAGGGCGTTTGGTTTAGGAAATATTATATTATCGAAAATGTTATATTAATAAAAAGATAGATTACCTTAAAGATTACATGAAGGGTGCGTTTGGTTCATATAATATTTTATTATGGGGTATGTTATATTAATAGAAAGATAGAGCCATTGCTAGCAGCCAACCATCATTGTCGGTGCTGACGGCAGTAACTGGCGCACGACCTGCAAAATTTGGCCGGTAAGACCGTTTTCAATCATGGATCTATGATTCATGGCCAAAAATAGCCAAATCTGGCCATTTCTATGGCTAAATGTGGTCGTGAAATGGCCATAAGAATGGTTAGATCTGGCCGTTTTCTGCCATGGATCTAGATTCATGGCCGGAAATAGCCAAAGATGGTCGTTTCTATGGCCATATGAGTTTGGTTAGGAAGAATAAATTAGTGGATATGTTTTGTAAATTACCGAATTGCCTTTCTTTTTTAATATTATTATAATTATTATATTATTATTATTTGGATTATTTTTTTAATCCCTTACATTTGAGATTTTGCTAAAACACTTCAAACACAATAAAAAAGTTTAAATATCAATCAAAACACCCCTAACCAACCAAGACGACTGTCGGCCGACCATACATCGATCTGGTTGTTACTAACCAAATCCCCATGGATTTGGCTAGAAAGAAACGACCAGATCCATGATCCGAGCGGTCGTGCATTGTTTCGGTGATTGCCAGTGATAGTGACTGGCGGCCAGTGATGGTGGCTAGATCCGATTGTGGTCTTGGGCAATTTGGTTGAAGCATAAGGGCAATAATGTCTTAAAATCTTGTGTATAAGGATAAAGTAGTCCCTAATTAAAAAAACATGAATCCCAAATAAAAACAATTCAGTAAATCAGATAAATATAAAGTCATAACAAACATACCACTTCAAGTTTACCAAGCAAGTTTTCCAGCTTTAAAGCAAGTTTATGGTTCTCTTGAGTTAAAATTTCAATCTGTTTAACAAAACAACATCAAAAAAAAAAAAATAAAAATAAAAAAATAAAACAATTAAATCAATACAATAATGAAAATCCATATAAAAAATAATACTTTTACAATTATGCTGATAATACCTCTTTCTACGAACTAAAATATAAACTTCGGTATTTGAATTCACAAGTACAAGAATTATCAAGAGAAGTAAGCTTGCTTTGTTTACTTTCTATTAGTCCAATCAAGTAATCAATTTTCTATTCCAGAGTTTTGTTTTTCCTATTGGATTGAGAACTCTCCGTAATCACATATCCTAGTCATTGATCTTCTTCTTCACTTTCACTATAACAACAGAATCAATAAGACACTTAATATCTTCATTTCACTTTTCAAGATTTGTTTCGTGAAAACGAACAGAGCGTCTAGGATTAACATTAACAGGGCGCTTTCCTTTCTTCACGCTTGATTTGAGGTTGACATGCTATCAACAATACCATAACAAAAACAAAAGCCAAATATAAAATCAATCTTGCAAAACTATAAAAGCCCAAACATATCCTTAATCATCACTCTCATTATCTGCTATATATCCAAAACAGCTTTACAATATAATATGAACAATAGTACAATAACCAAACAATAAAAAAAACCAAATAAAGCTTCACTTTCTTCAACCATTTATTTCAGATCTCCATGCTACAATCAAATTTCAAAAATCAAACTTGCAAAACTGTAAAAGCCCAAACAAATACTTAATCCTTACTGTCATTATCTAATGTATATCAAACAAAGCTACACAATATAATATAAACCACAGATAAACAAATCAAACAATAAAAAAAGAACAAAAACAAAGAGTTACAAACAAAAAAAGAAAAAAGGACGAAATAAATATTATTTACATTTTTATAAAATATTGTTTAGATACTGCCGAAGCTTTAAACAAACAAAAACAATAGTGGAAGAAACAAAAAAACAAATACAAGACAGTGAGGTAGAGATGATGACAATGTATTAAACAATACCCTAAATAAATAGTAAACAAATTTGAAATAAAACATAGCCAAACAATTCATACAACAGTAAAAAAGTTGAAATAAAACCTCGCCCAACAACTGAAAGAACATTAACTATCCCATCCAAAAAATAACAAGTTAAAGTTAATTTAAAAATATCCAATTCAAAAAAGACTATAATTAATAATAACATTTTGAATTAAATATATTTGACAGTATATATCCACTATAATTAATTTTAGCAAATTGGATTAAATAATAAGTATGTATAAATGTGTAATAATGAAAAAAATTACAATTATTAATTTTATTATCCAATATATCGAGAATTACATACCATAAAATATTATTTTTTCACATAAAATTCATAAATAAATAAACAGTCCAAATTATAAACAATAAGTGAAATCCAATTTCAAAAGCAAACGGCGCAACGCACTGCCCTCAAACTAGTTGTATTTATTTCCCGACGACTTATTGGTTCCTCAAAACTCACTACACCTGTATCCTTCCTCCGTCCACGCAAACATAAACTTACTCCATCCAAGAAACCATGTCCACGTGGCTCCGTTCTTCTCCGCCGCCGTCCCCACTCCTCCCTTCCCGCACGTGCCCAACCACACTTCACCCTCCTCCTCCTCCTACCGCCACGTGGGCGTCACGAGCTGCACTCCAAATTTCAGTGAGCTTCTCCAGATTACTGACGCGCGTGACAGCGACGACTACCAGTGACGCACGTGAGTTGCAGCAAGGAATAGCTGAGTTCTACGACGAGTCGTCTAAGTTATGGGAAGATATATGGGGCCATCACATGCACCACGGATTTTACGATCCGGATTCCACTGTTTCGGTTTCGGATCACCGGGCCGCCCAGGTCCGGATGATCGAGGAGGCGCTCCGGTTCGCCGGCGTTTCGGGTCGGTTTCAGTTAATCTTCCTCTAAACTTTAGGGTTTAACAGATTTTGATGATTGATGTTATTATTACAGATAAGCATTAACAGTGGATATATTTTATGGTTAGTTTTTATTTGGTGAAGTGCTTTGGATAAGATATTTCGGAAGGACGTTTCGGTAGCAGATTTTTATATAAAACAGTTTTTATTTTTTATTTATTTTTTTGTAATTTAAACATTTTCATAAGTGTTTTTTAAGTACTTCTGTATAAGAATTTTTTCTTGAAAAATCAGATGCTAAGGTATTTATTTAAAAAATAAATCCGAAATTGAATATAAAAAGGTTAATTTTGTGTTCTCAATTTTTGAAATTGTTTCTGAGAAAAATTCTAGTGAAAATAGGATATATATATATGTATGTATTTTTTATGATATGAAATACTATAATTAACGTTTTCTAAGTTTGTTGTGTTTTTAATTTTTAAAATAGATATCTTAAATTTTTTTTAATTATACTTTTGATTTCTTTTTTTCTAATTAAAAAAAGAAAGTGTTAAACATCATTTTAAGATGACCTTCATAAGAATACTTATAGCCCGGGAGCATTAAATTTGGATTTCTATGAACAAGAATTTGAGATGCTGCAGGTTAAAGTTATTAGCTACTGGAGTTTTTCTTTGAAGATATAAAAGATTGTAAAAGTTGATTTGAATTGAAATGCAGAAGATCCAAGCGAATGGCCAAAGAGTGTAGTTGATGTTGGGTGCGGGATTGGGGGCAGTTCTAGATACTTAGCTAAGAAATATGGGGCTAATTGCAAAGGCATTACTCTTAGTCCTATTCAAGCTCAGAGAGGCAATGAACTTGCTGCTGCTCAAGGCTTAGCTGACAGGGTAACTATAACTTCCATTATTTTTCTTCATTCTATACATAAATTTCATGCTTGTGTTTGTGGATGTAACACTTGAAGAATTAGCAGGTTTTCTTTCAAGTTGCAGATGCTTTGGATCAACCTTTTCCTGATGGCCAATTTGATCTTGTTTGGTCCATGGAGAGTGGTGAACACATGCCTGATAAAACCAAGGTTTTGTTTCATATATTCTTTAGTCACACACAAAAAAAAAAACCTTTTGCGTTAGTAGATTGTCGTTGTCAATCCATTGTAAAAGGCTTTTGCCAATGGATATGCAACGGCATACGGTCGTCATAAACATGGACAGACCTATATACTCATTAGTGGGGGCTGGTGAGTGGTGACCCCATCAGAAACTTTTCTTCATTAATTTGGTTTGCTTTTTTGTTTTGACCAAGTTTTATTTATAATAATGTTTTCAAATTTGAACTTACTCATATACTTCTAATTTATAATATGTTAGTTTCTTGGATCTGTCCCTGATCGTAAAACGATGACCCCATAAATGTACATTTTTTTTTTTTTTAAGTTTGGTTTGTTGAAGTGAATAAGATAGTGGCATATTTTACTGAATTTTGTCCTTGTGTCTTTGAAACAAGCAGTTTGTGAATGAGTTGGCTAGAGTTGCATCACCAGGAGGTAAAATAATAATAGTGACATGGTGCCACAGGGATCTTGGGCCTTCTGAGGAGAGTTTGCAGCCATGGGAGGAAGAACTACTGAATAAGATATGTGATGCTTATTATCTTCCAGCCTGGTGTTCTACTGCTGATTATGTCAAGTTGTTAGAATCTCTTTCTCTCCAGGTAATCACAATTACTTCCTATTGTTTGCTTGGGCATTCTTCAAGAAAAAAGACGACCAAAAATCCTCTACTGAAATGAGTTTTTACTTGAATAAATAAACCCACATGAAAAATGATTGGTTTTCTCAAGATTCATGACTTAAATGATGCATCCTAATGATATTGTATTAAAAAAAAAAAAAAAAATGGAATTATGATGATTTGAGTGGCAGGATATAAAAGCAGAAGATTGGTCTCAGTATGTTGCCCCATTCTGGCCAGCTGTGATACGTTCAGCATTGACATGGAAGGGCCTTACTTCACTGTTGCGTAGTGGTAAAGTTTAACTTTGTTTTGCAGCAACTCTTATGATTCATTTCATTGTGATGCTTTAGAAATGATTCTAGTGATTGAATTGAATGGTCAGGATTAAAAACCATAAAAGGAGCATTGGCAATGCCGTTGATGATTGAAGGATACAAGAAGGATTTAATAAAGTTTGCAATTATCACATGTCGAAAGCCCGAGTAAGTGATGAAGGATGATGTCATATCATTGATAGGGGAATTTAAAATGTAACAACATTAATAAAAAGACCATATAGGAATTTCATAAATAGTTTTTCCAAACATATTTCTTTTACTATTATTATTTTCTCTATTTCTTTGAGGGATAATTTTTCAATTAATTTTTGAGTTATTGACATCAAAACAATTTGAATGTAGAATATGAAAATGCAATTAACCTCAAAGGGTTAGCTTAATAGTTAAAGAGGTTTGTTCTCATTTTTGAGTTACTAGGTTAAAACTTTGGAATCAGTTATCATAATTACATTGTGGTTTATTTGGTCTTTTAGGTTTGTAAGATATTCAATGGATTTCGAAAATTAATTGAGATGTGTGCAAGCTGGCCCGGATACCCCATATATATATAATGCATTTTGTTAATTTTAATGGCAAAACTTAGATGAAATTCCATTTGAGCAATTAATCATAAGACATAAAACTTACATCAAATTTCAATCGCTTAAATGTATTAATTCAAAGACAAAGAATATTATTAATTTTTTTGTAAAAATAAAATCAAGATATTAGGTGCATTTGGTTCAATATTTTTATTCATATTCTCAACCCGAGTTTGCAAATAACGTTTGGCTTATTATTCAGACAATGCAATCCTAAAAATAGAATCCTGACAGGTATCTTGACAGTTTATACACTGTTGAAATCAGTTTGCAATCTTGCTTTTATTTCACTTTCTCACTTTTCTTCACTGCTTCAGTGCTTCACCATTTCACTTTCTCAGTTTGGTTCACTGCTTCAATGCTTCACCACCGTCACAAACCATTTTGCTACCCTTCCAACAAATTCTTCTCCAACACAATCTTCCACATGCAAATACAAAACAAAACACATTGGCCAAACGACCAGCCACCTGAATCAGAAAACCACCCCACAGCACCACCCAATCAATCTGCCAACATCATCACAACAGAACCGCATGGCCACCACCAATCACCATCTTCCACCATCATCGCATTACCACCCCACTGCAACCACGCATCACCATCTGCCGCCATCATCACAACACACACCGACCGAAATCAAACCATCATCCACTACCACCATAATCACAAAACAACACCATCATCACAAACCATTCATGATGATCCACCGTCGTCAATCGTGACAAACCCACCATGAATACCCACCGACGTTGCAGATCTATCATTGTGAAGCCCCGACGTCGCCGATCGCCACAAACCCATGAACACCATGAAGGGAAAGATCTTACTTCCGTGAAGGGAACACCGTGAACGGGAAAGGTGTTTTTGATTTTTTTTTGGTTTGCAAGTTTGTAAATCTGTTGGACAAAAGATGTGCGCATGCATTTGTTTGCAAATCGAGTTTGTAAATCTGTTGATTTTTTTTGTTTTGCATGTTTGTAAATATGTTGTACCCGTGAATTTGTTTGATATTCAGGGAAGGGAAAGAGACCCGCGAAGTTTGAGAATCGAGTTTGTCAGCTTCCGTGGCGTGTTTGTTTTCAAGACACCCAACACAATTGTCTTGATTTTTATTTTAATTTTGGCTTTGTGTTAGTACTCTTTTTTTCCTTTTATTATTCCTTTTAATTTGGACTTTAATAATGCGTTTTATAATTGGTGAACTCAAAGTGATTTTTGGACATGAGAAACTTGGATCTAGTGGATTTGTTTGTGGGGTTTAACGGTTAGAGCATGTGCCACATTGCTTATAGTGTTTAGCACATGTGTCAAAATATTGTGCAGCTTCATATGTTCTGTATGTAATATGCTATATGTAATGGATAAATTTTGGAAGTAAAAAATTATTGGATTATTGGAAATATTTTTTTGGGATTTCAGTAACTGATATATTTGTTTTGTAGATTCGACATCGTTCTTTAATCGTAAGAACAAATTTCGCTCATATGCACAGATGTCAGTATAATTTGTCTCGATGTCGTAGGATTGATTACTACTTGCAGCAGAGGTGAAAGTTTCAACGTTTTTCCAGACTTGGAGTTCTTCATACACCATGTTGGTCGACATTGTCTGTATCTTCCCCTGCATTGACATCTTCAAGCAGTGTCGGATCGAACGAGGTATAAGTTTATCTGTGTTTACTTGATTACGTTTACATGTGTGTATGTCTGTTTGTAATGTGATTGGTGATTCGTCTGGTGTCCCAATGTTAGTTGTCATTCTCACCGTACTGTCCTTAGATGAGTGATACTATGACCTGGTCCACTGAGATGACCCACAAATTTCTGGTCCTGTTGTCTGAGCGGGCAAAAACTTTGCATGGTACTTCAATCAAAACAGCAGATTACCAGGAAATGTTGGAAGACTTATCATCAGTGGCTAGGAGGAGACTCAACGTCACACAACTAACCTCTAAGTACTTTCGCCTACGAAGAGTATATCAAGCATGGCGGAAATTGCTGCAACACACGGGATTCGGATGGGATCATGAGTTGCAAAGTCCAACGTGTCCCGTAGAGGTTTGGCAAGAATATGTCAAGGTAAATTTTCATCTTTTTCAACTAATATTGATCAATGACACCGTACTTGTACGCATTTTTTTTTTCAGACTACCAAATTTTAATATATTATTCTTTTGCATTACCAGCAAAACCCACTGGCGCAACAATTCTACCATAAGGGACTTCCTCAAAATGAGCTTTATGAAATCATATTTGAGAAGCAAACTACCACTGAGAGATATGCGTACACATCGACATCTCAACCGGTGGAGACCTCCACTTATTCCAATCAGGGCGTGGTTCCCATGGATGATAGCGACTTTGAACCTAATCTAAACCGGACGATAGGGGAAAAACGGCCAAACACATCTGGCCATGGAAGAGCGAGAAATAGGAGGAACATAAGCGACTTGGGACAATCACTTGCGGATGTCATTGGTAGATTGACGGATGAGCTTGTGGAGAAGCGGACTATAGGATCGAGGGCTAGCAATCGCATTGGAGATGAGACAGATGAAGAGAACACTAGTGGTCCATCTGATCCGTTTTCCATGAGCAATTGTATTGACATCATGATAGTCATGCAAGTACCCACAGAGTTTTACATGCCGGTTGTCAAGTACTTATATCAAAATCCAGGGTGGCGGGAGATATTCGTTAAACTCTCGCTCGAGGAAAAGGCTAATTGGATGTATAATGACTTTCGCAATTTGTAGATAACAATGTATGTCCTAAGTGTTTGCCAACACTTTTGTATGCGTCAATGGGCATTTGTCCTTTTATGGCTAAACCAAACTTCTGTTCAGCACCTTGATTTGAAAATGTCCCCAAATGTGTGCTACTGTATGAACTTATTAATTGTGCTACTATTTTATGTGAGATTACATGTTTTATGAGTTTTGGATTGTCATTAGAATTAAATATTGACTGTTATATTTTGCTAAGTAGTACAACAACTATTAATTGTTGATCAATGTTTTGCAAATGTGCAGGTGTAAATGGCGTCATCTAGCCGTACAAGAAGAAGACGACGTTCTAAAGATGACGAAGAAGAAATACTGACAAATATAGCCATTACACTCAGCGGTGCTGCCGTGTTAGAAATAACTGGGCGTCAACTACGACATACATCCATATTAACTGGTCATGAGTACATGTTGGAAGTACTCAATGGTCATGCTGACAGGATCTTTGACAAGTGCCGCATGGACAAAGACTGTTTTACATACTTATGTGAAATTTTGTCCAGCAAGGCAAATTGCAACCAACTAGGAAGACGAGTTTGAAAGAACAAGTTATGATATTTCTAACAATCGTTGGTAAAAATGAGACAATCAGATCGATGACGGAGGATTTCCAACATTCATGTGAGACGATCTCTAGGTATGTTGGTGCAATTTGCGAAGCGATATGTGAGTTGAAGACAGAGTTTATCAGACCGCCTGACTTCAGTGATATTCCATGGGAAATATCAGCAAACCGAAAATATTATCCTTTCTTTAAGGTACTGGTTCATTATGTTTTCTATTAGTGGATAGTTAAGATCATTGTGTTATTAATGTTGATAGTCAGTTAATATGAGTAAAATTCAATTTTGATGATAGGACTATATTGGAGCCATTGATGGCACACATGTATATGCTTCGGTTCCACATGAATTTAGCGATAGGTACTAGAATCGCAAAGGAATGTTGTCATAGAATGTAATGGCTGTATGCGACTTTAAGATGATGTTCACTTATGTCGTTACTGGATGGGAAGGATCTGCGCATAATTCAAGAGTTTTAAATTCAATTCTTGATGATCCTAATTATAGATTTCCACATTCTCCACCAGAGATAAGTATTTTCTTGACTTATTATAGCATATTTGCTCCATTGTTGAGGCCCTATAATTCAAATAACATTCTGATTTTATTACAGGGAAATACTATTTGGTTGATGCGGGTTATCCAAATAGAGAGGGGTTCCTCGCCCCTCATAGGCGAGTGGCTTACCATATTTCTGATTATCGCCGTAACCGAAGGGGGCCACAAGAGTTGTTTTAACTACAGACATGCTTCACTCTGCAATGTTGTCGAGAGAACCTTTGATGTTTTGAAAAGACGGTTATGTATTACGAATAGAATGAGCAATTACCCGTTGGACAAACTAGGGAAGATTGTTATGGCATGTTGTGTACTTCATAATTTTATCAGAATGTACAATATAGAGGACCCTATCTTCGAACAGTATACTGAAAATACGGGTAATAAACAAGTATATTGTGATCGCCAAAACGGGGCAGAAGATGGTCGAAATGGAGAAGGACCGAGTCAACCGCAACAAGGTATTATAGACAATATGACGACTGTACGGGATAACATAACGACTGCACTGTGGGCAGCACAGTGAACCATGTCGTAGTTGTTAATGGAGTATACGTGTAAGAACGATTATAAGGGTTGATAATTAGTACTTTTGTCATATATGTATTAATGTGATGATTTTAAACAGTTGGATTAGTACTTGAAATTAATATGAGTTTTTGTTTTTTAATATTTACTGGTTACAAAATTACCAATAAAATGTTTAATATTATTAAAATGTAAATTGATAAGTTTTAAGGTTATAATAATACATTATTTTAACAAAATACACCAAAATATTATATTAATAAATTATTTATAAAAAAATATATCAATCAAATATTCAACACAAATAATAAGGTCAAAATACTCTACCCAACACATATTCTTCAAATCATATTCTCGTAATAATAACCCTACTCAACTATTTAATATTATTCCCAAAATCTCTCTAAAATAAAAAACAAACGGATCCACTATTATTAATTATATTATTATTAAACGATTACAATTATAATTGGCGAGAATAATTTTAGGAAAAAATTCACTGGATAAGATATTTATTAGTACTTTTACAAATATATTTATATTAATTATAATTATAAATAGAACTATAGTATAATATCTATGTAAATAATAAAAAGTTAGCCGAACTTAGATAATTAGTCCTATGGCTCTTCAGGAAATTCCTTATCTCAATCATTTTGGATAAACAAAAAGATCAGGATTGATTATGTCGTACAATCCTAAATATATTCTTCCCACCCAAATTTGCTCTATAACAAGTCATACCTGAAAAATTTCAGAACTACAATTTCCCGCCCACAGGCTTGATTTGTTAGTAAAAGTGTATTCACTATAAAGACGAAAATACCATTTATTATTTGATTTATTTTTTATTTATAAAATTTGACTGCATTGACCAATGAAATATCCTTTTTAACTTTATTAATATTATCTAATAATAAATTTTAAAAATAATCTTCAATATTCATCATTAATTTAAATTAATCCATAACCCATCATTATTAAAACAACTTCAATTAATAAAAAATTAGTATCAAATTATAAAAAAAGTTAAACTTAATGTTTATTGCAACAAAATTTAAAGAAGTCTTTCAAAACAGATTTCACAAAATCTTACAAAAAGATTGTACAAAATTTGCATCTTAAAGAGATGAAGCGAAAGTTGCAGATGGAGAAATTTGGTAAAATCGGAATAACAGTGCTAAGGGATGCTCATGAACTATTCGAGTGAATGACTACTGCAACCTTTCATTCAACCAAGATTGCGGAAACTAGCAACTCCCATTAATTCAAACTCTAACCCAAATTCATCCAGATTCGCCCAAAAAATCACCTCCCATTAATTCAAACACAATTGAAATTCATCCCCCATCTAACACCACATTCAAATTCATCCTCCATCTAAACTCCATAATCAAATTTATCTTACCGTCTCAACTAAACAATCACCTCAACCAATTGCTCCCCCATCCCTCATTTTTCCACCACTCTCGGACAAAACCGAAGACAAAATCACAATTATTACCACGTAGCCACCAATTCAACAAAACTAACATATATCAAAACAATATACCGAACATGTACTTCGTATTTTGTTGAATCGTTTGAGATCATTTGCTTTCGACAACTCGGCGGAATGGCTTGGCATGGAGAGGATCCCGAGAGCAGCAGAACCAAAATCACAAACGTCACATATCAACTTTTTATTATATTATCAAATTTACCAAATAAAGAAAACACATGAAAATTTGAAAATTTGAAAAAAATGAAAAAATTGAATTTATTTGGTTGGAATCATGCCGGCTAGTGCAATTTGGACGAGGGGGAGATGAAGAAGATGAAGAGGGGATGAGGCGAGATGAAGAAGATCGGAGTAGGGTTTATTTATTTATTTATATATAGGGGTAAAGTGGCATAATTATTTTTTACCTGATTTTGAATTTACCATTTATCCTTCTCTTTTTACCTTCTCTAGTTAAACTTAACGGACAGAAACTAATGGTAAGTGAATAATTGTCGTTTTGAAACTTTTTAGGTAGTCATTTTATTAGGGCAAACTTTGGGTGGAAAAATATGATGCACCCCCATATGCACCCAAACATGGGATTTGGTTATTTTTTTCAAATAGTCCAATCCTCATAGTGGGTTATTTCATAGTAATACTATATGTATAAATAAATCTTATAAAGATTTTTATATAAGTACATGACAAAAAATGAATGGAAGAGTGAATATGATAAATTTGACTTTTTATATTCATTATTTCATTCATTTTCTATCACATCACTTTGTGTAAAAATCTTTTTAAGATTTCTTTCTATATCTAGTATTATTTTAATTTCACTCACCACATGCGAGGGCCGAGGCACTATTGAATTCTCTAGCGGCTGATCGTTGTTTTACTATTTTGCTCTTTTAGCTTAATTAGTTGTTAGTCATACTTAACAAAGAACAAACAAGCCTGAACTATTAAACGACCACGCTCCCCAACAAAGTTAAGAAATTACATTTTATGTTGGCTTAAATTTTAAATTATGATTGTTTTAGCTTAAAAAAACTGGCTTATATGTGACCTTTTTTTTAAAGTAAAATTAAATAGAATATTCTTTTTATTTTTATATTGTTTAAATCATCAATAAATTTTGATCAAACAAACCATAAGCTAATAGTAAAGAGTGAAATGAGGTTTTATGAGTTTTTGAGCTTGAGCCTCTCTCGATACTAATATGGGTGTCATTGGGACTTTTATCAGTTGACAATTCCAGACCGAAAGGTTAGTTGAAATGCGTGTAAACTGGTCTAGACACCCCATAATAATAATAAAAAAATGTCAAACTAATTACATTCTTTATTCATAGGTGTATATGAAAAATAAAACAGAAAAGGAATGATATTATTTATTTATAGAAAAAATGGTTTGTTTAAAAATTTTAAAAATTAAAGAAAAAGGAATTATTATTTGATTATTTTATTTATAAAATTGAAAGAATAATTATGTTAATTAATTAATATTTATTTACAAAATCAAAGTATAAAAGAATAAAAATAAAAATTATTTTTATTTTTATTTATAGAAAATTACATGTCCTTAATTTTTTACTTGTAAAAAATGAAAATAAAAACGAATGGTTATTTAAATTTTTTCATGAATCAAAGAAGAACAATATATATTATTTCTAAAACATTTAAATAAGACAACAAAGGTAATTAAACTTTTTATTGAAAAGTCTCATCTACTAGACTAATGTTCATCTCTCAAAGTATATACTTAAAACTAAAGAAATTTTGTTTTTCTTTGTTGGGGGGTGGGGTGGGGAACGAAAGAATCAACGAAAGGAGGAAAACCCCCACAGCCCACTTACCTTGGATAGACCCAAGGAAGCAACAAGCAAAGCCTAAAGCTAAGGATGTACATCCTTTACAACAGTCCTAACAGAAAACAAGGCCCGAACAAAAAGAACCCCAATATACAAGCAAAAAAAAGCCCAAACTAGGACCAAAACAGAACAGCCTTTCTAACTTACATAGTAGAAGCCCAAAGTCCCTCTATTCCTAACAAAAGCTAACAGATGATCCTTCATTTCAATCTCTATAGTACTGCTGTTTTGCCAATTATCCTCACCAAACCTTTCCAACAACCAGAAAAAAAAACCAGAATCCACAACACATGGGAATGACCATTGAGCTCGTCTTTCTGTTAACACAATCCAGGGGTAAATTTCTTCATCCATTAAACCACTACTCGACTTCTTCCTCATTCCTCCTTTTACCTCTGAAAGGCGAAATTTCTTCCTGCCAAATGAAGTAAATTGCTTCACCAAGCAAGAGTCTACCTATGACCGCTCTTATTTTCTTAGCTCTAAAAAGGCCAGCACACCTAGCCCAATGGTGTCCCAATTTCCACCAGGAGAGAAGGATGAAATTGTAAATAACCCTAATCAAATGTACAAAATAAAAAGACTAGTGAATGAATTTATATATATTTCTTACGTTTCCATACAAAACACTCAAAACTTTTCAATGTAGGTTGCTCTCCTTCCTCTTTTTAAAAATATTTCAACCAAAATTCTGAAATTATTTTTTTTCGAATTTAGTAATTTATAATGTTTTACTTTTTTATAACCTAATATTCCTAATTATAAAATTAGGGTACCCGATTCATAAGATTATATTACTTTATTTTGAAACCTCTAATCTTATAATCCTAATCATTTTACAATTGTTTCTCATAAATATCTAACTTTAGTCGATGTCATAAGAAACACTGTACTTAGATTTATCTAATTACATTGATGAAATATTTTAGACATAAAAGGTGATGAATGGAGATGAATCTACCGAGAGATCATTGAAGTGGCGAAATTTATGATGAATGTCAAAAACAAGCTTTTAACAATTACAGGAATATTGAGAGAATTGTTTTTTGTGTTTTATTCAAAGAAAACACTTGGCTTTAAAGCCATACAAAACATATTAACCAAAAATATTTGTGAGAAAGCTATCCTATAACGCCCACATGGAGGTACGTATTATTAATTATGCTCTTATACTTTTAGTTAATGTTTGCTAAAGTTATTTTGGAAAATGTGAAAAAATGCTTTAAACTTGCATTAGGTAAAATGATTTTTTACTCAAAATTAGTTGAAATTGTGGGAGTGAAAAGACATAGAATTTCATGGAGAATGCAATAAAAATGAGGCATTATGGTAATTGACTAAGGACATAGATAAAATTTAAAGAAAGTACAGGGCAAAATGGGAAACTAATATATATTTTATGTTATATCAAGGATTGAAGAGCGAAGCCCTAGCCACTCTTCAACCATTTTCACGCCACTTCTCCTCCAAATCCTCTCAATTTCTTCACTTCTTTTTTAAAGGAATTCATAGATCTGGTATTTTTGAGTGGATTTTCAATCTCACGCATCTATAGGTAAAATCCTTGTACTAAGAAGTGATTTTTAATTTTTAAAGTGTTGATTTGATGGTTTATGCTCATAGGATTTAGGAGGAAGAGAGTTTGATCAAAGAGATTCTTAAAGGGTTGAATTTGCTCATATCAAGGTAAGTAAATCCTACCCCAAGTATGATTTAAATTATGTTGTGTAGAGAATTTTCTTTATGCATATATATCGATTATATGTAAACTGTTGATAATTTGGTGTTGATAATGATTAGAACCTATCCACGAGAAGCTGTGTTGGTGTTTTGATACTTGATGAATGTTTGGATGAGATTTGGAAGAATTAAAGTGAAATTTTGAAGTGTGTATTTTGGGCAGATTTGGCGTTAGTTTGGAGGAGTTTACGCCAAATTTTTGGTGGCCTAAAAGAGAGATAAAGTGTAGCCAAATTAGTGTTAATTTGTGCACATGAATTGTTTGATGAAATGTCAAAGAGAAGTGCATGTATGAGTATGATTATGGTGTAACATACTGAAAACTAGTACAATGCATGCATAATTACATATAAAATTGGGCCCCAAATTTTCTTTTCATTATAATTCATATGTCTTTATTACACAATAGTACTGTTTACAAAAGTTTTTTTTAAAAGACAAAACAGGGGAAACGTGTAGCTATCTCTCTTCGCTTGCCGACGCCCCTCCAACTGCATCGTCACTTAGATCCTGCATCCACAGGAAAATAACGGGTTAGCACAAAATAATGCTCGTAAGTAAACCCTCTATCTGTCTGTCCCCGTATGTTAACTCTTAATTCTTTCCTTATACTATTTCTGATTCTATCTCTGTTTCTACTAAACATCATGGCCTCATCTTACCGGAGGTACGGCCGGATGGCGTTCACACAGCACCCATCTCACTCTCTATGGCTATCGGGTGAATTCACACGTACCAACCCGTTCTTATTGACTACCGAGTGAGGATCACAAGCACCAACTCGGTTCTTCCTAACTATCGGGTGGAGATCACCTAGCACCTACCCGTTCCTCATGAATTTTGGGTAACGATCACCAAGCATTTACCCGTCTCTAGTCACTATCGGTATGGTCACAAAGCATCAACCCACTTCTACTAAATGTCGGATGATGAAACAAACCTCACCTACATATCTCTTAACTACCGGGTATGGGTCACAAAGCATCTACCCATTGCTACTACCCATCGGGTGACGATCACAAAGCATCGCCCCATCTCTAAGGGCTATTCGGGTGGTGTCGCCAAGCATCAACCCGATTCCCATAACTATCGGTGTGATACACAAAGCATCATCCTACTATACTACTCTTCTAATTCACTCTAGTGTACATTTTTCAATTCTTTCTACCCTTAGATAGTTGTATTCACCAGCTCTCTACTCATAAGTATTGCATATACACAAAGTTTCCTACTCTTTCTTAGGTCACTTTTCAATGCATATGGGGTTCATCTCCACTAATGCACTTGTGAAATGCCAACATGCAATTTTGCAAGAATTAAGGTTCACTACTCACACTCAACCTCTATTAGGCATTTCATCAAACAACTCATGTGCACTATAAAACTCTATTATAGCAATGATTCTAACACTTTTTCTAACCATCCAAATGGGGAAAAACCCCTTCACAAAGCCTAAAACCTGTCAAACAAAACACTTCTAAAAAGGGATCCATACACCCCTTTAATTCCATCTCAACTACCTCTCTAACCCAACAACTCATTTCTCATATTTGCAAGGTATAACATTCACAAAGCAGAAATCTCTATTTAAACCTCCATACATGGCATATCACATGTATATCACATACATACATCATTTCTATCAAAACCCTAATCAAGAAAATTCTTAAATCTCAACTTGGGTTGGTTTTTACTTACCTTGTTATGGAGAGACTTCACCAACTCTTCCTTTCACTTGGTTTGCTTGACCTATTTCTCTACTCTTAACCAAAAAATAAAAACTCTCAAACCTCAATATAATCTAAACTCACATCACACAACTAGTAGAAATCCTTACCTAGGAAGCCTTAGGTTGCTTTTCTACCCCAATCACTTCAAACCCCTTGAAATTCCTGATCAAAAGAAAAGAGAAGTTGAGGAGCAAAGATAAGAGTTGCGTTTTTGGAGAAGAAGAATGAGGGGTTTTCTGATTCTAATTCCTTTTATGAAATAATACACAATCTCCCATTTGCCTTACTCTTCTTTGGAAGTTCATCCATATCCTTTGATTCATTACAACTCACCCCCTATCAACATATTCTCCATGAAAATCCTTACAATTAACTCCCCACTTTTCCTGCTAATTAGGGGTAAATTGTCAATTGCCCTTAGGGAAAAAATATCTAAACTTAATCAACATTTTATTCGGCCTGTCGCCGCGGCGAAGAAACTCTGTCGCCGCGACGAAACTGTCCAGAGAGTTTCCCGTGGTTTCAACACATCTTCGCCGCGATCTTCGCCCCGCGAAGCTTGGTATACTCAACTTCTTCTATTTTCAACCAATTTCAGGGCAAGCATTCAACACAACACTCAACCAAATAATATCCTGTTAGTAAATACGGGTACGGCAAAAAAACGGTACGGAAATTTTTACGGGTATAATACGGCAAACGATGAAAAATACGTTTATAAAAATTCGGCCATAAATCGGATACGGAAAAATACGGTACGGGTATATACGGGTTTAATACGTGCATTGTCAATATACGTTTTGAAAAATACGGCAATATCAATCTTAGTTTAACATTTTTATGGACTACCTGTTTAAAATCAACATAACATTTCAAATGCAAAGTATTCAATTAACCAATAACACAAATACATAATACATAACTGATATTCAATTAGTCTCCAGACTCAACACAATATTTAGCCAAGATTCAACTATAGTATCAATTAAACACATAAGTCATAACAAATCAAAATTCAAAGTCGCATAAGAGCTCCAAACAATGCCTTTGATCCTCACCAATCAATGCCTTTGATCCCAAGTTTGCATAATACCACTCTCCATATGATCCTTCACCAATCAATGCCTTTGATCCAAAATTGTCAGTTGTTTCTTTCAGCTCATCAAAGACAATGCTGGCACTTCAATAGGTGGGCTGCCTTTTGCACTTCCGGTTTAGCAGGAGCTGAAACCTTTGATTTTTGGTTCCCTAAAATGCAGAAATAGTTGAGATAGGAAAGCATTATAGGAAATGCCTAAAACAGGTAAACACGTATTTATGTTTATCAACAGTACAAATCATGTTATCTCTTCCTGGTAAATATGTCAGATTAATATTTTTTTATAGAAAAGAATGAGAATCCAATGTGATTGCAGGTTCAAGACTGTCTCTTAAAACCTCATTTCCATTCATTCCACCAAACTCCAGTGATCAGTATGTAAATAAGAACATACTCTGAATGTTAGATGATTTTAGAAAATCTAAATTTGGAGGAACAGTAAAATCTATAGAGAATCTCCTCGTCAAAAATGAAAAATCACAGGCACATATTTACATGGATACAGTTAACCAATCATTCATCATAAATAGTGATATATTCTTGCTTTTCCATCTAACATCTTAATTTCTCTACTTTGAATAATTATGAGGCAGACCCACTTGATGTTTCCCAGTCATATCTCCAGTTATGCACTACATGAAAGTTTGAAACCCAACACACTTCATATTCCTATATATTATTATTTAAAAATAAAAAAACTAAAATTTTGATTCTTTTATTCTCTCAAAACAGGGCTGCGAAAATGCAAACATGAATAATGTGCTATCAAGATTTTCTTGAAGAAATAATCCAATTCTATGCTAATCAGAAACACAAGTGAAGATGAATCAGAAGAGTTTACAGTCTTGTTACAGATGCAACTTATCTTATTTTTGCTACAACATTAGATACAAATGCACTGCTTTTAAGATCTCATTTACCATATGTCTGCACAGCATTACTCAAACACTACTTTTCTGCAATCTAATAATCTTTTTTCTCAAGGAACTAAGCATTTTCAAGGATCAGATTAGATATATGTCTAGAAAATCTTTCAGAACTCTTTTCTTTATACAGCCAAAATCAAATGAACTGTGGGGACTAATTTTTCTGATGGGATACATTTCCAGTATAGCATTAATTATCAGTCACTTCTTTTTTATAACAAATCATCAACGCAGCAGACTGTGTATTGTGTAAGTGGCGGCAGATGAGCCATGGCTCTTAACTCTGTATCCCTATCTCCACCACCATTAATCCTCAAACGGCAAAACATATCATACCATACCAGAAATACCAAAATACAATACCCAAAAAAGGTTACTACCCAGTAAAGGAAACAATCCAAATAGAAAAGTTCAGTCAGAAAATAACAGAAATATCAACACCAATACTCCTCAACAGAAGAAACCATGTTTCAAACAAATCCAGCAATCCTTACCATAACAAATCCATCAATCCACCAAGAGAAGAGAACAAGTGTTAAGTGTGTACCTTGAAGTCCGAACTTGAAGTTAAGCTTGGAAAGAGAACAAGATGAAGAAAAGCTGAAAACGTGAAGATTTGAGGAAAAAGAGCTGAAGCAGAGCTGAAGCAAGGAAGACCGAAGAAGAAGTGAAGAACTGAAGACCAAGATCTATCTGCTTTAATTTTTAGTAAAAAACCCACAAAACGACGTCGTTTTGGGGGTGACCTTTTTGTTTTTTTTTTTTTTCAATTATTCGCGAATAATTCGGGAGGGCTTAAAATACGCGTATAATTCGGCAATTTTGTAAAATGCGTATACGGGCGTTTTATACGCAATTATACGGCTGTCTTACATTCGCGTATAAAACGCGTTTTAACTAACTAGGAATAATATTACCAAACCACCTCAAATAAGAGCAAAGAAGAAACACAACTACGTACCTCAAGTGGGCGTTACAATGTGTTACTTTGGGATGAGTTTTTAGATGGTAGAGAATGACATGTTTGCATTCCATAATGCATAATAGCATTTAAACATATGATTTAGAAAGAATTATAAGCATTAAACCATCTACATGCAACATATTCAAGAGCATGAAAGCACTAAAATTTTAAAGAGAAAATAGAAGAAATGACAAATTAAGATATTCAAATCTGAATTTTTACTTAAGAAGTGTAAAAAGATAAAAGAAGAGAAGGTTGTCGCGATGGGGACCCGTGAGTGACATAGTCCCACATGCACAACCCTAAATTCAGAAAGAAGAATTTTACAGTCCGTTAGAAGTGCGTGTGAATAAGGACTGTACCCAAATAGAGAATTCACTCACACGCCAAGGCTCCAAATCCGCCTCAGCTGAGCCCGATTGGCAAGAAAAAAAGAAGAATAGAAAAAAAAGCAGAAATAGAAATAAAGAAATAAGAACAAGAAACAGAAACAATTAAAAAAATAGAAGAAAATGCATAATTTATGCATTTGTGCATTTGCATCATGAATATAAATAATACCATGCTTCTTATCACCATTATGAAAAATTAGAAAATTGGAGAAAAACAGAGAAGATAGAGAATATCGGGAAATGTGATGTAAAAAGAAAATTCAAAGTTAAGCACCGAGAGAAGAAGGGTAGCATAGCGGTTTACTTACTAGCAATTAGTGCTCATTCCGTTGTTTTCAATGTTTTTGCAGGTAATAGGGTGAGTTGCAGTCGCTCGGAACGTCACGCAGTGAAAGGTTGGGCTACACTGTCAAGTTGCCATTTTTAAGTATATTTTGTAAATATTTGTATATAAAAGAAAAATTAAATATGGGCCCATACTTTATTACTCGTTTAGATGTGTATTTTTACATATTATTTTTAATGTTTTAATGATTATTTTACGAGTATACTAGCTAGAAAGAAAGTATTACATATCCCACGTCTAATAGTACTGACTCATGGGATTCCCTTCAAAAGCAGTCAATAAAAAACAAAATTCCTAAACATAGGTATTATTAAAAACAACTACAGTTATAACTTTAACACCCTCTCTTAAACTGAATGCTATTCAAACAATTAGTTTTATACCAGAACTTGAGCAAACTCCAAGTAAACCACGCAGCTTCACAAAAGCTTCCAATTTCACTGGCTTGGTTAATATATCTGCAATTTGATTTGACTTTGACAGTGAATTAGCTCAACAACCCTCCTTTGTAACATCACGAAGAAAATGAAATCTGACATCTATATGCTTACTCTTCCATGTAGTACCAGATTTTTGGAGAGTTTAACAGATGAAATATTATCACAGTATATCAATGTAGACCCTTCTTGATGGCAATGCAATTCTTCAAGTATCCTTCTTACTAACACTTGATAAGCACATGGACAAGCACATGATGTAGCAACTATTGAACCAACTTCAGTGGAGGAAAAGTGACAACTTGCTGTTTTTTTTTAGGACCATGAGACTGCTCTTGAGCTTAACATAAATTCATGTTGATGTGCTCTTTCTGTCTTCCCAATCTCCAGCATAATCACTATCACTAAACCAATAATTGCTTTGATTGTTTTCCTTCACCCTTCTGTGAATAAGCCATAATCATAGTACCTTTCAAGTATCGAAGCACCCTCTTTTAGTCTGTTCATGTAGTTCGTTGGGGACTCCGTGAATCTGCTGATGAGACTGATCACGTCATCATACCTGTTGACTGGCTATAGATACATTAGACTGCCAACTAATTGCTTGTAACACAGTATTCAACTCTTAGTCCTTCAACTCTCTTCTAAGTTTAACCCTGGAACAATGGGATTTTGAACTGGATTGTAATTAGACTTTGAAATCTCTCCAAAACATGTTGAGCATATTTCTTTTGTCCATAAAAATGCCATCAATAATTGATAAATAATGCATCTTGCCTAGATCAGTCATATCAACTCATCCATCATAGAGACTTAACTCAACAAACATGGCCTCATCGTTTCCTATACATCAACATATACATACAAGCAAACAATTAAAATTTTACCTCCTTCTCTATGAACAAGGTATGCTCATAAGGACTTGTGAAAACCCACCTTTGCAAATAAGACTCTACACAACTGTACCAAGCCTGGGTGCTTGTTTTAGTCCATATAGCCTTTTTTTAGTATTAAAACTTGTTGTTCTTCTCCTTTTTTTCACAAAACCTGGAGGTTGATCATAAAACTTGTTCATGTAGTTCACCGTGTATAAAGGTTGATTTCACATCAAGTTTGTTAATGGACCATGAATGTTGTGCTACCAATGAAATCACCAATTGGATAGTGTCATGCCTGACTAGGTGCAAAAACTTCTAAATAGTCAACTCCAAATGCTTGTGTATACCCTTTGCCACTGGTTGAGTTTTGTATTTATCTTCTTATTTCTCATTCAATTTTGTCTTATAAATCCATTGACTCCAATGGTTTTTCTCCTTCTAGAAGTCTCAACTCCCAGTATCATTCTTTTCAATTGCGTTTACTTTGCTACATTGCTTTCTTCCATGTTGTAGGTTTACAACATCATTGAAAAATATAGGATCACTATATTCAATAAGCAAGGTAGGCAATGGTTCATCATCAGATAGTTCATCCCCACTTACATAATCTACCATCCAAAAAGGTCATTTCCTTAAACATTGATCAATTGAGCTTCGGGTGATCCTTTTGGATTCATTTGCTATTGGAACATCTGTTGAGACTTCTCTAGTAGTTTTTACTTTCTGTGTGCTCTGGCTTCCATCATTTTTCTCCAAATCAAAAGAGATTATTTATCTCTTGCACAGCTCTAGTCCTAGCTACTATCTTGATCAACCACAACATCTCTACTGATCATGAACTTCTGAGTAACTGGACTGTACATCTATATCCTTGGATTCTTCACTCACACCAAGGAACACACATTTCACCCCTTGTAATCAAGCTTGCTTCTCTTTTGATCGAGTACATGAGCATAGGCTAAGCTTCCAAATATCTGAAATGATCAACTACTAGTTTGTGTTGACTCCATGTTTTTTCTGTGTCATGTTTTTTACAGCAAATGGGGGCTTCTATTTAGGATATGAACACTCCAATTTACAACTTTAGGCCAAAAGATCTTGGAAAATTCTTCCTTGCCCCATGCTTCACACCATATTCATGATCGTACGGTTTTTCCCTTTAGCCACACCATTTGCTATAGTGAATAAGCTGTAGTAAGTTGTCTATGGTACCATTTAGCTCACAAGGTTGTAAATTCTTTGAGGTGAATCACACCCCGATCAGTACGCAAAACCTTTATTGACTTTCCAATTCCTTTTCAACCTTAGCTTGAAATTTTTAAATGCTCTTATGGCTTCAAACTTTTCTTCCAAAAAAAATAAAAATACTCATGTTTTCTGGTTATAATCATCCGTAAAAGTAAGGAACTACCTTTTGTGACTGGTTGATGTTGGATTGATTAGCCCACAAATGTTGGAATGGATTAGCTTAAGTATTTGTGTGTCCTCCGTGTGCTTTCTTTAGGAAATGAGTCACGATGGTACTTTCCAATCATACAATCTTCACACACCTGTGAAGAAGCTTGAATTTGAGGAAATCCCCTTACCATTCCTTTCTGTTGTAAGGTTTTTAAACCATTGAAATTCAAGTGTCTATAATGATAGTACCATAACCATGTTGTATCTTATACTGTTGATGTAAGACAAGTCTAATCTCCTTGTTGAGTCTGAGTGTACATAGGAAACATTTGATTTGCTATCATGTGGACTTATGAATATAACCCTTCCTTTGGATGATAAATTTGATAGCAACCTTTCTGAATAATAATGTCAAATCTTCTTGCAGTTGATCAAGTTGCTCTTTAACTCTAAGACATATAACACACTAGTAATAGTCATCATGATTTCAATATTGCCTTTACCCATAACATTGATGCTAAAGTTGTTTCCAAGCTTCACATTTTCTCTAAAGGTTTCATTTAAATCAGATAATAAAACCTTGTTACCACTCATGTGATTGCTATAGACAGAGTCTTAGTACAAATTGCTCCTGATTGCTCGTGTTTGTTAATGTAAGCCATCAGAAGTATCTCCTCTTTGGTCTTGGCAAAATTCATCTTTGTTTTCTTTTCTTTGTCAAGACATTCATATTAAAAGTGACCTAGCTTGTGATAGTGATAACATTCAACTTTTGATTTGTCAAAATAAGCTCTTTGATTGTATGAGGATTGTCGTTGATAGTATAAATATTGACGTCCTCTTCCTCTATCATGTCCTTGAAATCCTCCGTGTCCTTTGCCTCTCTCTAAGAAAGCTTTTCTAGGAGTAGTGATTGTCAAGGCTTGCTCATCTACAACATGACTGGTCATCTTTTTTTTATGTAACAGCAAAGAACTATGCAACTCATCGAGAGTAATACTGTCAACATCATGAGATTTTTCAACGGAGCATACACATAGTTGAATTTTAGAGTCATTGAGCAAATAATTTTCTCAATTATATCAACATCTGATATCGTCTCGCCATGAAATCGTTTCTTGTTGGCAATTGAGAGTACTCTTGCACAATAATCATTTATTGACTCCTCTTCTTTCATGTGGAGATTTTCAAATTCTTTATGAAGAACTTGGAGTTGAGCACGTTTCATCCTTGACATGCCTTGGTACTTCTTCTTTAGAGAGTCCCAGATTTGTTTCATACTATTCTTATGAAGAATAGTTTCTAGGATGGCACGATCTATTGCCTAAAACAAGTAGTTCTTTGCCTTCAAGTCTTTCAATTTTTATTCTTCCAAAACCTTTAACTATGCATCAGTCAAGATTACCCCTTCTGCTGGTTCGATAATGCATTCTCAATAAGACCCATTGGATCTCAGAAAGTTTTCCATCAGCATGCTCCAGTGATCGTAGTGACGTCAAAGCGAGGAATATTGGTTGCACAAAGCTGAATTTCTTTGACACCATCTAATCTTGCTGCTGCAAATAAGAAGACTACTACTTCCTAACTAGTCTAACACCGGTTGCTGGTCAGACTAGTTTGATTGACCAGTCCGGTCCAGTTTTCAGAACATTGAAATTAACTTCTTATTTAACCTGTATCCATAATCATATACAATATATTAAAATCACCCAAGTATTGCCATTCTAGTTATCATTGAAGATTCTAGTATTGTTGTCCTAAAGTTGGCAAGAAAATATGTAATATAATTTACCTTGCAAACAAAGATGTAAGAGCATAAATAATAGTGTCTTACTATGCTAAATTTTATAATAAAACCATAACATTCCTTTATAACACAACATACTAATAAATACTAATTTTCACTGCCAAAATCAATCTCATAAGCTTCGTCCAAAAGGAAATTTCAATTCCCAAATAAAGAGCAAAACTAATTAGAAAATTTCCATAGATCCAATGGCAAGACAGGGATTTCGGCTTACCTTTTGTCAATTTTTTCCTAATATATTTTCATTTTTTTTTTAGAAAAAAAAAAAACTATTAAACGGTTAAACAAAATAAGTATAAAGAAAAGGGTATCCAAAAGCAAATCTAGCAAAAACAAAAACCAAAAAAAAATCATGAGCTTGAAGGCTTAAAATATGATTCACAATAATCAGTTATTTACTAGATATTAATACTATAGTAGGTGCCCTAGAGCCAATCAATTATTGTAAGATTGACTCTGTAATAAATGTATATTTATCAATAAAAGGCATATTCTTCTATATTGTGTAAATCATATTTATATGTAATGATATATGTCCTTAGGATGGTAGAACTCTGACGAGGGTATCAAGTATTTCAAATCTTGATAGTGAGAACCTTATGATCACATATGGTGGTCATTCTAGGAACGTTCGTAGTCCTAGTGTTATTTTAACTAAAGACATAGATAATACGGTAAGGCTATCATAGCATTGAACAACCCTGTCGAAAGGCAATGACTGATCTCACTTGTCAAGGTTGTTTGCCGACAATCTGGTGTAATGCATGGGTGCTTGCTAGAGGCAAGTTCACTAGACAGACACACCAGATGATTCCATATGGATGGTAACCCTAGTGTCTATGGAATAAATCCTCTAACGAATGGTGGTGCATGTGATCCTTAGACTTGAGATCACTAGAGTGCCTTGTGCACCAATTGGTGTCGTTTGATACTAGCCTAACATAGTTCTATTCAGAGCTATCGATACGGTAGTGATTGGCTACATTGAGAAATGTATCAAGACTATCGTGGATTGAAAAATGATTCATCACTCCTAGGTACAAATGAAGTTATCTCACTGCGTAATTCAGTAAATGACAATGACATTAAATCTGTGGCCACAGTGGGATTGAGTTGATGCTCAATCCAATTTATTGTTTCGGTCATTGGTCCATTAACTGAATACAAACATGTCGAGGATATCTGAGATTGACACTATATCTGTACCTCAGTCTCGATGAGATAACAGATGATGAAATGATTGGATTGCACGGTAACCATATCGTTGATAGGTTGCGGTTTCGCTGAATCCGAATCTATCGGGTGGCCATGATGTCTTGCTAGGGACCAATCTTGGTCTGTGTGTAGTGAGATGATTAATTGGTGTTAATCGCAATACTACACATTGCTGATATGATGAGGGGCCTACGGGTCACACACTTAGAAGATAATTTGAGAATCAATTTGTAAGAAGGGTATTTTCATCTTTCCGGATGAAAGGGTATTTTGGTAATCTCACAGTGCAATTAAACTTGCTGAGGTTGTCGCTTGTATTTAATTTTAATATTAAAATTAAATTAGTAAGATTATATTTAAATATATCTCTGTATATATTTATATGAATTATTATTGTTAATTAAATGTTAATATATTATTATATATTAATTGATTTTAATTATAATAATAATTAATAAATTAAAAATACCATAAAGGGGGTGTTTGGTTGCAAAGGTGAACTAGGGTTGGAGCCCATGGCTATTCCTAAGTGGAATAGGGTTTTAGTTGTTGTACTGTATAAGTGCAACTTAAAATTAAAACATAGAGAGATTCATTGATTCATTGAAAAATTAAAACCCTAGCCACCCTTTTACTCTCTCTCTCACGTTTCACTCTTGAGTGATAAAGAGAAAAAATTTCTTTTCTTCTTCTTGATTCTTGAAGCCCTTTGATTGTTCTAGCAAAACAATCAAGGGTTATGTGGATTGTCTTCGTGTGGATTACCATGAGTGCGGTCCTATTTGGATCAATTAGCGAAGAATCATGTGAACAATGTTCTGTGAATAATGTCGGTGAACAGTTGCCGGTGAACAATGTTCGTATCTGAATTCAGAGACATTTGGAGGAGCCTCCAAACGTGAGTAAGCATTCTAAATCCTTGTATGGATTTATCATATTTTGTAATGCAAAAGGTTATAAACATTATAATCTGTACCCATATTTGGGATTAAAGCATACGATCGGTTTTTATTTGTTTTAAAACTGTGTTTTTCCATTGCATAAACCCAATCACATGCTAACAATTAAAAGTGAAATGATATAATTTTTTTTTTTTTTTTTTTTTTTGTTAACTGAGGTGTCCAGGCCAGCTTACGCGTACCTTAACTAATCATTGGGGTCCATTAAACACCCTACAAGTTCAAAAGACCATATAAACTACAATATTATTACGGTAGGTAGCCCCAAGTTTTGAATCCAAAAACTCAAAGAAGAGAGCAAACCTCTTGACTGTCAGACTAATCTCTTGAAGTTAAGTGAAATGATATAATTAGTAACTAAATTGTCCCATCTTTAATTTTTTTTTTTTAAAAAAGGAAATTATATAAAACAAAAAGAATGTTTTATAAATATAAATGGGGCGAGGATCATTTAACACTCATTGTCACCCTAAATTATGAAACCCTTCTTAAATAGATTTTAGTTGGGGTGCAAACATACATGAACACAATGGGGTGCAAGGGTTACAATTCTCACCCAACTTAAATCCAGTTCCAGTCGACTAAAAGGAGGAAGAAGGGAAGAAAAAGAGAGAGAAGAGGGAAAGGAGAAAGAAGAAGGAAGAAGGAAGAAAAGAGGAAAATGGTGGTTTTCACCCTCATTTTGTTAGGGAATCAATTTTTGGGCATGCATTACCCGTGGGTAAGCCTTTAATTGAGTAAATTTTTATTTGTATTTCCTCATTTTCCTAAGTTTAGGGTTTAAGCTAATTTTTTCAAGAATTGGTTCAAATAGGAGAAGGAGAACCAAGCTTTTTGAGGACTTTCATTATTTAGGACAAGCTTCATGGGAGTGAGTGGAAATCCAAAACCCTAGCTTTTATTTTTAGCAAAAATTATATAAATGATTCACTCAAGTATTATTAATGTTTTGATTGCCCAAATCCTTTGATTTTGTTATGGAAATTTGTTTAATAAAAAATTATCATTTAGATTTGAGAATTGATATGAGAATGATCGGGTTTCGATATGTCTTGGGCAAAAATCATTGATAATACAGAAATTTGGCTACATTGTTATTATGAAATCATGTTTGAAAACTTGTATTTATAGCTTCATATTGTATATGATGACTTGATATTATATTATATGTTTTCTCTATAAATGAAGGCATGAGATTTATGAAAAATTGTGAGTTTAATGTATGTATATTGATGATAGTAGTTTTCAAACCACCATATATAGTACCCATCCCCCTCATGATATTGATTTGATTATACGCATGCGTATGATTGGTTATTTGCTGACCCAAGTGGGTCGATGGCCCAAGCGAGGCAGATATTGCTAGACATGATATGTTAGTGTCGACCCGAGCGATGCATGGTTTCAATGGGTCGAAGGCTTAAGCAATGTACTATTCCACCTAGCAGGATTTGGTTGTGCCAGATCTGAGTGTGCGAATTCCACCAGGTTCGAAGGCTTGAGCGATTTCCTAGCAGGATAGATTTAACATTCAACCTGTGCGATGTTAGATCTTGCTGGGTTGGATGGGTTTACTTCTGGGTACTAGTTATGGTGATGATTTTCACATGAAATTAGGAAATGTTTATGTTTATGGAAGTGGAAATTTATAAATATAAATGTTTTGTTGTATATTAAAATATTTTCTCCTTTTTTTCCCACTCACTAAGTATTTCTAGCTCACCCTTATTATTTTTTTTATTTTAATGCCCTCCCACCCCCATACCCCCACCCCCCCAAGGTCAAGAAGAAGATCGTGTAGTAGTGATACAAATATGCCCACCAATACAAGCCAAGTCAAGTCCAAGGCGAAACTAACCCAAACTTGTGCAAGCCAAGGAAACAAACTTGAAGAGTCTTCCCGTATCCTTTATCCAGGCTTTGTCCGAATTTGGTGATGGAATATCCAAACTTGTTGCTTTGCCTTTATGTTTGGATCTCTTAGCGGGTGGCTTTGCCTTTAAGCCTTGAGGTTGACTTTTTACTTTCTTTGTTAATTTATTGTTGTTGTGAATTATTAAGGCTCGGATGAACTTGTTCTAGCTTGTTTTGTGTTGATTGTTTGCTGGAGTTTGGAGTTGAAGTTTGATAATGATTGTTGAGTAGAACCATAGGTAGAGATGTTATTGTGTTGGTTGATTTTGATCTAGCTTGACTCACTCACACTTCATATAATTAGATCAAGAAGAGTGATACCCGCTCAAGGTTGGGCCACACGACTCCATTTTATCAAGTGTGTAACTGATGGATCTTACTTTTATATCGCAAAGACTTGTGTTTTGCTCCATCATGTGTCATTTCATGTTTTATTTTGGATTTGTAAAAATGATACAAAACCTGATACCAAATATTCCTCTAATTTTTGTAAAAGAACTATTGATTTATGTACATAATGATGCAAAGAGGAAAATGTTTTATGATGATATTTCAGAAATACAGGTTTTAATGGTTTTACATATTTAACATGGTGCATCTCGGTCACCTGAGTCTCATGGGTGTGCACGAAGCTCGTGGGATAAGGAGGGTCGGGATAGGTCATGTCAACTTGGTATAAGAGCAAAGGTTTTAGATTCTTCAGATGTTTTCATGATGCATACATAAAGTTTTTATCTTTGAGAAAGAAAGTTTAATTGCATGAACATGAGTCAATGTGGTCAACCTCACACAAGACTTGTGGTAAAATTAATAGTTCCCCAAACATGAGGAAGGGGAAATGTGCCTAGAGATGAAATGGAGGAGAGATCTATTGTATCACTCAAAATTGTGATTTTTAGGCATCGTCATAATACTTCATGGGGAAAGGTTTGGATGGGACCATTAAATGGTCCTAGAAATTTTACAATTGGGCAAGAATAGTTGAAATTTATTATGTGCAATATAAGCAATTATAAATGTAAAGTATGAGTTTGGCTAGTACGGGTGTATTTTCTTGATAACTACTAGGATGGATCTAGTGGCTCCACCGGCGCAATGTTAGATCTTGTCGAGTTGGACAAATTTACCCTTGGATACTATTGGGTGAGAGTTTTCACATGTGATTGAGAGATGGTTTGGTATATATATATGAAATGAAAATTTATAAATTCAAATGTTATCTGTATATAAAATGTTTTTAGAAATGATATTTTTAGGGAAACATGAGTATTGATTTGTTTATCATAAAAGTTTTCAGAAAGAAGTTTTGCAATGAGAGATTTTAGCATTGGTTATGAAAGATGACTTATATTATAAAATGTGTTTATGGAAATGAGATTTTATAAGCATGACAAGAAAGAGATCACGCAGAGGAGTGAATCCCACTCAAGGTTGAGCCACACGACTTCATTTCCTCATATGTGTCATAGTTCTATTTTATTTTCCGCTACAAAGTTTATGTTTCTTTATCATGTATTTATTTCATGTTTTGGATTGTAAAAGATATGGAAAAATCTGATAACATATGTTCATTTTGTAAAAATTCAGTTGCATTTGTTTATTTGCAAATAATGTTATATTTATTTATGAGAAACAAAAAGGAGTGTTTATAATTGTTTTAGAGTTTTATGATGCTTTAATTCATAAACAGAATTCATAGTTTTCCCACATGGCACGTCTTGATCACCCGAGTATCATGGGTGCACCTAGAGCCTATGGGATAGGGAGCGTCGACACGAGTCATGTCACACAATCTATTCTCGGGGTGTCGTGATATGGTATCATATAGAAGAATCTCACCCACAGTTTATCCTTGGGACATCATGTATCAATACCCCACCCACAGTCTATCCTTAGGGTGGTATCATCCACAATTTATCCTCAGGATGGTATACTCATCACTAGATAACCATACTCGACCCACAGTCTTTCCTTGGGGCGTCATGATATGGTATCCCATAATATCCCGCCTGAAGCTCCTAAGGCATTTGTATTGTCTCGATAGGACGTTACCACCATGCGGTAGTACAAACCATCTCAACACTCGCAGGAGGCTACGAAAAAGCATACAGGCTAGCTGATGCCTGAAGAGGGACGGGTACTATGGAAAGGTGGTCTGAAATCCAACTAACATATTTTTGCTCTCCAACCCAAACACTTCCTTACACACTTACTTGGATATTCAACACATCACACTTCATACACGTCCATATGCCAAGGCATATAAATATGAGAACAACACTCGAACACATTCTAGAAATATCACAACATGTAAAATATCCATTTACAACCCATAGTTGTCCTTCAGTTTAATATAGTCTTAAAGGCTTCAAACCTTAAGATTAACCCCCTAATTGTACTTCAATGTTCACAAAAATGAAAAAATGCCCCCTAAAATCCTACCACCAATTACAAACCAATACTAAACCCATAACAAGATGGGCCTTGTTAATAGTGAGCCAGCTCACCACCAATTAATAAGACCCAATTACTCAGCCCAGTTTATCCATTACTCACAATTCTTATGTTCAGGTCGAGCCCATCTCTTTTTATAAGCCACCCATACTCCAATTTTTATCACACCAACAACACTATTAATCAATGGGCTATAAATCTATACAACCCTTTCTAAGCTAGCCCAACAACTCTTAATAAATCCCAAATAAACTTTAAAGCTCAATTACAATATCTATCAATTGATGCAGCGTATATTCCATGCTCAATTCGGCCAACAATGTACCCCATAAACACATGTAATCCAGTCACCCCTCTCAAGCATAAATTGAGCAGAAATGCAATCCACAATATATATAATTCTAGCCCCATTTTATGCATCATCCAGCCAAAACCCCAATCAAACGTTATCATTATAATTCATTCAAAACAAAAACACTCACATTTATTAATCAAACAAACCAACCCCACCAATTGACTGGATTTCTCTTCACCAACTTAACTCAACATATATTATATACATGCATGGTAAATAATTAATCAACTTAAGACCAATATAAATTTTAATGAAAATTACTAATCCACTCACCTTTTTGAAGCCAAAAACCTTAATATGAAGAAGGGGTCGAAATCCTCTAACGGTGCCTCCACTTGCCTTCCTTCATCCAAAATCCAATAACCTCATCACACAAAGGCCTCTCTATGGTAACACAACAACATTAAATTCATTGGACAGTTAAACACCAAAAGATTAACTTAAAATCCTTTAACAAAAGCTGTCTCATAACTGAACACTGATCACTCCAGGATTTTTATAAAACTCTGCTCACTCAAACAAGCTATAAATTTAATGGGGTATTCTAAACACATATGTTGTCCCCATAAAAGTTTCAAGCCATTCCAGAATCAACAAATATTTAAAACATAATTTTCTTTCTACCCTTTCAAAACTGCGAACTGATTCTTAACTTGTAAAATTCATAACAATTTAACCCTTAATTGAAATCTCATGAAAACCTCCAAAATTAAACTAGACACATATAGGATTCACCAGAATTTAAAATCATTCAATTTGGATAAGGATAGATGCATCAAATCATTTTCCAAAAATGCATGTTCTGCAGAAAATAGAAATTTTAGAATTGCAAGGCAAACTTCAAAAATCCATAGAAAATTCAATACTTTGACTTTTTGAGTGAAATAAATTTCTAAATACTCCTCAAGAAGTTTACAACATGCTCCGAAATCCGAAATTCAACTTCAAACAACAATCCAAAACACGTAAACAATTTTCAGGATTCCAGATAGTCAGATTTTTATACAGTAAACTCTTATATCAACAATCATATCTTTACCCATTTTTGTTTAAGAACAACATATATGTTCTACTCACATAAAATTATTGAACTCAATCTTCTCATTTTAGTGTAATCTTATGTCATTACACTCAATTATAACCAAGACAAATCAAATAAACTAAAACTCATCAAAAGGGGGAAATTTTAAGCTTTACTCACCTCCCATATGTTTGATCTTGCTCCACTCTTTCTGATCACCGGAGTTTTGGTCGCCGGTGGCAACTCTCCTAGCCACCTCCATCTCTCTCTCTCTATACCCGGATTTCACCTTTCTCTCCCTTCTTTCTTTTCTTCTTCTTTCTCTCTTTTTTTCTCTTTTTTTTCTCTCCTTTTTCTTCTCTCTTTTCCTCTCCTTTCTTTCTTCTTCTCCGTTTTTCTTTTCTTTGAACAATTAATCTTCATCAAAATATCTGGCAAATTTTTTTGGTCTCCACTTGTTTCAACCGTTACCTTTACCCCCTCAAAACTTTCAAAATCTAACACTTTAACCCGAAAAATCACCAAATAAAATTTAATAAAATTCCATAAAATACAAGGTATTACAATCACCATCTAGCCACCACCACCACCCAGCCTCTAGCGTTTTCAACCTAGTTCCAACTGGTTTTTCACCTAAAATCACCTCAAACCTCTTCCTTGTAACCCCTACACCAAACCTCTTCACTGTTGTACCCTCCCATCGCTGGAAAACAACCTCCTTGGCATTTGCATTTTCTCTCAACTTTGTAGCCAGATTAATTGTGTTAATTTAAGGGTGTAAATTCAAAGTGAAGGGCAGGATGGTAATAACACAAGTCAAAATTCAAAATTAATTAACAGTGTTAATTTAAGGGTATGAATCTAAAATAAATACAACTAGGGGCATGAACTTGAAATTTCGCTAAATCTCGAACGGTAACATAATAGTCATGCCTAAGAGTAAGTGTTTGGTCATTAAAGATTTCTGTAAGATTATAGTTATAATTAAGAANTTTTCTGTAGAGTAAATTTTTTAGAAGTGTATTTGCCTCTATATCTGAAACTATCGTTATTCCTTCAGTTTGGCTTAACCTGCTTTGATATTCATGTGAGTCAGATTGCCTATTTTGAACATGTTGGCTCCAATAATTATGTTAAATTTTAATATATATATATATATATATAGTGAAGTTAGTCTTTTTTGTATGACATAATTCCTTGGATCTCCCCTGAAATTTGACTAAAATACATCTGGATCCCATTGGTTCAGTATTTCAATGGTGACTGTCATTGCAGGGGAGGCTTTTGACAATATATTTAAAGTTGAAGGTTTCTCACTAATTTTACAGGGGCCTTACAACAATTTACTGAATTTCAAGGAAAGATACTGATGGATTTTGTAACTGGTGGTGCTTGCATTGTTTAAGCTAACTCTCATGAGTTGTCACATAATTTAAGCTTTTTCATATGGATAATGTTCTTTTCCACTATTCTAACCCAGTCAAAAAGAGGTATAGTAGGCTTTATTGATTTTATTTGCGTAAGTTGTTACAATGGCATATATCCTTAGCAAGTGTACCATATAATTGGTGTATAACTACAAATATTTAGACTTTATAGAGCTTCTCTTATTTGATGTTTTTTTTTTTTTTTTTTTTATTAATTCAAGTTCCAATAATTGAATCTGGTGGTGTTTACCTGTATTTAGCTTAGCCTCATGGGATGTGAATAAAATTTCGGCTTTTTATATAGATAATTCCCTTTTCAACTATTGATTATTTTAACCCAATCAAGAATAGGTTTAGGCCTATTGATTTATATGCATAGGTTGTGACAATGACATATTTCCTTCACAATTGGACCATATAATTGGTATATTTTTATTTTATAGAAGTGCTTTTTCATTGTGGGGTTTTCTAAATTTAAGATTTAATCATTACTGAGTGTTTGGCTGCAGGGATTTAAGAGAGAAACAAGGTTCACATCTAAATCTCCTGCTAACGAGATAATCAATAAAATAGAAGAAGCAGCTAAGCCTCTTGGTTTTGATGTTCACAAAAAAAATTACAAGGTGAGGAAATTTTTAAAAAATAGAGTTGGCAGTAATTTATGAAGCTTTACAAATATAACTGGTTTTTATTTTAAATAGATGAGGCTTGAAAATATGAAAGCTGGGAGAAAAGGAAACCTTAACGTGGCCACTGAGGTAAATGATGGCTAACCTATACGTAATTTCTGACATGTCTTCAGAATTTATTTTGTTTAAAGTTTCTTATTGTCAAGCAGATATTTCAAGTAGCGCCTTCCCTTCATATGGTTGAGGTGCGAAAAGCCAAGGGGGACACTTTGGAGTTTCATAAGGTATCATTTTTTTCTTTTTTAGGATTTATTTATATTTCCCCTTTTTTTGTAGCCCTAATATCCTCCTTGTTTTCTATCACAAGTACTTTTAATTAGTGTAATTAAACTAATTGGCCAAAGTTGGATGAGATTGTCATAAAGAAAGTAAATAACTTGGATTGAATTGAATGCATAACATAAAATAAAAGATAACATCAAATTGCATATTGAAGATCCAATCTAAATTGCTTCATCTTGATTCAATGAACAAACATTCGAATCTACAATGAATTGAAGTTTAAACCTTAAGAGGCTGAATAGGAGGCAGATTAAACTTACGTGTGGTACCACGTTCAAAATGTTGAAATGCATTGCTTTAGTTATGTTTAATTGCATCATTAAAGTTGCTCATGATATTGTAATTTTTTCGATGGTCGTTTAATGCATCTGCAGTTCTACAAAAACCTATCGACATGCCTTGATGATGTGGTGTGGAAAACTGAGGAAGATATGCAAGAGATGAAGTAGAGTTTGAAGAGTGGTGATTAGTCCTTCCTCTGATGATGCTTACCTTGTTAAATGTTCCATAAAGGCATCTATATCTTCATTCTTTTTCTCCAATTCCTTTCTTTTTTTTTTTTTTTTTTTTGGGGGAGGGACCATTTTTCTTTTTGTGTTAGATTAGAGAACATGGATTCACCAATTGTTTTCCGTGTTATTGTTGTTGGAAAGCGTGGATGATTCCAATAGAGATGGAGTTGTTTTTCTTATTATCCCGGATCTCAATAACGAGAAATTGTTATTATAAACACTTGTATATATATTATGTATATATACTTTTTATATATTTGTGGGAATGGCCCTATTTCAACTCATATATCTGAAATAAGAAAGAAGACATATTTCAAGTCCTTAAAAGTATGTTCTCATATTTTATGTTCTTACAATTTCAACATGTCATTATTAGACGAAGTTCTATTACTACTCTAACTCGTGTTTTATTAGACGATATTATATATGACTATACTTATGGAATATGCTTTGTGGTTGCAAGAAACTTGGATTTTTTACATCAGAAGATAATGGTAGTAAGCAGAGACATTCCAACAAAAATTTTGCAAATCTATTTACCAAAACATTACCAACATCAACGTTTGAGAAATCAACATACGATATTGGTATGCGAAGACTTAGTGAGCAATCAAATTGATCTATGGTTTTTTGCTATTATGTGGGGGCGCATTTTTAATGAAGACTGTTATCAGACACATGTGAACTATGTTCTTTTTCCCTTCACCAGCTTTCCCATTTTGTTTTACCGGCAAGGTTGTTGACGAGGCCGTTTAAGCATGTCTAACACTATTTATAGTTCACGAAATAGTTGTCTTTTTTTTTTATTAAGGTTTTTATCCTATTGGTTTTTCCTTAATCAAGTTAAATGTAATTATTCCTAAATGATCAAAACCCAATGTGGAGTGTTGTGAGACGTGGATGAATTCCCACCATCTTTTCATCTATTTCGCCTACGTGTAAGAGAGACAGAAATCACCGATGGCTTATTTCTATCTGTTGTCTTGGGAAACCCTCAAGTTTGTGAAATATTTACATTTCTAAGAAAAAATAAGGAAGAAGTGATATGAGTACTTAAGTCCTATTTTAATTTGGTCACTAATATGTTATATTCTTATAATTATAGTACAAAATATTATTAAGTACACTTTGTTTTAATGGATATAACAAATGCAATCATTACTAACATTCAATCATACATCCACACAGTGACGGATCCAGATTTTTTTGCTTAGGGGGACCTCCGCCATTATTTGTCAAACAATTTGTGAAACCTTTAAAAAAATATCAGACCTTAAGCAAAAAAAATAATACAATGTCAAGAACTTGAGAGAAAAAAATGCAATAACACAATACTTTGCTGTTTGAATAAATCTATGAGAAGCACAATTTTGAGTAAATTTGTTGAGTAAAGCTTGAGCAAAACATTCTTTTAATTTTATTTTTTTTTTGTTTTTTTTTTTTTTTTAAATTACAAAAATTATAATATAAATTTTTATGATTTTGATCAAACCTAACATAAGTTAAAGTCAATCAAAACCTAAATCATATTAACGTTGCATTGACTTTTTATATGAATTAATAAAAAAATGAGGAATTTTTTTGGTATAAATATAGATAATAACTCAAATTTCTTTAATAATTTTAAACAGCTAAACGGTGATGTTTGAAATGTAAGAAAGTGGTGGGTGAAGGGTGAATAATAATGTCTTTTAAAATGTAGTTACGATTTTAAATTGGAAAAATAGGTTTATTCTTAGACACAAAACATAAAATAAACTCACAAGATGCAATGTCTTTTTCCCTCAAATTAGAATAAAAAACCTCCAAAAAAACAAGCATGATTCAACCCTAAAATAAACTAAATTGAAATAAGTAATACATATACCTAAAACTGATAAAATAGAATAAGAAACTAATTGTGACACTTTAAGTAGTGAAAGCTTCAACAATTTCAATCTTCAAAAGTTTTAAGAGCGAATAGCATGAGAAAGAGAATGAGAGAGTAAGGAATTTTGAGGATAAAATCATAAAAAAACAGGTGGAGCCGTAGAGAAAAAGAGTGGAGAAAGTTTCAAATTTTTAATATGATGTAGATTTGGAATATATATATTAATAACAAGTTTTTTGTGAGTCTAAATATATGTATAATAGTTATTATTTTTTAAAAATCTGAGGATGGGTCTGGGTATATATATTAATAGCATTTTTTTGTGGGTTCATATATTAATAATTTTTTTTTTTTTTTTTTTTTTAAAAGAATTTGAGGCCTACCCTCAAAGGGGCTAGATCTGCCCCTACATCCATAAAACAATATTTTCAAGTGTTACTGCAATAGGTTAAGAACCATCAATTCACTCTTTATCTCCTCTTTTTTAAACTCTTTCCTTCTTTATTAACAATGGGTATCATCTATCTATCTATATAATCTTAAAGCGCACCCTTGTTGTTGATCGTCATTTGGACTCCACGTAGGATTCCAGTAGGATCTCTACAATTGTTATAGGTGTCTGGCCTATTTGCTTTGTAGAAATCGTTTACATTCGTATTGTCACACCCCCTCCTGGGTATTTCTTATCTCGTCAAACCCGGGCGCTCCGAGGGACTTAAGATCCTAAAAGGAGCGTGAATTTTTTGAAAACAGTTTATAAAAATCCATTCATAAAACTTTAATGACTTTAATACAACTTAAAATATAATTGTGAAAGTGTAAACATTAAAAATCAGTTTACATAAAAACAGTGTAGTCGAGTGTTCTACTATATACAAACATCATGTCGATGAACATGCGTCTGTGGCCAACCGAAAGCGTGTAACATGTGCCTTACGTATCCTGTATGCAATCCTGAGGAAAAACATAAAACAATGAGCTATGAAGCCCAGTGAGTGGATAATACAATTTATAAATGAAAATAACTTCAACCTTAAACTTGCATGAGAGAGCACTTGCACTTCACGTAACACATAACCATTCCCTTAGCAAAACCACACTTTCCTTTTTATAATTTCCGGACATGATAAATCCTTAATTCATATCCTTGTAAAAACTTCCCAATTTACCATAGATCATTGAATTATTTTCACAACAATCGATACGCCTATCATTAAAGTTGAGTAGGCATTTCCCAATATGAAACCTATTCTTACTCATACAAATGCCCGCCAAGTGTCCACAATTTCCACCTAACCTATACCTGCTAGATAATCATAAATTCCACCATAGCCTATACCCGCTGGGTGTCAACCAACTTTCCTCAAATCGTTATTACAACAACCACCACTACCACCACACTAGTACCCAGGGTCCATAATACAGACAACCAACTAGGCCACCCACAATCTATCCTCGAGGTGACACCATCCACAATCTATCTTCGGGATGGCTAAATCATTATAAGATAATCATACTTGACCAACAGTCTCTCCTCAAGGTGTCATGATATGGTATCATACAGAATAATCTCGCCCACAGTCTATCATCGGGGCATCATGTATCAATATCCCACCCAAGATCTATCCTCGAGGTGGTACCATCTACAGTCTATCCTCGGGATGGTATACTCATCACTGGATAACCATACTTGACCCATAGTCTATCATCGGCGCGTCATGATATGGTATCTCATAATATCTCGCCTGGAGCTCCTTAGGCGTCTGTACTATCCTAATGGGAAGCTACCACCATGTGGTAGTACGAACTATCTCAACACTCGCAGGAGGCTAAAAAAACAAAATACAGACTAACTGATGTCTAAAGATGGAAAGGTACTATAGAAGGGTGATCTTAGATCCAAACACAACATAGCCTTTCACTCCTAGCCAAACACATCCTTACACACTCACCTGCATATTCAACACATCACACTTCATACACGTCCATATGCCAAGGCATATAAATATGAGAACAACACTCGAACACATTCTAGAAATATCACAGCATGTAAAATCCATTTACAACCCATAGTTGTCCTTCGGTTAGTTTAGTCTTAAAGGCTTCAAACCTTACAATTAACCCCCTACTTGTACTTCAATGTTCGCAAAAATGACAATATGACAATACTAAACCCAAAACAAGATAACTTCTGTCCTGTTAATAGTAAGCCAACCCACCACCAATTATTAAGATCCAATTACTCAGCCCAATTTATCCATTACTCACAATTCTTGTGTTCGACTGAGCCCATCTCTTTTTATAGGCCATCCATACTCCAATTTTTATCACACTAACAACACCATGAGTCAATGTGCTCTAAATCTATACAACCCTTTTTAAGCTAGCCCACCAACTCTTAATAAATCCAAAATAAACTTCAAAGCCCAATTACTATATCTATCCATTTATACAGCCTATATTCCAACCTCTATTTGGCCAACAATGTACCCCATAAACACACATAATCCAGTCACCCCTCTCAAGCATAAATTGAGTAATAATGCAATCCACAATATATATAATTCCATCCAAAACCCTAGTCAAACATTACCATTACAATTCATTCAAAACAAAAACACTCCCATTTATTAATCAAACAAACCAGCCCCACCAATTGACTGGATTTCTCTTTACTAACTCAACTCAACATATATTATATACATGCCTATTATTAAACTTTTGATGTTGATAATGTATTCATTTGTCTATGCATTTTTAATTGGTTTGAATTTCTTCGTTGTTGTATTGTTATAGTCCTATTTGATTTGTAGGTTATAAGAAGATGTCGGTGAACCAAGCCGAACAATTTTTTTGTCTATGTCGCGGCCAGTTTTGAACAATGCTTTTGTTGCTATTTACCAATGCATTTGCCGCACCATTTCCCTATAATTGTAGCCATTGTTGAACAATTTTGTTTAATCTTATAATTGTAGTCATTGTTGAACAATCATGTTTAATGTTCGAGTCAAGATGCAAAGTCATTAGTTTGTATAGTGCAATTAGAATAGATTATTTGCCGAACATTTACCATCACCAAATGTAGTATTGTATTGCCCTTTTCAGTTAATACTATATTAAAAGTTCTTTTGTTTTGTTCATGATAATTGCTACAATGAAGTTGCCGATCAATATTTTTTTCGCAAATCTTGAGCACTTTTTTTTGCAATTTTTCTGATAAGTACCTTCTTATTGCAAGAATTTCCAGATCAAAAGCATCAAGTTCAAACCTGTGTGGTACAGTAATAGCATATTATGGTAAACTCGTTTTCCCTTATGTGACTTACTTTTTTCACCAATCACAAAGTCATTAATCTTAATCAATACATCATTGCATGTATCAAACAGATATTCAACGTTTTTGGAGTACATCCTCTGATCCTAACCAAAACTAGAAGAAGTTATGACAGAACTCTATATGTCACATCATCAAGTTCATTTGGCAAAATATCCCGTGCAAACCAAAAAATAAATAAATAAAGGGGAAGAAAGTAAAGCGGAACCAAAAATTTAAGTTGGCGGAAAAAATTGACAATAATCTAAACCTGAACAAATAAACAAAAAAATTGCACTGAAGATGTGAGATATTTTGTTTGCCGAACAATTCAAATAAACTATCTACCGCACATTATCCATTAGCAAATGTAATCTTGTAATGTCCTTTTTAGTTCATATTATATTAAAAATTTTCTGTTGATTTTTCATGATAATTGTTGCAATCAATTTACCCAACAATTTTTTATTTGCCTTATATATTATTTATCTAAAATTTGATATTTACCTATGTTTTCCGTCACATGTTTAATAATATTGTATATTGTTTGACACAATGCATTTGAGAAAAATAAATCATTTTTTACATAGAATTTTATACTATTGGTTATTATTTTTGCAAGCAAATAATGGGTTTATTAAATTTTGTTGTTGTTTTGTTCGTGATAATTGTTGCAATCAAGTTGGTGAACATTATTTTATTCACCTTATATATTTTTTTTATCTAAAATTTTATATTTACCATTGCTTTTCGGCACATGGTTAAGTGTATTGTATATTGTTTGACACAATGTATTTACGAATAATAGATCGATTTTTACGTAGAACTTCATAATATTGTTGAATATTATTTTTGCAGTTGTAATCAAGGTGCTGAACAGTATTTTATTCACCTTATATATTGTTTATCTGAAATTTGATATTTGCCACTACTTTTCCGGCACATGTTTAAGTGTATTGTATTTTGTTTGACGCAATGCATGTGCAAATAAAATATAAATTTTTACATAGAAGTTAATACTATTGATTATTATCTTTGCAGACAAGTTATGACAGTTTCAAATATTACGTTTAAAGATATTAACCAATCGCGAGATGATTGAGTACTTATTGTTAGAGTATCTAGATTATGGGAATGTTTAAATTTCAGAAAGGATAATCAGTTGATTAGCCTTGATATAGTTTTGATTGATGAACAGGTATAAGATATATTTCTAGAAAAGTATAAAGTTGATTGGAATTGAAACTGTGTAGGTTTAATAACCTCTTTTATTTCCAATTATTCTATAGCATAATTTGATTCATGAAACTATACCGAAGAACAAAGTTGTAAAATATAATAGCCAAATTTGTGAAGGTCTTATATATTTGATTAAAAATGTCAAAGTCATACCATGTTCTGCTGCTTACAAACCTGTTGAAGGTCCTTACCATTTACAATTTCTTCTTGATAACTTCTGTTGAGGAGATCAAAGAAGCTACAGTTTCTATTCCAAAATTTAAATTCCAATTTGCTGGTATTCATGATATTCAAAATAGATCAAATGACACTACTTTGTTATCAGGTAAACTTCTTTTTATTTTTCCATGTTGTACGTCTATACTAATTACTATAATTCTTAATATATAAATGTTTTGTAGATGTCATAGGTGTTTTGAGTGGAATAGGAGAAACTAAAAAAAATCATATCAATGAAGAGTGATAAACATGATATAATACTGCAAATTGAACAGTAAGTTCTTTTGCAAATATCTTAATCACTTGATACAATCAAAATATCTTACTCCAATATTATTTGCAGTGAAACATTTACAGTCTCTTTATGGGGAAATATTTGTAAAGAGATTGATGAAAGTTTTCAAATGGAGAATGACAAACCAGTTGTCATAATTGTCACGTCGACCAATGTTAAAGAATTTCAAGTTATTTTAACTTTTTTATATTAGATTAAAAAATTTTTTGATAATTAGTTTTTGAATTTTTATGTATAGGAATGTTGTATCTTAATAGTACTTCAGCATGAAAAATCTATATAAATTTGGAAATTGAAGAGGTCCATCTTCTGCAAAGAAAGTACATATCTTAGCAACCGTATGTTGAAATATATTATTAAACAATTATATAATTTATATCTTATGTATCGTACAATATGCATTAACGAACATATTCCAGTAGTTAAATTGCAAAAGAGAGCTAAATGAAATATCGGTTGAGAAGGAAATGTTTCATAATAGAGTATCTTTGAACTATCTCACCGGTCTTATGAGGCATAATTGGGATCGGACAACAAATTATACAATAAAGGTGACAATACTTGGAATTGAGAGTAGATTTGGTTGGTGTTATTTATCTTGCAAGAAAAAAATCGTCGATATGAACAACAACAATTTCTACTATGTTAAATGCAACAAAGAGACTCAATTCCCACAGATGAGGTATATCAGTTGTTATTTTAAATTGAATTGTTGGTATAAATTGATGCATGATAACCTTAACAATTGATGTTTAATAATGAATAATTGTTGATATAACAGGTACAAGGTTGATTTGCAAGTCACAAACGACAATGTTGAAATAACCTTTATACTGTTTGATACAGTATGCTAGTCATTAAGTGGGTTGTCATGTTTCCAACTACTGAAAACCCAAGAGAACAATCATAAAACAGTTCCAAGTATTTTAAATGCACTTTGTGGAAAGAGTTTTATTTTCAAAATTAGGTTGTTAGAAGATGGCTTGAAACAAGGATATGACTCCTGTGCTGTATTAAAAGTTTATCTAGTGAATGATGAACTTGAAAATGATCACAAGCTATAGCAATTGGAAGAGGTTAGTGAAGTTTTTAAATTTAAATAATGGATTATTGAACAGTCAAATGATATTAATATTTTATAAAAAAATAACAGGTGATTGAAGACAAAGACGAAGAAGATTCTTCAATAGCAGATGTGTTTCAATGTCAGACCATAACGCCGATAGGTCAGCAAATATTGGATCATCTGTAGAAGGCCAAGAACAGGCCAGTATATCAAAAGAAAAGGGCAAAGGAACAAAACACCAAGAAACAGTAAGCAACAGAAAGAAAAAATTGAAGTTTTGATAAAGATTCGATCTGTTTTGTTACACTAAAAACTTGTACAGAAAACTATTGCAAACAAATTTTAGAACCAATGTTTGTATATTTAATCTGAATCTGGTAAGAACTTTGGTTGATGATATTAATTTTTGCATTTAAGAGCTTTCACAATGCTTTATCAGTATTTGGAATCAATTAACCATATTTCATCAGTCTTGTGAACCTATTAATACAGTAATGTATTACTTAAACAAAGTAAACATCCATATATTCATTTTTAGTTCCATATTTTTTGACACATGATATAAACCTTTTTTAAATTTTACTAAAAATATATACACCAAATCTCAAAATGTTACTGCAAATATATACAAAACTTAAGTATTTGTACAAGTGTTGTAAGATATGATCTATCAAGGATCAATGGTATCAACAGAAACATGGGTAATATTGCATTCTGTCTGATCCTCTTCCAACATCGCATCTTCTAAAAAGTCTGCACTCTCATTTGGAAAACTTGATTTAAATGCTTCAGCACAAGCTTTTCGAGTTTTGACAAGCATGTCTGTCACAACATTGGAAGCTTCATCTCTATCTTTTTCAGCTTTAGCAAGAGCAAATTGTAAATTTGAGATCATATCAAGTAATTCTCTATTTTCTTTTTTTGAGAATATCAATTTGTCCCTCGGCTTTTGCACAAGAATTTCCAGCAACTTTCACAATCTGCTCTTTATCCTTTAATTCATTTACAGCTTCTTCCAATCTGTTTTCTAAGCAAAAATTTTTGGCAATATTCTTTTTCTTGTCAAGATGTAGATATTTTTTGCTTTTTTTCTAATTTTGCAATCACATTGCCTGAATCTTGCCATCGTCGCTTAATTTCTAAGTAACCTAAGAAAGCCTGTGAACAGAAATATAACATAAGGAATACAAAACAATTAATTAACTGGAAGTCTGTCAACAGAAATAACATTAAGAATTCAAAACAAATAATTAACGAGATTAAATACAACAATGACAAAATTAAATGTTTGAAGTGAGCATAATTACCTCATCTGGTGCAAGTTTGTCTAGATCTTCTGCAGACATAGTCTTGAAATTAATAAGAGATTGTTGGTTTGCATCCCCTTCTGCATTTTCTTTTTGCTGCTTGCTTCGCCTGATCAATTGGCACTCTTCTGTATGCTGATGTTCTTCTTCAATCAGATTTTGATCTTCTTCGATTGTGGATTGTCCAGAATGAGGTGAAACAAGTAGTTTGCATGGCCAAACTAATTTCGAAGTCTTCGGAAGTCTTATAACTTTTTCAAATATTACTTTAAAAATAATAATAAATTTGTAAGAATTACAAATTAAACAAAAAGCAGTTGTAGTAAAAGTTATAATACCTTCTTTGGATAAAAAATGCGAATATTTGTTTAACATATAAGATATATCAAATGTTTTCTGATTCTAGATAAGTTCTTCCAATGTTTGGATATTACTTTCATTGTGGCCGACATCATTGCCCCTTTTTAATGTGTCCACTGAGTTGGTAGTCCCCCCCCACCCAATAAAAAAAATCTATCATTCCAACCTCAAAGCTTATTGCACAAACATTTACCCTTCCCACTCTAAATAAAATAAAAAGGGCTATTCGCTTGAAAAACTTAAAACTATTTTCCAACCATGCGGATGAATTTGAGTGGGCACAATGTTATAAGCAATCATTACTTCTTCAACAAATTGAGAAAGAGGAGGAACAAGTTCACATTGCAAAAACACTTTGTAGAAAGTAAAAAATCTAGGAGGAGGTTTGGTGCATATATAAAAATTATTTGCATCACAAGGTAATAAATCAAAATCATCAGACATATTATATTGCTTTTGAAAAATCAAAAGATCATCTTAAGAAATGGTACTAGGTATTCTAAACCAAGCATTTTCGAACAGCAATTGGAATCCAAGTCAAGTAGAATAAGAAAAAAACTTGCTTACCAACAAATTGATGACAAAGGCAGAAGAAAACAGTGATGAGAAACCAAAATATCAATCAAGTTTACTTTAATTAATTTAACTATTAACGGCAAACTATGACGCTATTTCGATGAAAAAGACGTAGAAGTAAAAAGAAAATGCCCTAAATCCCAAATCAATTTTAAGCATCGGTATTACATTAAACGGGACTGTATTAAAATATTTTAGATTTAACAAATTTAAAAATAATTATAATTATTAAATTGAAATATTATGTACATTACACATAATAGTTGAAGTTAAAAATTCATTGATTAATTACGTTTTTTTTTTTATCTAGAATATCTACATTTTAAATAAATATTAATATCAAATTATTTGTCTTGGGAGACGTTTATTGTTAAATTTGACTCTTATTTTTTGTTTAACTATTTGTACAAAATTAACACTTTATATTCCGGTAAATCAAGGTAATTATTTATATTTAGACACAATGTATGTAAATCAATGGGACACAACTAAAACCACAAAGAGGCATTAATTACCTATACTAAATTTTTCATGTAACGTAAATCCAATATACAGTAAATTTCATATGTATATTTTGACGTAACTTCATTAATGCTTATAGATATTTATTTCAAAATAAAGAGTTTGATACATTGTATCTGTTGAGTTTTCTGTTATAAAAAATGAGCTGTGTGTTTTGAATAAATATGCTGTATTCTTTGTGTGGTTCAATATTAACGGATTGCTATATAGTACAATAAATATTTGCAAAACTTTTATAACCATATTAATCTTTCTGACTTTTAATATTAAAAAATCCACATCAATCGATGCGCCATCTTCAAAGCTATTTCTTCACAAAGGTTTGGGAAACTTTTATGACTGTATTTTTCTTTGTAACTTTTAATATTCTGAAGCCTAGATCAGTTGATTTGTAATCTCTGGAAAACCATCTCTTCAATTGAATCTATGTCAATATCTAGTAATTTATCTCTATTTTATACAATTTATTTATTAGTTCTTTAATTATATGCTAATTATTCTTTTCAAGTTTTAATGTTCATATACACACTCAAATTTGTGAAACCCCGTTTTTAATCCTAATATATATTACATATTCTTTGTGATTTTATTTTTATGGAAGAGGGTTTATGTTAGTTTTTAAAAGTTTTATTGGGAACGAAATTGCAAGAAATGGAAACTGCATGTTAATTTCTAGTATGCCATTTTTGTATTTTGATGAGGTTTGAGCTAAATGTGAAGCTTGCTTGGTTTATTTTTCTTTGCATGTTTCCGGACAGATTCTAGAGTGGTTGTTTTGAGTTTTAAAATGGAATGAACTTTGCTTGCTAATTGACCTTGCATGCATTCGGTTGTTTCAATAAACTGTGATGGTGGCTGGATATTTTGGTAGCATGCACTCGGCTGGACTGCATTTTGAGAGGTGCTTGAGTTATGTATTTGGACTAAAAGTTGATTGGTTGAATACACTTGCATGCTTCCAGTTGGATTGTCTTTCAGAAAATTGATTTTCATGGTGTTTTAAAATGCTAGGAGTTAAGGTATTTTGGCTGTTAAAATGTTAAAGAATGGACTGAGATTTGTGAGTGGCAAAAATCAAACCTTTTCTCAATATTTCCAAGCGTGCATGTGTTAATTGTTGAGTTTTGTTTCTAAGATATGAAGGATTTTACATGCATGGAGATACATTGCATCCAAATGCTTAAATTCATGTTTGCATGTGTAAGTTGTGTTTTCCATTTTATTGTTTGAATGGGATTCCTTTGGTTATGTGTTATATGATGCATGCAATGATGGCTTGGATTCCATGTGTTTATGAATTTTATGTTGGCCGAATTTATACATGTAGTGGTGGCCGGTTTTATATGCATTTATGGGTTGCATTTTTGTTGAATAAAAACGTGAATTGGAGGCTGGAAATTACATGGTTCTGGACTGCATTTTTGGCCAAATTATGCAGGTAAAGGTGGCTGGGATTTTATATATATAAACTTTTTGGCTTGATTGGAAAATTAAATTGGAAACTTACAGATCTGATAATTTAGATGGTGTGTTGAGTTATTATTGCTCTTGGGTTTAATTAGCATTATAATGTGTTATATGAGTTTTAACTTTTAAAAGTGATATTTGCTTATGATTTGTATCGGTTATATACTAAGATCATGTGATGTTGAAATAATTTTCAATCTGGGTTAAACCGTCAGTTTCTGAAACATGTTTAGAAAATTGGAGTTTCACCCCTGTATGTGATTTTTTAATATTATGTCATATATGTATGATTTATAAGCACATACGTAATATACTCTTGACTTACATGTTACTTGAGATTATGCATGAGTATGTTGTGGTGCTAAAACCATCCTACGTAGTACCCAACCCCCTCATGATGTTGATTTGGTTCTACACGTGTATGATTTGATATTGCCAGCCCAAGTGGGTCGAAGGCCTGAGCGAGGCAGATATCACTTCATATGATTGATATTGCCAGCCCAAGTGGGTCGAAGGCCTGAGCGAGGCAGATATCGCTTCATATGATTGATATTGCCGGCCCAAGGGGGTCAAAGGCCCGAGTGAGGCAGATATCACCACACATGATTTGATTTACCGACCCAAGTGGGTCGAAGGCCTGAGCAAGGCAGATATCGCTACATGGGATATGATTTTGCCAGCCCGAGTGATGCTTGGACTCAATGGGTCAAAGGCTTGAGCGGTGACCGATTCCGCCTAAGAGGATGGATTTAATGGTTCAACCCGCGCGAAGTTAGATCTTGTCAGGTTGGGCAGATTTACCCCTGGGTACTAGTTGTGGTGAGAGTTTTCTATTATTAATATCAGAATCAGTTTTAGAATGTTCAAAATCACATTCAGTTTTTAGCCTCTGCTATGAGCGATAGTCTCAATATAAGTTTTTAGAATAATTAAGAGAGCTTTTAGTATTAGCCACAATTTCAGAATAAGATATCAGCTTATAGTTTTTAGTATCAGTAAAAGCTATAGTATTTAGTTTAAAGTTCAGTTATTAGCATAAAGTTTACAGTATTCCAAAATCATTTATCAGTCCATAGTTACAGAAAAATCAGCTTTCAATTTTATATCATCACAATAGTTATAAATTTACTTACCATATTTTGTTTTGTGAATCATGAGTGTTCATTAAATGATGATTTGGATGTCCGCAGCATGACTAGTAGAGTTATTATTTTCAGAATCATATGCATTCTTGAGTGATGACATAGATGGTTGCAGCATGACTTATAGGAAACATTGTTCCTAAAAGCATAAGCATTTACAGTTATGTTTTTAAGTTTTCAGAGAAAGAATTTTATGCATTCAATGATGAGCTATAATTCAGAATTTGTTTTCAGCTTAAATGATGAGATTACAGTACTTAGAACAATATTAGAAATGAGTTATACATGCATACAGGAATGATTTAGTTACTTCCATAACACGTTCATAGAATCATGTTGTTTTCAGGATTTCATAAGAACTATTGCATGCCATGACTATTGTTTAAAGAATGTTTTGCAAACTCTCCCCAATTCCCCACTCACTGAGTATTTCAGCTCACCCCTTTTTAGACCCCTTTTCCCCAGGTTCACAGGAAGATTTCTGCTGAGGAGCGTTTCCTCTCGAGGTTGGGCCACACGTCATCGACTCATCATGTGTGTAAAAATGTCATGCATGTTCCCGCTACAGAATTATGTTTTATCCCTATGTTTATCTCCTATGTTGATTATAAAAGATATGAAAATCTGATACCATCCGTTTTTGGATTTTATGAACGTACGGGTTAGCTTTCAGATTTTCAAATGTGTATATATGTGTGTGTGTGTGTGTGTGTGTGTGTGTGTGTGTTTATGCTTTCAAAATGAATCCAAGCAAATGTTTTTATGAAAAGCGTATTCAGAATACAGGTTTTCAGATTCCCACACAGCACGTCTCGGTCACCCGAGTCTCATAGGTGCGCCCGGAGCTTATGGGATAGGGAGGGTCGAGGCGGGTCATGTCAAATCCATATGTGATTTATGCAGTGCTTGATATACAGTTCATACTGATCGTATTCGTACTATCTTCAACTTTACAATATAGTTCTTGATAAAGGTAATGCAATTTCGTTAAATAATTTTATGTATTTATCATTTAGACCCGTTTGTTGTAAATCAGTTACTGTCTTTGTTTAGAGTTCAATCTATTATGAAATATTAAAGATATTTATTTGAATATCAATCTATTCATTAGTTGTGATACATGTAGCTATTGTTTATATCCTATTCTAAGTTATATCCTCTATAATTAGAATTAGCTATACCGAGCAATAGAAGTCATAATTACCTTAGAGCTACTCTATTATTATTATTATTATTATTATTATTATTATTATTATTATTATTATTATTTTGAATTTGGGATGATGAGAAGTTAAAAACAAGTGATGCACTTAAACAAGAGGAGTCTGCTTTTAGTATTGGCAGTAAAGTGCTCAACAAATATCGAAGCTCACTTCAACCTAAAAATGCAGAATCTTTGATATGCACTCAGACTTGGCTATATGGATATGAGTTTATAGGTAACATGTTAACATAATATTTCATATATTTTATTATTTATATTTGTTAATATTTGTAGTTGATCATTGTTTTGTAGATAATTATGTGAATGATGATTCAGATGATGATCTTGATGTGCCATTAACTAATCCCGAGACTGTGGAATCAAGCCCACTGTGGGATGAACATTTGCTACCCAAGAATTTTTTTTGTTGAACATTTGATTAAGTATTTGTTTATTTTAATTGGTATTTGTAGTTTTGTATTTTATGTTATTGACTTATTGTGTTTGTTTATGTGTATTAGTGATGAAAAGACTAGAAGATTGTAAAATGTAAAAGAAATAGAGCAATCGTGAAAGAGAGGAAAAACAGAGGAAGACAAATCATATTTCTCTTCTTCACTAACTGAATTTTTCAACATACAGTAGCTGAGTTCTTTTATACAGAAGAGTAAAGTAACAAAACTGAAACTACGTCGTTTTGAGCTTTACATTATGTGAGTTGAAACTACACCGTTTGATGATCCTCCAACTCTCTTATTATACTAAGATTCCCCCATAAACTAAGCCTTCTTTCATGTGTTGAAACTTCTTCAACTCTCTTGTGATACTAACATTCTCCCATAAACTAAGCCTTCTTCATTTTTATTACGTACTGAACTCATCTCAACATTTCCAAACATGCAACAGCATAAAAAAAAACAAGCAACACACTCACACTCTGCATCGGCTAAAACTGAAAAATTGTAAGCCATACTCAGGAAAATATTATGCATTGGTTGAAACTGAATATGTGGACCAAAATTAGAGAAAATAATCAGCACACTTCTGCATTGGCTGAAATCAAGGAAATATTCTGCATGGGCTGAAACTAAATATGTGAACCAGAATCAAAGAAACAACCAACACACTAAAAAATTGTAAGCCATACTCAGGGAAGTATAGAGGTTACATTCAACTTTTCCCTCAACATTGTAAACCGAGAACTTGACAATGGTTTGGTTAAAACATCAGCTTTTTGGTATTCGGAAGCAAAATATTGAATAGCCAAATTCTTTTTGCTACCAGCTCTCTCACATAGTGTACATCAATCTCTATGTGTTTGGTGCAGCATGAAATATAGGATTAGAAGATAACGCCCCTGCACTCATATTATCACACCAAATTATAGGAATGTGTTTAATTTCAAGACCTAATTCTTTGAACAAATGATGTACCCAAACAATTTCAGTGGTTGTTTGACTTAGAGAGCGATATTCAGCTTCAATCGATGACAAAGACACCACTTTCTGTTTCTTGGAGCTCCATTGGATGAGATTATTTCCAAGAAAGATTGCATACCCACTTGTGGACCTCCGATCATTCACATCACTTGCCCAATCGGCATCAGCATAAGCTTCAAGACGTAAATGATCATGTTTGCCGAAGAGAAGACCAAAATGGCTAGTACCTTTGATATACTGCAAAACCCTCTTGCAAGCTGTCCAATGCACGACAGTTGGAGATTGTGAAAACTGACTTAGCTTATTAACTGCAAAAGCTAAGTCTGGTCTGGAGAGGGTCAAGTATTGTAGGCCACCAATGATACTTCGATAAAGAGTTGGTTCTTCAAATAAGTCTCCATCTTCTCTTCCAAGTTTAGTGTCAATTGCCATGGGTGTAGTACATGAATTACAATCTGCCATTCTGGCTTTTTCAAGGAGTTCTTGTGCATACTTTGTCTGAGTAAGTAACACCCCTGAATCATTTCTTTTAACTTCGAAACCAAGAAAATAATGGACTGCTCCCAAGACTTTCAGTGCAAACTGATTATTCAAGTCTTGAACCACTTTGGATATGAGTGAGGAATCATTGCCCATGACTAATATATCATCTACATATACTAACAAATACATCACAGCAGATTCCTTTTTATAAAAAAATAAACTAACAGCTGATGAGCTATTGTGGAAACCCCAAGTCAAAAGAGCATGTTTTAGTGTATCAAACCAAGCTCTAGGAGCTTGTTTGAGACCATATAAAGCTTTATGGAGTTTGCAAACCTGTTGTGGCTGATGTGGATGAGCTGATGCAAAAAACCCCTTAGAAGGAAACATAAAAACTTGCTCCGTTAAGTCCCCATTCAGAAATGGGTTATTAACATCTAGCTGTTGGATTTCCCAACTATGATGTACTGCTAAAGAGAATATAATTTTGATTGTGACAGCTTTTACAACCGAAGAAACTGTATCAAAGTAATCCAGCCCGGGAGTTTGTTGAAAACCTTTTGCCACCAGCCTAGCTTTGCATTTCTGCAGAGATCCATCAGAATTAAGCTTAGTTTTAAACACCCATTTACACCCCACAATGTGCATACCATCTATATATGGAACCAAGTCCCACGTGTTATTGTTTAATAAGGCTTGATACTCAGTTTCCATGGTTGCCTTCCACTCAGGAATAGCCAAAGCTTCTCTAGCATTTTTGGGTTATTTGAGTATGGTTTGGGTTGAGAGAAAAGCTTGAGCTGGTGGTTGGTTTCTTTGGGATTTAACTTGATCTGGTGGTTGGTTTTTTTGGGATTTAGAATGTGTAATCATAAGATAAGTGTTATCATTGGAAGCTGAGGATTTTGTCAATGGAAATGGAAGAACCACTTCCAAGTGAATACCAGAAAAATTTTGCAGATCTGGAGAATTCTGAGTAGTTGAGATAGATGGTTAAGATTCTGAATTAGAAGATAAATCTGCTACAGTGTGAATATTACCTGCAAATGGTTAAGATTCTGAATCAGCAGATAAATCTGCTGCAGTGTGAATATTACCTACAGATGGTTGAGAATCTGAATTAGTAGGTAATGTTGCTACAGTGTTAATATTACCTGTAGATGTATCATTTAAGTCTCATGTATGTGACTTAGTTGCTGAGGAGTGTGAGAATGTAGATACTGGATAAGTGACAGTACTGATATGAGAAGCAGATTGATTGCATGGCTGTTGACGAATAATCCAGGATGAAGAGGCTAAAGTACATTTAGTAAACTCTAAATCATTCTCAGGACAATCCAACTGAAAGAAACCAGATTTGAAAAAGAAGTCTTGTTCATTGAACTTCACCTGCTTAACCACATACATTTGGCCAGATTTTGTCATGCATTTATACCCCTTATGACTTAGACTCTAGCCTACAAAAATGCATTTTTCAGCATGAAAATCCAGCTTGTGTCTTTGATAAGGCCGCGGATAGGGAAAACAGCTGCATCCGAAAACTTTAAGCTCATGATAGGTAGGTTCTTGATTAAAGAGCACTTGCAATGGAGAATTTAAATCAAGAACTGATGATGGTAATCTATTCAGAATGTAGACCCCTGTAGAGAAAGCCAACCACCAAAACTTTAATGGCATGGAAGCCATGAGCTAGTAAGGAGAGTCCAAACTTAGTAATTGATCTATGTCTCCTCTCAATCCTGCCATTTTCCTGATGAAGGTAAGGACAAGGATGCCGAAACATGATCCCATGCTGTTGTAGATATTTGGAAAAGCACCTAAATTCTCCTCCCTAGTCAGTTTGAAGACACTTAATCTTATTTCCCAATTGCTTTTCCACAAAAACATAAAAATGGGTAAACACTTCATAGGCTTCAGATTTAAGTTTAAGCGGATAAATCCAAGTAAACTGACTATAATCATCAAGAAAAATGATATAGTAACGGTAACCTTCTTGTGATAAAACTGGGGCTAGACCCCATAGATCAGAGTGAATCAATTCCAAAGGAGCATGTGCACGTGAAGTAGAAGAAGGAAAACTACATTGCTTCAACTTGCCAAACATACATGCTTCATAAAAAGAACTTGTATTGCTGTCAACAGAGTGCTTTACATTCAGTTTATTTAACACAATTTGCAAAGACTTGGAACTAGGATGTCCTAGCCTAGAATGCCAAAGTAAAGAAGACCCCATTAGTACATCAGAATTATTACAAGTATATACTTTATTCACATTGGCAGAAGCTTTATTTGCAATATCAACAGTAGAAAGACAGAAAGGTTTAGCCGCAAAACAGAAGGAATCGGCTGAGTGATTATTTGATTTTTCTTGTACTGTAGAAGATGAACATTGCGGAAATGTTGTTGCATTAGTAGAGAATGATGGCTGTGCAACAGAATCAGCAGGACCAACAGAACCAACAGGACCAGGTATAGCATCAAAGGGTAAATCCAGTTGATAAAGACCATTTTGAACCTTCCCTTGAAGCAGAACACTTTTGCTGTCTCTATCCTTTACCAAACAATTATCAGAGTAGTATTCCACAATCACATTATTGTCTTTTGTGATTTGGGAAATGCTTAGCAGGTTTTTGGCTATATTAGTACACATAATATATTCCGTAGATGAACTATTTTATTTGAATTAAAAGACGGAAGAACCATCATACCTATGTGAGTAATAGGTAAGGCTTCCCCATTTCCAACTTGGACCTTAGATCCTCTAGAATAATTGGTCATAGTCAACATGTTAGAGGAATCAGCAACCATGTGATTTGAGGCCCCGGAGTCTATATACCAAGAATGATCTTTTACTTTCTGAGAAGTTGCCATTTGTGGATTAGTAGACCCTGAAGTAACACTGACATCCAGATTAGGATTTGTATTAGTCTGGACAGTATTGAGCAAAGGTCCAAAGATAGGTTGCTGATATTATGGAGTTCCATGTTGTTGCTGATATTGTGGACTTCCATGTTGTCCATTATATGTTGAATAATCATGGATAGTAGTGATGTTAGGATTGAATGACCCAACAGGTATAGAAGTGCCAACAAGTAAAGCTTGAGCTGAGTGATTAAGAGCTTATGAAGGTCCAGGATGAGCAGGTACATATCCTGCATATGGAAACAATCCTGAACTTGTACCAGCAGGTCCAAAGAAACCTTGGTAATCATGGTCAAATCTGTGATAGCACTGAAGTGCTGAGTGACCAGGTTTCCCGCACACTTGGCACACTAATCTTGGCTTATCAAAACCTCTACCCCTGCCTCAAACTTTTGCAAATGGGTTAAATCCTCTAGCAAAAAACTGTGGTGAGGCAAACGATGGATTGTAGGGCACTCTATTATAATCAGGTCTAAAATTTCCAACTGAGTTTCCATCAACAAACTGTGAGTATCCTGTGTGACCAAAGTTGGCATGTTGAACCTGTTGTGCTTGTTGAGACACTGAACCAGATTGTGATAAATTGCTCATAGCAGTACTCAGCATATTGGTTGACTGATTTATCATTACACCAGTGTCATTGTGAGGCAGTACACTAGAACTTTCAGATGGTCCATTTTTTTATGCTAAAAGGGCAGAAGACATTTGTCCATGGAAATGCAACAAGGCATTATTTTGCTTCTCTAACCTCATCCCATGCTTATGCAACAAGAATTGAGCTTCTTGAAAAGTAATTTGATTAACATTAGAGGTAAGATTCGCAACTACAACATCATACTCTAGGCCTAATCCATCTAGAATGTATAACAATAACTCCTCATCACTAACATGCATACCACTTGCATTAAGTTCATCACCTAACTCTTTCATATGTAGAACATAGTCATTCACACTCTGTGATTCCTTTTTAGTGGTCTGAAGCATATTCCTAAGTTGTAAGGTTCTAGCCTTGGAAACCGATTGAAAATGCAATTCCAATGTGTGCCAAATTTCATACGCAGTACTACATTTAGATACATGCCTAAACATAGATTCAGATATTGATGATAGCAACCAGCTAACCAAGAACTGATCAGCCTTCTTCCAATTAAAATACTTAGGGTTTGATCGCTTAATTGCATGTTCATTCCCTTCTAATTTCTCCACTATAAACAGAGGGGGACAAGGATTCGCACCTGTAACGAAGCAATCTAACTCATGAGAAGCTAATGCAGGTAAAACTTAAGAACGCCAGTAGTTATAGTTCTTTTCCACCAGCTTCACCGAAAGATTAGGAAGTGAGGAATGAACTGTTAAGTTCTATGTATGTCCATTACTAAGTTGTTCAGCATCAACCTTGGATGTATTATCTGAGAAAAAAGGAGTGGAACTTGCCATTGACGCTAGTCTATGGCTCTGATACCATGAAAAGACTAGAAGATTGTAAACTGTAAAAGAAACAGAGCAATCGTGAAAAAGAGGAAAAACAGAGCAAGACAAATCGTATTTCTCTTCTTCACTAACTGAATTTTTCAACATACAATAGCTGAGTTCTTTTATACATAAGAGTAAAGTAACAAAACTAAAACTACGTCGTTTTGAGCTTTACATTATGTGAGTTGAAACTACACCGTTTGATCCTCCAACTCTCTTATTATACTAACAAGTGATTATGTATTTGTTTATTTTGGTTGGTATTTGTAGTTTTGTATTATGTGTTATTGACTTCTTGTGTTTGTTTATGTGTATTACTATTAGTGATTATGTATTTGTTTATTTTAATTGGTATTTATAGTTTTGCATTATATGTTATTGACTTATTGTGTTTGTTTATGTGTTATTTGTTTATTTTGGTTTCTATTTGTTTATATTTTAAATTGAATTGAATTTAGAGTAGTTGATTTTGGGGATGTAAATGTAAAAAATTAAAACTGCAGGAATTTTGGGGGTGTAACTGTCATAATTGAAAACTATTGGGGGTGAAAGAAAAATTAAAACTTGGAGAGAGCAAAAAGGGGCACTCATGGGTCCGCCTGTACCCAGATATGGTAGGGTACGGGCCCAATATTTTGCACCCGTATATCTCGACCCGTATGGGGCCCGTACCAGTGACGAAACGACCCACCCGCCCGTTTTGCCAAGTCTAATCAAGATTAAGCCTTTATTAGAAACACAAAAGAAGAAATAATAATAAATAAAAACAAATAACTAAAATATATTAACAACTAATTATAACAAAATATAGATGTACAAAAAAAAAAAAAAAAAAAAAACCTCCTCAATAATCAAACTTCCCTTAATTAGGTTAGAATAAAANCGATTATTTGTTTAACATTTTCTGTCTGTGTTCTGATGTGCAGCCCTGTGTTGCTTCCATGTTAGCAGCTTAACTTTATCGTACCTTTACGTGATGCATGTTTGATCTGTGGCCATGCGACATCAATAGCAGCAGCGAAATTACCCCTAGTAGCAACAAACAGCCCCAGGGGGCAGCAACCCCAACAGCAGCCAAAAAACCAGCAGCAGCAGCGAGAAATCAACCCAGGTGTAGAGGTGGAACAAATGGGTCGGGGTTAGGCGGGTCAACCCTAACCCGGCCCGCAATGAAGCGGGTTGAACCCGGACCGCCATATTGGCGGTCCGTGTTGAACCCAACTTGGAAGCAACCCTCGGGCGGGCCGGGTTGCAAAATGGCAACCCGCTAACCCGGCGGGTTGCTGTTTTGTCTCTTCTAAAAGAGACCGCCAACCCGCCGGGTTGGTTGTTGTCAACCCGACAGGTTGACCCGCGGGTTGGCCCAAAAAAAATAAAAAAAAATAAAAAATTTAATTTGTTTTTTCAAATTACCTATTTATCCTTGAAATATAGTCGTTTTATAGCCGTTGGAGGGGTCTTTTTCGTTATTTTTCTTTCCCATTTTTTCTATAAACTGGCCCTAAACTCTCACATTTTTCTCACAACTCAAATTCTCTCATTCTCTCATATTCTTTAATCTCTAATCTTTCAATTATTCATTTATTCTCTTAATCTCTTTGTTATCAATTTGCTCGTATTTTAATTTTTATTAGTTTTTGCAATTTTTAATTCATATTTCCAATTTTTCAAATTCCAAATTCCATATTCCAATTCTCTTTCTTTAATTTTTATTTCTTCTACATCAATTTTTTTTTTCAACTACAATTGATAGATATTTTTCTCCCATCAATTACAATGATGAAGGAAATTACTATCCTAGTCATAGTCCCACTGATTTTACTAACATAAATGCAGGAGGAGATTCAAATAGTCCCGCTTTCCCATTCTCAGAATCCGATACACCTCAAAATATGCCACTGATTCCAATAGCTCCTGGTGATTCTAGAAGTCGTCTTCGTAATCGTCGTGCTCGTCCAACTTCATCTCAAGCTGAGATGGGATCATCAACTGCCGTCGAAAACGAAGACAGACACACATCAGACGTTTGGGCGCATTTCGACAAGTTTTACAAGACAGGAAATGGCGTTCAAGTCAAGAAAGAGATATGCAAATGTTGTGGAAATATTTATAAAGTTGATTTAGATAATGGTACTAGTACTTTAAAAATGCATGCTAATAAACATATTAATCAACATGGAAATAGAGAAATCAATCAAACTCAAATAACTAATATGGGTACTAATTGGCGTTATAATTATGATGTATATAGGGAATAATTAGCTTTATATATTGCTGTAACTGATCAACCTATTAATATGGCTGAAGATAAATATTTTGAAAGATTTGTTCAAAATTCATTTTTTCCAGANAGAAATTTTTAAATTTATAAAAAACTAAAATTGAAACTTTGAAGGGCATTTTAGTCTTTTCACTATTAATAAACAGAAATCAGTAACAGAATATGACGGAAGGTACCTATTTGTCATTTCAAAATCTTTTGAGTACCAACTGTCGTTACGGTAAATCTTGGGTTTGCACAAGTCGTTCGGCCATATTAAAATGATAAAAAGTGGTTTACTTTCTTAATTGAGGCATCAAATAAGTGAAGTGAAGTCTCGTTTCTTGCGCCAACGAAACCATCCTATTCAAACCCAGTTCTACAACTACAAGTAATGAATAAACCCTACCGTCACTCAAGAAAATGTTTGAACGCTTTCATATTTGAGAAATGCTACTCTTATTCACCCTTTTACTCATTTTCTCTTACTCACTTACCTGGCATTCAGCAGCCCTTCAAATTTAAAAGGAAAAAATGTTTATTTTAAGCCCTAAACTGAAATTTGGAGGGGAACCCCTCCAAATAGAGAGTAAACACCCTGTTTTTCGCAGGTTTCAGAATCGGCAACATCCCCTCTTGTTCTTGCTGCTTGGGTCTCTCTTGGTTTGCTAAAATAGATAGGGCATTACCGCTCTTTGCTAGGATAGGAGAAGGACATGCATTAAAGGCCGGGAACAAATGCTTCAAGCCTGTACCTCTTTCGTCCCCATCGCCCACTACCAGTAGCAGAAGATTACCCAACTATAACTACAGGACCCCAGTCGTCTTCTTCCCATCCCATAGTTTCTGTCCCTTCATCCCCGCCCAATCAATAGGCACCTACGAAGGAATGGAGCTTTTTTAATTCAACAGAGCATGTTTCGTTAACTCTCTTTACACACTTATATTCAATATGTATGCCTGTTTCTATTTCTTTTCATCTCCATTTATAGGGAAGACTATTAAACCAAGCTACTCTAGACTGTTGTTAGTGAAGTTAGAGCCTCTAGACTGTTGTTGTTCTTGGATGAGCCCTAAGAGGCTTTCAGTTTACGTTCTTGCTCTTTTCTTCCTTTCTTGTTGGTTTCAATGGCCGTGCCCGCGGCTTTGGNAAGAGGACCCGAATCCGAAGCACAACCTCCTCTTCAGAAGCTCCACCAACAACAACAACTAATGTACTGTCTTCTATGCAGTCGCAGAGTAATGAGCTTCAATAATATTTGACAACCCCTGAAATGTTACCAGTAGACCACAACAGAGAGCCAACATTGATCTCTTAGACTATTGGAGAGCCAGAAAATATATTTTTTTGGTATTATCAAGACTTGCCTTGTATGTTTTCGCTGTTCCTGTCTCAATCGTCTCATCCGAACAAACATTTAGTGTAAGTGGAAGAATTTTAAATGAAAGGAGGACTAAACTTTCACACAAAATGATTGAAGTCCTCACATGTCTTCGAGATTGGGAACGGTCACGTCATCAAGATCAATACGAGGTTGTCGACGATACTTTAATAGAATCATTTCAATTTTGTAATATAAATAATACGGATGAGGGAGGTCCTAGTGAACCCCAAAATTAGTTGTTTTGTAAATTGTAACGTGTAAATTAATTGTCAATTATTGCACTCTTTTTTCCTTACCAAGTTTTTGTCCCATTGGGTTTTTCTTGGTGAGGTTTTTAACGAGGCAATAATTATTGTAATTTCTTATTTTATTTTTGAATAAATTTAATTATTCTTATATTACAATTTTAATGTATTAAAATTGAATTTTGGAATGTTAACAAAAAATATTTTAATTTAATTTAATTATTGATATTTGAAAAGAAATTAACACTTAACTAAAAACAATTACATTTATTCATTTATAAATTGTTAATTATTCATTTGAAAAGTTAATTAAACATTTAAACTTAAACAAAATTAAAAAAAAAAATCAAAAAGAGAGTTAACCCGGCCCAACCTGCGGCCTAACCTGGCGGGTTAGGGTTGGCAGTTCGGGTTGGGCCAGCCAATTCCCCAACCTTGGCGGGCCTAACCCGGCCTGCCAATGTTGCCGGGTAGGTTAGGACCGACCCGCCACTTTGCACAACCGCCGCGGGTCGAGCCAGGCTGGGCCGGGCTGGCTGCTTTTCCACCTCTAGCCAGGAGCAACAACCAAAATCCCAACAGCAGTAGCAAAATCACCCCGAGCAACAGCAAAGAAAAATCCCAACGACAGCAAAACAGCCCCAGGGACAGCAGCCCCAGCAGTAGCAAAAAGAAACCAACAGCACTAAAAGGCCCCAGTAGCAACAACAAATCAACCCAAGAGCAGCAAATCATTTCATTGCAGAGGAGACTATTGTTATTTGTTATTGTTGACAAAGTTTGATGTTATATAGACGACATAATTTATGATCTAATGTGATGCATTCAATAGGAAATATGATTTATTTGGTGTCTGTTTAATCACAATTGCTTTGTTTTATGGAATGGATGCTATGCTCAATGTTGCATTAAATTAAAAGAAAATATATTGAAGTAAATTATATAAAACTTGTACATAACAAAACTCTAAACTTTGTTCTTGTATGGGTTGCATTACAAAAAATCAGAGTACACAACATACATTAAAATAGGAAGAATAGTCAAGGATATACAATTCTTATAATGTTATACACAAAAGATTTACAAGTAACAAGCAAAATATTGCTCCATACAAATTTGCATTCCCCTAACAATGTCCAATACCCGACTTTTGTACAAGCACACAAAAATGCAGGATTCAAGTGCTGAAACTCCAACAAGCCCCAACATCACTCCCAGCAAACAAAACACTATAGAAACTTAAAAAGCATTCAGAATCTTCAAACACCGTACAAACCAGCTCTTTGACTAAAATGCTAACAAAATGCTCTTTCACAATGCACAAGAAATGTATAAGGTATAAACAAGTCAAGGTACAATGTCCAACCCAAAACAATGTAACAAAAGCAAGAACCAAGACCGTTGGACATGCCCAAGGACAAAGCAACACATGAAGATCCAAAATCAACAAAGAATATACAACCCTTACATAGAAAAATAGAACAACCATTTTTCAGTATACTTCATTACCTGCACTAATCTAACACCAAACGTCAATCATTAATCTGCATTTGCGGGAGCTGGCCTGGAACTAACTGACACCTCTGTGTAACCCTAGAAATGCCACGACATGTTTAGTGAAGTTTACCACACACTATCAGAACAAGCTATAATGAGTAACATTAATTTTCTAGCTACAAGGAACAATGAAACTGTTTAAAAATTTTAAACAATCCAAACCACAACCAATGTATTACACAACTCCATCATCTCACTTTAATTCCAAAAAAAGGGACAATTCAAGCACACTTATAACTTGACTTAATACATGACCTCTAGCTTCACCTCCTTGGATGTTAATCGCTAATGCACCAACGTCAATTGCTTCTATTGATTGTTGGGAACTCCCGACCTTCAATCAAATTAAATTTATAAATCATGAGGCCAATTATAGTTGGTAATTTAAAAAGACTAATTGATACTAAACATAAACTCTGATAATGAGTACTATAATATGAATCACATATCGAGTCTAACACATTTATTGACAAAATGATACATAAAATTATTTAAACACAGTTTGAATGCTAAAAAAGTTGCTACAACACTCACTTGGTTTCACAATTTCTTCTTTTTAGCTTTACGAACAATTTGTTCAACCTTTGATTGCTTTCTTTTTATTGGAGGTCGACCTTTGCTATGAATAGACCGTGAAGTCAGAATAATACTACTCCCCTCTTTTGAATTACATTGAACGCTTTCACAGTTTGTTATACAATTTGCAGCCTTTTCAGTCAACTCCAAATCCTTCTTCATGTCACTGATCATTTGCATCACCTTATTACAAGCATTGTCATTGTTTGATGCCAAATCTGCTACCACAGAAAATGCATTACACAACTGATCAAAACGTTGTCCTTCAGCATTTGTGCTCCAACTGTTATAACTTATGCGAACTTTGGTGTGACATCTGTATATATTTTTCCTCCACCACCTTAAAATGTACTTTTCAGGAACTTGATAAATATCCTTATGAAGCAACACAACAATTGCATGTCGACATAAAATTCCTCTAAACTCAAACAATCGACAATTACAACGAATTTCACAACTACTTTCATCAAAGCACACTAGAAAAGAATCACGACGACATGTCTCTCCAACCATAACAACTTCCTTCACTATAAATTCCCTACATGAATCAACATCTTTGCAAGAAGATATTTCACAATAGAGTTTAGCAGCAAGCTCTTGTTGAAACTCTTTGAATTTAGCAGTGGTGTATGCATCTTGATATTGTTTCTCCATAGGATAAGTGCTTATGCAAGGGATCCATGATTTAAAAGATCTGAAATCAGCTTCCTTTTCTTTTTCCACTTTATCATCCAATGCATTCTCATATTGTTCAACAAACTGTTTTAGAGTCATTTTTGAATTTACATACCCATCAAAGAATGCATGCATACTTTCACTACATTGAGTAGTAGACATACCTACCCAGAAGGTATCTTTTACAAATGCCGACACCCAACGTTGTCTTTCATTATACAATCCAAGTAACCACTCATTAGTGTGAAGGTTGTGTCTATCAATGAACCTATTCCATCGTTCCTCAAACTCCTCTCGTGTCAATGAATCATAGACGACATTTTGTAAACTAAACTTAATATTTTCACATTCACAATAACCTTTCAACTTCTCAGGCAATTTCTTCATTATATGCCATAAACACCATCTGTGTCGTGTATCGGGGAACACAATCTTGATTGCATTTTGCATTGCTCTATCTTGATCGGTGATTATTGTCTTAAGAGCACAATTCCACATTCATGTAAGCCAAGACCGAAAAAGCCATACAAATGTATATGTGTCCTCATGAGAGATTAACCCACAACCTAGCAATGTTGAATGGCCATGATGATCAACATCAACAAAAGTAGTAAACGGCATAACATACTTGTTGGTCAAATATGTAGTGTCAAATGTCACAACATCACCAAATTCTTTAAATGCAGCCCTACTCCTTGCATCCACCCATAGAACATTCTACAATCGTCACTCTTCATCTAAATCCATTATGTAGAAGAAATTCGAATTCTCCTTTTGCATCTTCAAAAAATAATCTTGAATTGCAGAAGCATCTTCAACACCAAGTCGTAGCCTCCTAACTTTATCAATGTAGTTCCTACAATGTTTCTGTAGGAAAGACAAATTCTCAGCTCCGCCAACTTCAACTGCTAAGGAATTGAAATTTTTTCTTGCTCTAATCCCGGCTCTATCGTTCACTTCAAGCTTCCTTTTCACGAACGGTTGTATTATTTGATTCTTCTTGAAATATCTACTTTTGTCAGGAGTAGTGAGTTCATGGTTATGATCTACGATAGTTGAACATATTTGCCATTTTCCATCATAACGTAGAGATGTAGTAATACGAGCCTTACAATCAGTTTTTGTCATTGGATGCATGTTAAATGCATTTCTAGATTCATTACTCGACTTCCCACTACAACTACAAGCCATTTTCACGTATTTCAACTCTCCATCATCTCCTTTCTTTGAAGATCTTATCATAAATTTAAAACCCATTTTATTTCCATAGTTTTTGTAGTATTGGAAAACCTCATCAAAAGAATCAAAAACCATTCCAGGCTTAGGCTCCCATTCCGCTTCTGCAGTTCTTGTATCTTCTATTTCTTGATAATCATTATCCTGATTTGTTGATATTATAATAGACAGAATTAAAATATAATAACACTTATAAGAGGTAGACATGATATCATACAAAGATTAAAAATCATATTAATGAACGAAGAAGAGATTATGAAGAAAAATTTACCTCAATAACATTGGCTTCAAAAATAGAGTTCCCTGGTTTTTTTTCATTGTACTCTTCCATTTTTGGTTTACGATTGCAAACAATATTGGCTTCAGAAATAGATTCTATTAAAAAAATACTAATGTTGATTAAACAGTGCATCTAACATTGAGAATTCGATAGTAATATTAATCATTGGTACAAAGTAGGTGCAGAAGTCCATAGTTCCACCTCAAAATTCTATGTTCTTTGAATGTCCAACACTTAAATGGTTCTACGTATATATAAAGGCTATCAAAACCATAAAGAAATACACATCTTCAAATATACAAATGACACGTGAAATAAACAGTTTATATAATGCTTTTTTTTTTTTGGGTAAGTAGTTTATATAATGTTTTATGATATAATCTAATTAACAAGGGTAATTTCATAATATTTTAATGTTATCTAGTTCTACAATCTAGAAACTTTGAAACCTAATTAAAGACAACTAAATAAAACAATGTCAAACTTGTAATATATTAAGCAAGTTTCAAACATAAACAGGTTAATAAAAGCAACATAATTTATGCCCATGTCCATCCCATTAAATGGTTTAAGTATAGGTTGTCAATGACCAAAAATCTGCCATGTAATGTTAAACAGAACCAGCCACTTAATCAACATTAATAAAGCTCCAATTTTTTTTTTCCATAAATTCTTGGTTTCAATTCACTGAAGTTAACATCTGGACATTGGTCATGTCCATCCACATCCATTCCAGTTCCTTATTAATATTTGTGTATTAGATATAAGATACATCAATAAAATTTCCCATTCAACTCTAATCTAATTCTCATTTCTTGTAAATTATATTTGTGATTTCTAACTAAGTTCAATGTTGAATTATTGGAAGTGATGATTAATAATTCCGAACACTAGTTTCATATGGATTAATCTTCAGTGAAAGGGAGTGCTTGACTAAAAGGTGGCTGAGCTCGGCAGTGGTCGTCGTTGCAGATGGTTGGACATTACCACAAATAGTTAGTTTGTAATCAAAACCCATTACTAAAATACACAAACAAAACCTTTGATGAATTTTATGACATTAGCTACATCATAAAATTCATGCCACACTTAAAACCACCACCATGCAATCAACAAAGCTAAACATCATATGTTCAGAACAACTAATTACCTGAATTGTTATAAGTCTTCCTTAGTGAAAGGTTCATCAGTTAGAAGCTCTTTCAAATTCTTTGTCTTGATGTTTAATTCTTTGATTGCCTATAAGACAAGAGTACACAAATGAAGAATTTATCTACATACTATATACATGAACTTGAAGTAATATCACTAAAAGTGATGACAATCCAACAAACATACGTCATAATAGAACACGTTCCCTGTAGTCCTAATAGCAACAATGTCAGTAAATTCAGTGAAAACTTTATTTAGCACGGGGCAATGATACTCTCCTGCAAAGAAAGTGAAAAAAAAAGTTTTATATTGTTAAGATACAATAGTAGTAAACCAGAGGAATATAGAACTCAAAAACAAGATAAAGACACATGGCCTATAGGCTTGAATTTATGATATCATATAAGTATCATAAGTTCATAACCATGTATGTCATGGCTGTGTAGGACTGCACACAATTTTACCAACAAATTGAACATTAAGAATAACAATAATTGGAAAGCAGAAGTAGCAATCCCAAAATTTCCATTGCAAAATCTATGAGCTTATAGATATAGTGACATCAGAAATCTGCTATAGCTTCCATCATATTCCCGTCAACAAGCAAGTTGTTGAAGATCTCTTCTCTCTATTCATTCAATTAAAACTAAATTCAGATAATACCAATACATCTATTATTCATAAATTCACATACCAAACATAAGCTACACTTGGAAAGTTCACTTTATCTTCCTTCACTATACCATTTTGCCTTATAGTGGAATTTTTCCAACAACTACAGCTATTCCCTAGTGCCGATTCCTCTCATATATTCCTTTTACCTCCTGAAAAAAAAAATGTCACTTGAGAACTAAGACTTCATTGGCAGTCCTAGTAAACTGAAAGCCTCTCAGGGCTCATCCAAGAACAACAATAGTCTAGAGGCTCTAACTTCACCAACAACAGTCTAGAGTAGCTTGGTTTAATAGTCTTCCCTATAAATGGAGATGAAAAGAAATAGAAATAGGCATACATATTGAATATAAGTGTGTAAAGAGAGTTAACGAAACATGCTCTGTTGAATTAAAAAAGCTCCATTCCTTCGCAGGTACCTAGCGATTGGGCGGGGATGAAGGGACAGAAACTATGGGATGGGAAGAAGATGACTGGGGTACTATAGTTGGGTAATCTTCTGCTACTGGTAATGGCCGATGGGGACGAAGGAGGTACAGCCTTGAAGCATTTGTTCCCGGGCTTTAATGCGTGTCCTTCTCCTATCCTAGCAAAGAGCGGTAATGCCCTATCTATTCTAGCAAACCAAGAGAGACCCAAGCAGCAAGAACAAGAGGGGATGTTGCCGATTCTGAAACTTGAGAAAAACAGGGTGTTTACTCTCTGTTCGGGTTCCCTCCAAATTTCAGTTTAGGGTTTAAAATAAACTTTTTTTCTTTTTAAATTTGAAGGGGAGAAACGTGACTGCTGAGTGAGTGGGAATGATATGGCATCTGCCATGTCATCTGCCAGGTAAGTGAGTAAGAGAAAATGAGTAAAAAGATAAGTAAGAGTAGCATTTCTCTTTCTCAAATGGGTTTATGGGTTTTTCAATGTACAAATAGAATATTGACGGAATATTTGATTATAACATTTTCAATGTTTTATAACAAATGACAATGTTAAGTATTGCTTACTAAATAAAACATGATTCCACAAATCTAGTTGTTGTGCCCAGTTTTTTTTATAGTTAGATCTCTGTCACACGTCTTTTGGGTATATCAAAGCCTGAAGACCAGTGTTAGAACTCAACGACGTTGTTTCAGGCTTCTATTTTAACAGCCAGGATGCTCCCAAGTATCATCCCATCAACGCTTGTCCTCTATCACAAGGTGATTACTATCTCAAGCATGAGTTAGACTTCCATTAGCATGGCTGGATTAGTAACATGTGTGAAGATTATTGACTCAGATCCTGATTAAGGGGATTATGCGTGCAAGCAACCCCGTACCGTCCACTTTCAATCACTATCAGACGAACCAAGTATAAAAGGAGCCTACAACCTCTGTTTCAAGGAGGATTCTAGTATTAGTAAAATTCAATAGAAAAATATATTCATTCGTTTGAGAGAGTGTTTAGAGTGGATAGGTTGCGAGAACTAGGTGTCCTTCATTTAGCTCGCGAGCTTCCCTTTATAACCTCATTTTACCCTGTAACACCCCCTAATAATATCATAGTAATGGATGTCGGTTTGGTTTCTATACTGCCGAATCATTATAAAATCTATTTTGTTCTTTACTTTATTATATCGTGTTTTGTCGACCTTACTGGTTATTAGTAACCACGCGTACATCATACCAGGCCCCTCCTGAGGTTGACAGAGTATCTTTAATTTATATGAATTTTCGCATCAACACTAGTCATTACTCAACTTTTAGTTATCGACTTTATTGGTCTGTTAAAGGATGGAGAGATTGTATGTAAGCCAAAAAGATCAAGATTCAATCCTTTATATAAGCAAAAACAGATGAATTCAATGATCTTATCCTTGATGATGGAAAGGAAACCTCATATGCAATTACAATAAAACTTCTCTATAGTCATAACAGTGGTTGATGCGATCATACTAATTTATTACTATAAAGAAATTATAACTTACTAGAGACGTAGTTATAAAAATTACTATTTTGATTTCTTATTTTATAATTTATATTTTAGTAGTATATATTAGGATTTCAATTCATTGTTTTAACAGCATTAGGATTTTTTATTTACTTTTAATATTACTTGATTTCTTATTTTATAATTCATGTTTTTAAGATAAATATTTTAGTTCATCTTAAACATTTAATGTAAGGTAGCATATATTTTTTTTTACAATATACAGATGATTATTACTATGTGGAGACAACTTTTTAAAAACAGGAATTTAAAAAATCATGACTACTGTAATTCCAATATTAGCAATTACTTAATACAGTAAAACCTCTCTATAGTCATAATGGTAAGATCAAAATATTTTTATTACATGAGGAGGTTATAACTTAATAAATGTGTAGTTACAAAAATTATTATTTTAACTTAACTTTCCCTAGTGCAAGTGGTATAAAGGTAAAGTATGCATTAAATTTATAATTAATTAATTGAGCATGTCAAATCCTAAGTATAGACATTGATAAAAAAGATAGATAAATATTTTATTTAATCTTAAACATTTAATATAACATAGTATATATTTTTTGTAATATACAGATAATTATTACTATGCAGATAATTATTATTATGTGGAGGCAAGTTCCTTAAGGGTCTGCTTGAGAGTTTTTTTTTCACTGGTTTTGGGAGGTTTTTAATTAGACTGGTTTTGAGGTGTTTAAAAACCCTTACTTGCCAGATTTTTAATATGCTGGTTTTGACTGGTTTAAACACCCCCACAAAACCAGTGTAGTGTATTTTTAAGGAGTTTATAAAACACCCCAAATTGAGGTGTTTTGACTGGTTTAAAACTTTTATTCCAAAAAAACCCCTTTCCACTCCCTTTGCTGCACACAAATCTGTCGCTGCTGTTCACTTCTCTCTAGCACACAAATCTCTTGCAGCACACGAAGTGAGTGAATGGTTTTAATTTGCTGCACACAAATCCCTTTCTTGCACACAACTCGTTTGAGTTTAATTATATTTGGCATCAACCTTTCCTGTCTTTCTGTTCTCTATGAATACAAGAGATAACGAGCCAAGAATTTTGGCCGCCACTTCTGCAACTGCAAGACCAGTAGCCCTCTAATAACTGTAAAAGTGGGGAGAAGATGGAACAATTATCATTAATGGTGCACTCTTCTTCTTGTTAATAAACTGGGAAATTAAAAGATTAACTTGTTGAGAGGATCTTTACATGTGCTGAGTAACATTAAAACTGTCTTGTCTTTGTTTAGATTAACTATTGAAGTGGTGGAAGTGAAAGTTAATTTATGTGGCCTGAAAGATAAATAATTCAAATAATATTTTATAATACAAGTTTCACATTCTCTCATTCCCATTAAATACATTACCATTTACAAGTATTTGCGCATGCTAATTTGTCTGTGATAGGGAGTCTGGTTAAACATGGTGTACGAGATCTGATGCAGATTTTAAGGGAGAGATTAACTCGTTTTCAATGACGCAAAAAGAGAGAAGTCAATTATATATATTAATCCAGAAACTTGAGCATACAATTGAAAAGAGTCGCACCATTTTCAACGCCTCTCAAGCAAACCACAACTTTGTAATGACACATTTTTCAAAAGATTGAGTAGCTAAAAACATGCAAGTCAAATTTATAACTTCAAAGTTAATTAAGCAAAAGAGAGAGTGTTTTAATTTTATGGGCATTTATGTAAATTTATCATTTAAAAAAACTATCAAAACCGTTAGAAAATAAACTTCCAAGCACAGGTTGGGTGTTTTAAAAACCGCTACTAAAAACTCTTCAAAACCGCTACAGTGGTTTACCCTCAAAACCGTTACGATGGTTTACCCTTATAACCGCTACCCTAAAACTCCCAAACAGACCCTAAGAAACTATAACTTATTACAATGTGTGAAGTAAGTTGAGACTAGAACTACATATAGATTATTCTTATATAGAATATCAATATAGAAAGGTTTTATTGTATTTCATAAGGGATGTTGCAAATGGTATAGAAAAAAAGTCAAACTTTATTATTTAAAATGTAAGAAACTTCAAGATTATATCGGTACAAAGAAACATTTTTTTCTCAAAGGTAATTGTGATGCAAATCTTCCTAATCTTTAACACACAATCAAGATAAACAACCACAACAATACACACAGAATTACCGTGGTTCACCTATCCAAGATTGGGTAGGCTACGTCCACGTTGAGCTCCGGAATCAGAGGAGCTCGCTGCACTAATCAATTACAATCAAGAGTTTACACCACAGATCAAAGATCACTCACTCAAGAATACAACACAATCTTTACCGTAATCCTACCTAGAGAACACAATCAGATTCCCTATTTCCTTGAGAGTAAAACCCCTCTCACTTGAATGAAAACCAAACACTCACTCACCAAGATTACACAGATTGAATGTAACAAGAGAAAAAGAAACCCTTCAGCAATTGCTCTACAATTCACGAAGAAGAAAGAAAAACGCTACAGCTCTTTCCCAATTTGTTCCTTTATATAGTGTTGACCAGATTGTTGATTTTCAGCCATTGGATCTGCAGTTAATCAACAGCCAAGATTTAATTCAACAGCTCCCAAAACGACGTCACTCCACTTATGGCCAAAACAGCACCGTTTCATGTCTTCAACTCAACAGTAATGATAGATGTTTGATAGAACTCTTAAACAAGAAGGTTAGAGAAAACAATATAATGATCAAATACCTTATGATAACATTTGGACAATTGCATAATTTCGTCTAAAAAGAACTTAACAAAAAATTAGACACATTTTGTGAACAATTTGATTCAAGTTACAAAGCCCCACCCAAACCACAAAAATCAAAGCCATTGTGACTGACCTTGAGGACAAGGTCCATTTCGAAGGGGAGGGAAATGTTAGGCAGCGAGAAGAGGATGAGCTTGGGAAGAGAAGTCCAATATGGGGAAAGGACTATAGTTAGGATAAGTGTAAGAGAGTTGAGTAAGTTCATTATTTTGATAAGAGTTCCATTTTATTATGAAAGTACTTGGTTATCAGGCTTCAAATAATAAGCCTAAAACATTACTGAGATATGAATAAGCAAACTCTCTTCTTCCACAAATAATTTCACAAATCTAATATTATCGTATTAATAATAAAGAGTAAACGCCTTTTTCCCACCCAAGGTTTGCATTATGACACTTTTCCACCAAAAAAGTTTCAAAAATACTATTTTTCCACCCAAAATTAATATTCCATTACTACCTAAAACCAATTTTATTAATCTAGAAATTTCCCCAGTACTTGCTTTGCACGCCTGAGCTCTGTCGAATGGAGTAATTTTGGGAAAAGAAACAATCTACCATAAGTTGGTAGAGAAAACATAATCTGCAGAATTGGAAAAACACAAATCCTGCAGAACAATACACATTCATCTGCTCTCTTGTAGGACGTGGTTCCAATTCCTCCTCATCATACGTCACTTCCAGTTGATTTCCATTTGTGTCCTCCTCATCATGTTCCTAGTAATAATCATCTATAGCTGTTTCCACGGAATCTCGACTAGTGATTGCAGTTTTTTAATGGCAGTTTCCTTCATAAAAAGTCCCTGCAAATGCTTTAGATTCCCCACGTCGTATGACAATTCTTCATTTCGAGCAACCATCAAGATCAAATTACATCTAGAGACGTCAAATCACAAAACTGCTTGGAAAATCTCAAGCTTTTTGAGATCCATCAATTTCAGCTCACAAACCCCGTTTAAATTACCTCTTTCAGACTCTACACAATCCAGCTGTGATGATTTCGGTTAACACTATTGAAGTAAAGATGATCTCTCATTAACTTAACATCTGATAATCAAGATCAACATTTTACAAATGTATAATGTATATATAGACAACTGGTTTGAGTAAACCAAGCATTAAAAACCTACTTTTTGTTATTCTTCTAATCTTCATCAAAACATCTTCAAGATTCATCCCTCTTGAACCAGTTCAACAATCCAAACGATCAAAACCGTTCAACTTCAGAATTTTGATGATTTTGAGGGAAATAATGGAGCTTTTGCTCAATAACTATATGTGAAATAAAGAGAATAATTATTTACTGCATTGAATCCATATCAGGAGAGAGCAAATAATCCTAAATCTTATGTCAAAGAGAACTTCTTTTGTTTTTCTCCGAGTTCAATACTTACAGACATATCAGCTCCAGCTCCCTTCTAACCGGACCCCTTAAAGTTATCAGTCTTCTCCCAAATATTCTGCTGATTCAGACTCCACCGTCAGTTTGTATTTGTTACAGCAAACAAAACTCACTGAAAATATCTCCATTCGTATAGTTCAAAAATTACTTGNGAGCTTTTGCTCAATAACTATATGTGAAATAAAGAGAATAATTATTTACTGCATTGAATCCATATCAGGAGAGAGCAAATAATCCTAAATCTTATGTCAAAGAGAACTTCTTTTGTTTTTCTCCGAGTTCAATACTTACAGACATATCAGCTCCAGCTCCCTTCTAACCGGACCCCTTAAAGTTATCAGTCTTCTCCCAAATATTCTGCTGATTCAGACTCCACCATCAGTTTGTATTTGTTACAGCAAACAAAACTCACTGAAAATATCTCCATTCGTATAGTTCAAAAATTACTTGGTTAGAGCCCATTAATTTTTGAACTATAATACTAAATCTTATATCAAAGAGAACTTCTTTTGTTTTTCTCTGAGTTCAATACTTAACAGACATATCAGCTCCAGCTCCCTTCTAACCCCCTTAAAGTTATCAATCTCATTCTGCTCATTCAAACTCCTCCATCAGTTTGCCCTTGTTACAAAACTCACTGAAAATATCTCAATTCGTATACTTCAAAAGTTACTTGGCTAGAAACCAGTAAGGAGTTAAAGAATGTGAAACTTTTCAATACAAAAAATAAAAGGCTCCACAAAAATAAAATTATGCCTAAATTCTGTAAAAGCAATATGTTTTAGGCCTGAATCCTGTCAAAGCAATGTGTATTACTGGCAACATCATTCAAAACATTACCTCAAGATTCCATTCAAAATCAAATACCATTGATTTCACCATGATCTACAGTGCTTTATGAACTTGCCACCAGTACTTTGGTTGAGTAATTCCAGTTTATTACCAATAATCATTGCACGAGCATTTTCTATCTTTAAAATGGTGAAAACGGTTTGAATCTCTCACAACAATCTCCTTTTGAAGAAGATCTGATGCTAACTTCATGAAGTTATGGCAGTCAACACAAATTCTGATATTCTTCATAATTTTTATTACACTAGCTTCACAGTGCATACTTTCTTGATTCATTACAGCGAACACCAAAGCCAACTTCTCGCTATGATGGTATAGTTGCACCTCTTTGTGCTCCTCTTCAATGTCATGCAAGGCCAAGCTCGTCTCTGGCACATAACCTATCTCCTTCAACCGCGCAATCAGTTCACTAAGCTTTGTACATATAGCCTTTCTTTGTGGATGACGTTTGCCTCCAGAGGCAAATTCATGGAATTGATTCTTAATTTCAATCCAACTTAAACCAGGTTCCTTACGCACTTTACACCCCTCCATTTCTTTCCTAATTAGTCCTGCTTTACTGAAACTGCCACTTGAGCAATATGCATTTGACAATTGTACATAACCTAATGAATCTCCAGGCACTAATTCCTTCAGTTTAGATGCTGCTAACTCAGCTAAATGTGTCACACCATGCTTTCTACATGAACCCAGCAATGCACTCCAAACAACTGAATCAGGCTCCATTGGCATTTCATTTATAAGCTTCTCAGCCTCAAGAATTCGCCCACCTCGCCCAAGAATATCAACCATGCAGGCATAATGATCTAGTTGAGGAGTGATTCCATAATTATCGCACATGGAGTGAAAGATTTTATTTCCTTCTTCCACCAATCCAGCATGGCTGCAAGCTGAAAGTAAAGCAACAAAAGTTGCAGAATCTGGTTGGACATTCATTGTCGAAAAGAGTTGCAAGGCTTCTTTAGCTTGCCCATGCAAGGCATAAGCCTTGAGCATAGAATTCCAAGAAACCAAATCTCGAAACCCCATTTCCTTGAAAACTTGCTTGGATAAGACAATGGATCCACACCTTGCATAGGCATGGATTAAAGCATTTGCAAGTACAATATGTCCCTCAAAGCCAGCCTTTACTACTTGTGAATGAACTGTCGAGGCATGTCGTTCTGTCATAAGACCTGCACAAGCCTTTAGTGCAATTGAGAAAGTACACCAGTCTGGAGTCAAGCCCTCTCGACGCAGCTGACGAAAGAGGAATAGAGCTTCTTCCGGTTCACATTCTGCTAACGCTGTTATAATTCCTGTCCATGAAACAATATCCCAACAACATCTCCTCTCCAAGAAAAGCCTGTAACATTCAGAAACATCTCCACCAAGATCTGAGTAAGCTTTCACTAGAGCCGTTGCCACTTCAATTTCTGAGATAAACCCAGTTTTGACACTCAAGCAGTGCAATTGAAAACAAAACTTTAGACCCGAGTGAACATCCATATCATAACTTCCACACAAGGACGTCAAAACACTAAGAATCGTGGCACGATCAAATCCAATACCCTCACGCCGCATATTAAAAAAAAGATTGATAGCTTGCGCTCCAGATTTACAGTACTGAAACCCTGCAATCATCGAATTCCAAGATATCACATTCCTAAACTCCATATTCTCAAACACCTTCCAAGCCTCCTTTATACTACCACCACAACCACAATTCTTACTATACATATTTACAAGAGCATTCGCCACGAACACATAAGCATCAAAACACATCTTCAACACAAGCGCATGTACTTGCTTGCCACACACGTAATCACATGAACTAAGCACACTCGCGAACGTGAAGTCATTTGGACGGAAGTGTAATAACATGCCAGAAAACATACTGAAAGACTTAGTGTGATGCCCATGTTGAGCATAGCCCGAAATTAGTGCAGTCCAAGAAACAAGGTTTCTTTTAAGCATTTCATCGAACAGTTGCTGCGCATTGTCTAAGAGCCCAAATTTACAGTACATGTTGATTAAATGATTGGTGACGAAGAGGTCAAATGGGTGGCTACCGTAATGGGAAAGCATGTGTTGGTGTAAATGCTGGCCTTGTTTGAGGCTGCCGTGAAGAGCACACGCGTGGAAGAGAGTGGCGTAAGTTTGCTGAGAGTGAAGAGACGGCGGCGCATTGTAGAAAAGTGAGAGAGCTTCCGTGAGGTGGCCAGGCGTGGAGAGTACGCGAACCTTATCGAGAATGTTGTTGGCTTCTGGTGTTAGAGTGAAGACAGGGAGAAAATTGGTGTGACTAAAGTTTCTGATGGAGATGAAGCACGCGCGGATAGGTAGACGTGACATCACGTAATGGTTGAGGAAAAGCTGTTATATTTATGTTAAGGAACATGCAGAGTTCCTTAAAGGAAATGAGAGGGTCAACAAATCCGTATGATGAAAACTATGCAAGTTAGCCATTTCATCGATAACATTTTGTCATACATAAGTCGAAATCAAAGTACAAAGGTTATTGTCACATTTTTAATTTTCTTTACTTTAATTAATTAGATTTATGGTTTTTGATTTGTTTAGGGTTAATATTGTCATGTGTGTTTCTCAAGTCGCTAGAGTCATGTCCAATAACTTGGGAGCTGTACATTGATTTTATCAGGCTTTGGATGTCAAGATCCAAATCAAGGTAGCTTCTTGTTACATAACCAATTTGCCATCCAAGGAAATCTCTATTTTCAACGACAAACATCTTGTCGCTTATGTACTCCATTTTGTGTGACGTTAAATCCCAATCTTGTTAGCGGTGCCACCATTTAAGTTGAGAAGTGATAGTAACCAAATTAGTTGTCTCCTCCATGTGACGAGACAAAAATCAAGTTCAAAATTCTGGTTCTCAATAAGATATCAATATTGAGGCAGAATGTATCAATTTAAAATTCTTTGTGATTTTAGATTTTTCTAATGCAATTGGTGAATATGGAAAATGCTATAGCAATCAATTAATCACAAACAAGCAAATATAGAATAAAGTAACAAGTTTGAAGGATAAGAAAAGCAAATACGGTTCGGCCCAAATCACCCTCTAAGCTCTCTTTCCTCTGACTCTTGCTTGTCAAACCACAACCAACCCTTCTTTCACTTTACAAATAGCTCCTAAGGTACTATTAAACCTTTACCCTCTCCATGAATCACTTTCTCTCACTAGAAAAGCCTAGAAAATCAAGAGTGAAACTCACTCTTTTACAATTCAAAAAATTGATTAATGGAATAGTAAAATGACTCTCTCATAGAGTAGATACACAAGTGTTTTCACTGAATACAACCCAATCTATAAGAAATCAAAATGAGTGTGTAGCAAGGGCTAAAGTTAAAATAAGACAATGCAAGTGATAGCTCAAGAAACTTTGATTGAATGTTTTTGCTTTGGTTAATATGAAAACTCAGAGTGTGCAAAAGTGCTTCAGAATTGACTAAGCTAGGTTTATATATGGTAGTGCAAAGATATAGCTTTTATGCCCAAAACAAGAGTTTGAAAAACAAAGAAATCGATTAACCACCTCGAATTCAATCAATTGGATTTGAGGTGGCGCCTACGTAGCGTCTACATGGCACGAACCTATCCATTGAATTGAATTTGATTGATTGGATTAGTTGAGCCCCCAAAACGTATCTTCTACCCAATCAGAATACCAATCGGTCAAGCGAATGGGGTGAAAATGTAAGTTTTTAAAGTTTACAAAATAGTTTACCCCCTAAAGCTTTAGAATATGATAGTTTAGCCCAATATTTAAAACCCTGAATTCGGATGCCAATCTGGTTGACCGGATGGGTTAAACTGTGAAGTGTGAAATGTTGGTAAATTTATAACCCCATAAGTTTGGAAATGACATTTGGGCCCAAAAACAAGTTTTTGAAAGCTTTCACATGCACAATACTTTTCTAACCAAGATTCACGCTTAATAAAATAAAAGTTGATTACAAGGAAAACTATCTAGACTTAGCTTTCTTGAATTCTTTAAATCTCTTCAGCCAAGCTTTATTTTTTCTCGGTTTAATATTACTTTAAATGTATGAGGAGATTCCATCCTGTCTTGATCTACACTTAAGCACGTCATTAGCATTAATACTTATAGACATATTAATTTGTTATCATCAAAATAAGAGCACAATGACTCATTGTGTAACACCCCGGCCCACTGCTAGCCTAATACAGTCAAGATATTGTTCGCTTTGGTAACCTGAATGGTCCGACTCCGAAGTCCAACCCCTCACGGTTTTTGTTTTTAGGCCCAAAAATCCTTACTCAAGCCCAAAACGCATCTTGACTATTGGGGGGTTCCCTTGATATTTAACTAGCTCAAGCCCCTCCTTCCCAAGCGATGTGGGATGTCTCAATCTCCCCCCCTCAGGATCCAGCGTCCTCGCTGCGATCCCTCTTAGGCCAGCTGAAATCTGTTGACTATCCACACACATTCGAGTGAGATTGGCTCTAATACCAATTGTAACACCCCGACCCACTGCCGACCCAACATAGTTAAGATATTGTCCGCTTTGACAGTTTGGATGGTCCAACTCCGAAGCCCAGCCCCTCACGGTTTTTGGTTTCAGGCCCAAAAATCCTTACTCAAGCCCAAAACGCGTCTTGACTATTGGGGGGTTCCCTTGATATTTAACTAGCTCAAGCCCCTCCTTCCCAAGCGATGTGGGATGTCTCAATCTCCCCCCCTCAGGATCCAGCGTCCTCGCTACAATCCCTCTTAGGCCAGCCGAAATCTGTTGACTATCCACACACATTCGAGTGGGATTGGCTCTAATACCAATTGTAACACCCCGACCCACTGCCGACCCAACATAGTCAAGATATTGTCCGCTTTGGCAGCTTGGGTGGTCCGACTCCGAAGCCCAACCCCTCACGGTTTTGTTTTCAGGCCCAAAAACTCTTGTTCAAACCCAAAACACGTCTTGATTATTGGGGGGTTCCCCTGGTATTTAACTAACTCAGGCCCCTCTTTCCCAAGCGATGTGGGATGTCTCACATTGAGTCAACAGATGATATACCTAATGAATATGTTGTGGCTTATCATGATGATAATGACGGTTGTGTTTTGTTATGTCATGGGTTTGATTATTGGGATGACGAGTTATGGTCAAATGATATTAGAAGCATTCCAAAACGATATAAAAATGTTCGAGTCTCCACAAAATGAAACATCCAAAAAGATTCATATATACTTTTGCAATATAAACTTTAGATTTCTACCCAGAAATACATGATGCAAATTCAAAGTTGATTCTTCCAACTAAGGTATCATTTCCAAAGGTCAAATATATATACAAAGGAAAAGTGCAAGATATATTGAAGCTCCATGCAATCAATAACAAGTATCAGTTTAAGACCTTTAAAGCCACCAGGAGTGAGAGACATGTAAATGGCAGCTCCGTGCAATTAAATTGTCGGAGTCTAATTGTTTGAGGTGAGAAGTATTGACATTAGCTAATGCAAAACGTAGAGGCTAGAGAATTTGCTTATACTGAGGTTAGGGGTTCATTTGAAAAGTCTTGCGTTTCTACCTATGTTTTGTCAACAATTAGAAGTCCAAGACATATGTTGCAAAACATTTCAAGTGCTTTTTCATAGCATTGGGTGCTTCCATTTCAAGTTCATTCACTACATCATGCAGCTCAAGCTCTAGAGAGGCCATATCATGATCGGATACATGTGAAACAATACTTCTAGGTTTAGGTGGAGCACAAAGGTGTTGTTCTTCATAAAAATTGTCACCTTACCTAGACAGCCTTGTAACAATGAATTCCAACCGAGGAACACAAAGGCTTTGCCCTGACAACATGTAATTATCTCATATATCCAAGTCTACATGAATAAATTAGATGATAGACTGTAGTGTAGTGATTAAAAATGAATGACAAAGTAAGTTAATAAAAGAACAAAGGACATTTGCCTAAATTATACTTCTCCTTGTTTTTTATTATTTGCTTTTTTCTTAGGCTCATCCAAAATACTAGTAAAACACCAATGCAACTATAAATAAAATGGGCAAATATAACGGCATAAGACATTCTCCAACACCAATATCAAAGATAGCTTAACTGCATCATCTGTAGGAAATAATCCATCCTTGTCTCTAAATAACTCAATCTGTATTAAAATATATATCTCCTAGTTTATGTATCCCTTCCTTTTCTGTCTTCTAATCACCTTGCTCTGGCTTGTTCTCTTTTGTATAGTCATAGCACTTTTCTTCTCGATAGTTTCAAAACATAGTCCACAGACTAACCCAAACTCATAATTTCCAAATCCAAGTTTCTCACCATCAACCTCCATTGGCCAAGTATCATGAACATTTAGTTCTGTTGAAACTTCATATCTAAAAGTTTCCTAAAACACGTGTTTCTATATTTTTCATAATGTACAGTGTATAGCCTTATAACATATAGAAATGCATTCTTATAACATATTTGGATGTAAAATTCTACGAGCAAGAGCCAACAATCTAAGCCTTTTATATTTTCATAATGTACAGTGTATAGCCTCGATACTTCATTACTACTGCACAATTACAGAGTAGTTAAGGAAAATACCTTTGCAAGTAAGAAACCTTACAAGTTGCAATATAAACTGATTAAGATTTTATGATAACATCGTAATTGAAAAGTACATGCCCTGAGGCAGAAAGCTTAAGCACTCACAGTCACAGGTACTATGAATTTTAAAGCTCTCAACACATCCATTCCCATGCTCCAACTTTTTTGGTATTACTTCTTTGACTTTGATCTAAATATGTTCTCCTTGTAGTATTTGAGTTCTGTGATGCTTTCTCTTATATCATCCAAAGCTCTATGTTTATTCTCTTTTGATGGAGCTTTCCTGTTTTCTGTACAAGTAATGAACTTTGTTTAGTATGTATATGAATTAGTATGCTCCAGAATTAAAGCACTTCAGTATCTCATGTGTTGCATTAAAGAATAAGTAAGCAAGCATAAAAACAATACAAAACGAGCATGATAGATTTTACACACAGATCCAATATTATCAGAAATTATGGACAAAAACCTCAGCCACTAGGGATCCATCAGTGATCCATGTAATTAAAATTTTAGGATGCATTTGTTTCCCTATCTTATTCTTATTCCAAATCAAAATGCATATTTGTTTCTCTATTCTCAAAATCCTATCCTAAATTATTCAACTATTTTTAATTTTCAAATCCAACCTCGTAATAACCACTCAACTCTACCTAACAATAATATTTCAAAAATACTATGCCAAATAAGTAAACAAACAAACATATTTTTTCAAAATTATGTATACAACTATTAAAAATTGTTTTATTCTCTTTCTTTAGTTTTCCCTTTCATTTTCTCGGAAAAGTTCTCTCTCAATTTTCATAGCTTCATCTCTCCTATTTCTTCCATGATCATAAAAAGAGCACAGTTCGCTTCAAGTGTTAATTCCAACAGATTTGATACTACTGTGAAGGTGTTTCCATGATTTCTCATAACATTTGGTTTCTGTATTATTATCTAATCTTTTAAAGACTTAGATCGTCCACCAAACAATTGACAATTATTTTCAATCATTCTTTCATTGCACTAGCTCCTTTTCCCTCTATACATGACTACACTAAGTTTATTTTAATTGACTGAAGAAATCACTTTTTCATAAGCTTAAACTACCCTTCAAAATGGGTATATCATCTTTGTTAAATGATTTGACAAACGAAGGAAAAATTCCAGTCATCAGGCAAGGGTGTAATAACAGATACACCAGGAAGAAACAGAGGTGTATATAAAGTTTAGCAAATAGATACATAGCACCAGCAACTGCAAATTTTTTAATGATTAACAGAAAACAATGACTACTACAAAGACAATTTAGCCCTCAAAAATACAAAATTCCTTTTTGGATTACACAACTTGATCATTAAGTCAATTAATCCAAAATTAAATCTCTACACTTCCCAATTCTCTCAATTCCATTTTAAATTAATCAAACACTTATGTTAAATTTCCTATTAAATAAAGATCCCCAACTTATAAGAATAGACAGTGTTTCTCCTTTGATAGCTTCATCTGCTTCTTTTTTCTTAATCTTTCTCTTCAATGGACACTCAAAATTCCAGAAAATAAGGCTTTAGATAGATAAGTTATTTGGAGCTCCATTCTGAGCTAATGGAAAATCATTGAGATGGGATTTTAGACTTTGTGTTTGAGATGAAAGTTTAATGTATTCTATTTACACATTATTGAGTGGTATAAATCAGTTGTCTCTATTATTAGTGAAACAATCTTAACTTGCCGGTTATAATTTGTTGACATTATTGAGTGCAATTGGATGGCTAATCCAGAGGGGTTAATTTCCAACACAATTATAGTGAATTCAAACCTGGTGTAGCTCTTACAACATCTATATAGTGATTAAACTCAACAACTAGGCAATGCAGGGGCTACGTANTATTCTTATTCCAAATCAAAATGCATATTTGTTTCTCTATTCTCAAAATCCTATCCTAAATTATTCAACTATTTTTAATTTTCAAATCCAACCTCGTAATAACCACTTAACTCTACCTAACAATAATATTTCAAAAATACTATGTCAAATAACTAAACAAACAAACATATTTTTTCAAAATTATGTATACGACTATTAAAAATTGTTTTATTCTCTTTCTTTAGTTTTCCCTTTCATTTTCTCGGAAAAGTTCTCTCTCAATTTTCATCGCTTCATCTCTCCTATTTCTTCCATGATCATAAAAAGAGCACAGTTCCCTTCAAGTGTTAATTCCAACAGATTTGATACTACTGTGAAGGTGTTTCCATGATTTCTCATAACATTTGGTTTCTGTATTATTATCTAATCTTTTAAAGACTTAGATCGTCCACCAAACAATTGACAATTATTTTCAATCATTCTTTCATTGCACTAGCTCCTTTTCCCTCTATACATGACTACACTAAGTTTATTTTAATTGACTGAAGAAATCACTTTTTCATAAGCTTAAACTACCCTTCAAAATGGGTATATCATCTTTGTTAAATGATTTGACAAACGAAGGAAAAATTCCAGTCATCAGGCAAGGGTGTAATAACAGATACACCAGGAAGAAACAGAGGTGTATATAAAGTTTAGCAAATAGATACATAGCACCAGCAACTGCAAATTTTTTAATGATTAACAGAAAACAATGACTACTACAAAGACAATTTAGCCCTCAAAAATACAAAATTCCTTTTTGGATTACACAACTTGATCATTAAGTCAATTAATCCAAAATTAAATCTCTACACTTCCCAATTCTCTCAATTCCATTTTAAATTAATCAAACACTTATGTTAAATTTCCTATTAAATAAAGATCCCCAACTTATAAGAATAGACAGTGTTTCTCCTTTGATAGCTTCATCTGCTTCTTTTTTCTTAATCTTTCTCTTCAATGGACACTCAAAATTCCAGAAAATAAGGCTTTAGATAGATAAGTTATTTGGAGCTCCATTCTGAGCTAATGGAAAATCATTGAGATGGGATTTTAGACTTTGTGTTTGAGATGAAAGTTTAATGTATTCTATTTACACATTATTGAGTGGTATAAATCAGTTGTCTCTATTATTAGTGAAACAATCTTAACTTGTCGGTTATAATTTGTTGCTGGATGGCTAATCCAGAGGGGTTAATTTCCAACACAATTATAGTGAATTCAAACCTGGTGTAGCTCTTACAACATCTATATAGTGATTAAACTCAACAACTAGGCAATGCAGGGGCTACCTAAGCATAAATAGCAGAATAACAACTTGACTTATCTAGTAGACTTTTACTCTCTTCAATAAGCACAGGAATATTGACTGAGAATTTAAGAAGGTAAGAGAAACATCAATTTTTTTTTTTAACCCACTCATGGGTAGCCCAGCGGTAAGGGCAAACCAAGAGGATTGTAAATGGGTAAAACCCACAATCCTAAGTTCGATTCCCAGCTGGACGGAAAGGTAGTACCTTTGCCCATAATTTAAGGGCCATGGTGGTGGTTTGTGATGGGATAGCTCCTCCTAAGGATTAGTCAAGGTGCGCGTAAGCAGACCCGAACATCTCAATTATTAAAAAATAAATAAATAAATAAACATCAATTTTTAGTGAAACAATCTTAACTTGCCGGTTATAATTTGTTGACATTATTGAGTGCAATTGGATGGCTAATCCAGAGGGGTTAATTTCCAACACAATTATAGTGACTTCAAACCTGGTGTAGCTCTTTCAACATCTTATAATGATTAAACTCAACAACTAGGCAATGTAGGGGCTACCTAAGCATAAATAGCAGAATAGCAACTTGACTTATCTAGTAGACTTCTACTTTCTTCAGTAAGCACAGGAATATTGACTGAGAATTTAAAAAGGTAAGAGAAAAACATTAATTTTTAATTCATCACACTTAACAAAATCACAGAATTTCAGAATCAATATGGTATTTTTAGATAATTACCTTTAGGATACCAGCGAACACATAGAGCCTTGACACTGCTAACATCGACGAGTACATGAGAGAAGAGATTAGCCAAATCAGGCATGTATTTCTGCAAAGCTGAAGCTGGTTAGGAGGATAAACAATGCGGCTCAAATGATGGAAGGTCATTAAGACAACAGAAAACTACCAAGGGATAATCAATAAGAGGTAGTGAGCCAAATTTAGGTAGGATCTTAATTCCATAAGGCTTAACACACCTTGTTCAACTTTTAAGATTATAAATTAATTACAATAAGAAAACCATTATACTCCATTTATCCTGCCCCCCTATTATCTAATTATCAACTTCCCTTTTCTCCTTTTTTGTATTACTTCAGCTCTATCTTTTGTACATACTCTACCTATCTTCTATACATAGGCATATTTACAAACTGTACTCTTAGCATAAGATGACAAGGATTCTCAAAGCCATGAGAATGAGAGGCCATAATCACTAACCGTAAACTAAATCAACCAAAAGACCTAATAACTCAACAAAATTACAAAATAGACTCTTCAAGTGTGGGAAACACAAAAAATATAGTTTTGGCTTTCTCTATATAGGGATGGCAAATGGGTGGGCCCAGGTGGATTGAGTTCCAACCCAATTCAGCCCATAAAAAAGTGACCCCAACCCATTTAGGAAGTCAGATTATATGGGTTTGCTGGGGTAACATGATATTCATTACATTTTAAAAAGAAAAAAAAATTAAAATTTGTGGGTACTTGAGTCAAATTGGACATAGCTATTTTTCTTATCATCTATAAAAGATATTAAATAAAATTATAAACAGATTAACATTATTTAAATTAATTAACAACAATTTTTAAATAAAAGAGACAATCACCGGATCACTATCATCCACCTTTGACAAAACACATTTGTTGATACCATCCACACTGAAATGATCAATAGTTGGCTAATACACACAACCATATACACACCATCAGAAAAGATACGGTTTTTCACAACGGGAAGCAGTCCAAGCTTTGGGCGACCAAAAGTTTGACCGCTTTCGACAGCCAAATGTTGTGTTGTTTTCTGACAATAGACATACAGTTGCGTAAATCAGGAGCCATTGAACATTTCTATGTAAGCACTATTACCGGGAACACTTTTGCGATAGTGGCCAAATGTGGTTCAATGAAGGCCTATCACTTTTTTAATAAATAATTATCAGATCTTTTATAGAAGAAAAAAATTGAATATAAGTTACCGCAGAAATGAATTACCCAAACCCACCATGAAACCAATATCATTCTTTATAGCTTGGGAAATCACCCAACAAATTTGACTTCGGTTGGGCAAGAAACCTACCCAATAGATTATTCTACAATCTCCATTCTGTACATATAAAGGTCCATTACTCCTAAATTAACACTCTGAACTTGTACTGGTTTAACCGTAAGCTCACAATGACTAAATCTTCAAAAACATGTAAATGCTAAATAAACTGAGAGACATATGAGAAGCCCACAAAATTAAATACAGAAAAAAAAATTACTTACGTAAAAAATGCAACAAAATTGCTTTGGTTTCCCATGGCTGAGTCAACAATGCATACAAAAAATAGTATACAACACAACTGATTCTAGTAAAAAACAATTACAGCTCTACTTGATTAAATGATTCATAAAAGTCTGATAACGTCAATAATTCTTTAAAAAATAAAAAGGATATGTAGGAGTTTTGTTGCATTACCTTTAAAAATAGAAAGTCCACATAAACTGAATTCCCTGCAAGAAGAGGTGTGTATGTACCAACATTTCTCGTAACAAATTCTATTACCTGCAGTATTGAAGCTTGTATCAAATGTATCTTAAACTAACACAGAAATGAAGAATCAACAAGGACATCTGATTGAAATAGCATAATGCCTAAATAAATATAGAAATGCAAACTCATAATATTCCACCAGTAATGCCTCTCACATTCCATCTAATGAACTTATTGATGGAACATCATTAACCTTATCAAGCTTTATCAGCTCCTTTTTTATTGTAATTTAGATCTGAAATTAAATTATTATACTCTCAGACTCCTTTTGTAACTTTTTTATTATTCTTATAACTCTTTTTTAGCAAAGGGTGCAAAGATAAATTCATCCTCTTTAAATGATTCTCAAATTGCCTCCAAAACTCCCCGCCAAAAGAAACATTTTGCAACCCATGACAATTGCATCCTTTCTCCAAATCCAAATTTCTCTGTACTTGTGGAATTATGAAGCTTTTTTTTTTTTTTTAATACTGAATAATTTGTTGAGCATCTCTATTTGTGATTAATGTTAGATTATTTATTAAATCGAAATGAAAAGCACTTATTACTAATTACAGTCTACCAATTCAAACAATCAATCATATTGTGGCTCAACTAAACAATCATATAAGGTTCATCACCAACTGTCAAAGTGTGTTGTTACTAAAAGAAGAAAGGAATCAACACGAAATTTGCCACATGCCACTCAGTTTAAGTTAAAAGAAAAATATAGTAGACAAAACAGAAAAACGTTCCCAGGAAAAACTTTCCATCTAGGATATTCAACTTTCAAAGTACCCTCTAATGATTTTCAACTATAATCCATTGACACAGCGAGCTTCTTATCTCTTCCTGTGCTGCTCCTTTGTTTTGCTTCTTTGGTTCAACTTAAATTTGACAGTTGGTTCTCAAATAAAGCTCTTCCATAAGACATCTGGCTTTGGAGATAAAAGACCGGCCTCCAAGTGGTGGGATGGGGGTAATACATTGCATTGTTTCCGGATAATATATTCAGTTATTTGGAGCAAAAGATATATATGGGCCACCTCAGTAATATAACAAAAAAATGAATCCAAAAATGACAATGGTAAAGTTAATTTTGTATTTATAAGATTAACAGTGGGTTCGGTATCATTTCCTAAAAACAACACTTTTAAAATGATACTGACAAAACACATTCAGTGGATGTTTTTAAAATAACAAACAAAAATGAGCTTTTTAAATCTAATTATTAAAAATATATTTTTTATATAATCATGAAATACTTTAATAAAAATCTTAATTGTTTTAGAAATTAAATTAAAATTATTTACCAAAAACTTAGTTAAAGAAAACAACTCAAAAGTGCTTTTGGTTTTGACAAATGAATCTTGAAATTAAAAACAACAATAAAAAATTATTTTTCTTGTTTGGCTCCCTTTTAGTTACGTTGGTGAAAACAAGATTTTTTATTCATTTGAAAAGAGTGTAAACAATAAATAAAAAGTATTTCAAATTTTACAAGGCAAAAGACAAAATTACAGTAAACAAAAACATAAAGAAACAGATCCAAGGCTAAGAAAAAATTTTAAGCTTCTAACAAACTAAAAATAATGGCTCCGTTTGGTACACTTTTTTTAATAATATTTTATTCTAAAAAGGATATGATGGGATTTAATCAAATAAGATAGGATTCTGAAAATGTGTATAGTACAATTTTTTAAAACATTTTTTAAAAATATTTAGTTCATTTTTTAACCCCTTACATTTGTTAATTTAGCTAAACACCCCCTACAATAAAAGTTTATAAATTAACAAAAATACCCTCACCCACCCAACTAATTGTCGGCAGCCATTGATAGGAATCCACTCCAATAACTCAACAATTGGGTTGGGTCATGGGTCTTTCATAGGCTTGGGTAGAACTCTCCTTAGAAAACCAGCTTGCCAAGGGAGGGTGCCCAAGCCTTTATAACCTGCATGCCCACCTTTTTCCTTCCAATATGGGATCCTAACATTCCACCACGCTTCCGCAACCGATGTCCACAGCAGCCTCTTTACCCCTGTCGGTCTCTTTACCTCTTGGGTGACTACGCGGATCCCCTTTCCCTCGAGCCTCCATGCCCTTTCTAGGGGTAGCAGCCCGAGCCCAAGGTCAACTTGCCACAGGTCAACCTACCACGTCGGCGAAATCCTGTGGGCGCAGGATCATGCTCTGATACCAATTAATAAGAACCCATCCCAATAACTTAAACAATTGGGCAGAGCCATGGGCTTGGGTAAAACTCTTCTTGGAGAACCAGCTTGCCAAGGGAGGGTGCTCAAGCCCTTATAACCCACATGCCCATCCCTTTTCCTTCCAATGTGGGATCCTAACAGCCAGCCACCACCGCCGAACGGAAGTTACTAGAATGGCATGCAACCGATTGGATTTGGCCGATCGTGCGCCGATTTGACCGTTTCCGACCAGATCCACCATAGATCTGACCCGAAACGACCAGATCGACACATGAGCATGACCGACCAAATCCAACAGATTGTGCGTTGTTCTGGCGAGCAACTATTGCTCGGTTGGGTGGGGGAGTCTTTGTTAGTTTATAAACTTTTATTGAAAAAGATAATTGTTAAATGTTTTGGGTTGAATAGAATAGGATTGAATTTTGAACAACATAAAAACAAACATGTTTTTCATTTTTTAGGATAAAATAATAGAATAGAATAGGGTTGAAAAAATTAAACAAACTAGGGGAATGTACTTTGAAGTAAGAAATAAGATATGATAAGGAAATAGTGTAAAAACTCATTCCCCCCTTTGTTTAACTTTTCAAACTCTATTCTATTCTACTATCCTATCCTAAAAAATGAAAAATGGGTTTGTTTTATTATTGACTATTCAATTCAAAATCCAATCATATTTTATTCAACTCAAAACATTTAACAATTATCTTTCTCAATAAAGTTTATAAATTAACAAGAACACCCCCACTCACCCAAGCAACAGTCGCTTGCCAACAACCACCACCAGTCGCCGCCGCCGCCGCTGGAACGACTCACGATCGGTTGAATTTAATCGATCGCGCGCCGATCTGTCTGTTTTCAGCCAAAAATTTGGCCATCAACAACGGTCATATCTTCACTATCGTTCGGTCATAGATCTGGCCGTTTTCGACCAGATCCATGGTGGATCAGGTTGAAATGGCTAATTCGGTACACAACCAGCCAGATCCAACTAGTCGTGCACCATTCCAACGACTTTTAGCCACTGTTCGACGATGGTGGCTGCCTGCCGACAATTAGTTGAATGGGTGAGAGTGTTTTTGTTAATTTATAAACTTTTATTGTTTAGGGGGAATGTTTAGCTAAATTAACAAATTTAAAGGGTTAAAAAATAATCTAAATATTTTCAAAAAATGTTTTCCAAAAATTTACTAAACAAATTCTCAAAATCTTATCATATCTTATTCATAATAGAATATTATTCAAAAAAAAGTGTACCAAACGAGCCCCATGATAATGTGTATTCTATTTCATACAAAAAAAAAAAAATTAAATATAAATATTTAAAAAAAAAATTAGAACAGAAATTTTTTTTTCATGTTTTGCTCAGCATGGCACAAACAGTGTTCGTGCTTGGGCCACCCCAGGCAAAATAGCTCAGTTAGGCCTAACTTTTTACTACAGGGCTACACTACATGTCTGGAAGCTATTCAAGTGTAATAATCATTCTTTTAAATATGTCCTTTTTGCACATATTACACAATTCATGACAGTCTAGACCACCATGATAGAGAGATGGCTTATTTTTATAACAAATACTTAGTTCATTGTTAAAAATCTTTACAATGTTAATACATAAATTTCCATTGCCTATCAAGAAAATACAACGTTATCAGAAGATATTAATGAGTAAAAATCAGAAAAAACATCTTCGTGGTTATAACTAGAATTCAAAAAACAAAGTTGGCTAATTTGTCTTTATGTTGATCATTATTGGCTTCAAATGGGGAGAGTAAATGGACATATAGCCCTAGTCAAGGAAAGGACTTAACTGCCATTTATTCTCTTTAAATCGTCATGGCTAGTAGTTCAAAATTGAAAAACAAGCTTCTTTCTTTCCCCCGACATTTGTTCGTTCATCTAAAGTCAAATTATGTTTAAATTTTTTATTTAGTACCATTAGTCAAGCTAAGGACAAGAGTAAACATTATATTTAAGCTAGTTCAAATTCATGGTTTCATCAATAAAGTTTATTTTCTTCTGGATAAGTGAAAACCTTTAAAATGTCCATATTAGTTTATGGAAAGCAAATTTGATATGGAACACAAAAATCCTACCTTTTAGGTCTTTAAAGAGACAGCAATTTTCTCTTAAATACAGCAAACTTTCATTTTGAATAATAAAGCTCCAATAACACAAAACTTTACAAATTAACTTCTGAAATAAAAAAATAAAAAAATAAAAAATTTAAATTCTGTTATTATAGTCATTCATGTCGGTTCATGGAAAATTAAGTTGAAGAACTAGCCAGTTAATATTTGAAAATTTCTAATTCTAGTCACACATCTTTGTAATGTCTGATAAAATTGAAACCACACTAACAACTAACAACAAAGGTGTCAAATAGATTAACTGCAACATATAAGTGATACATGCCAAGGTTTTTCCAAAGTAATACTAGTTGAACTTGGAATTCCTACTATCAAATTGCCATGTAGTCAGAAGAGATCTAAGCAATTATTCTTTTTCTCCATAATGCAAATGGTAACATTCAAAATAAAATCTTCAACACGAAAAAATTTCAAATGACATGATTTTCCATCTTAAGTGTCCTTTTAAAGTTAAGGTGTGACCAAAAACAAGGTGTAAATAAGTTTCACAAAATGTCTAAAATCTTATAAACGACAAAAGCACAGAATTATGAAACTGTCTTACAGCTTACCACTTGACAAAGTTATCACACACCTGCTTTTCAGCTTCTCTTTCACTCAGGGTGCTTTGGAGCACTTTGTTTGTCAACCCTGCAGTAATTTTGAAGTGTTTGAGATGCTTTCTTACATAAGATACTACAATATGTAGAGATATCTAGACTGCATATGATATCCTGTCAAACCATTTGTGTCAAGCTGCTTACCACTAGCTTTGTGGTGATTCTGACACCATTCCCCCATGCTATCCAAACACTCTTTACTTTGATGGATAACCAAATCAGGGCCCTAAAATAATAAAGAGTTACATTACAAGTTTGGAATTTCACATGAAATTATGCTTATTAGTCAAATATAATCCAAACGTACACCTTTGTGCAATTAAAAATAGCACAAAAAGAAACTTTGCTATCTCATCTATACATACTAAGCTAAAGAAACTTATTTTTCTCTTTATGAGATGCAGTCTACACATGGAATCATTTATGAGATTAAAGTGAAGAATATGAACAGCAGGTTTATAAAATCTATAGCAAAATCAATTTTCCATATTAAACTTATCCACAAGTTCCATAAAAAGAGGGAAAAAGAAGCATCATAAAAATTAAGAAGGTTTGATGTCATCTACATGCAAATCATTCATAAGAAGATGCCATATATCTGCTTATCTCTTTTGTTGTATGCAATGTTCAAGAAAGCATAGTAAATATTAATTATTAATCTCCTTTGTCCTATAGCAGAAGTCTTGGAACAAACCCTCAAAAACTTTTAGAAAGCTATTTTCATTGCTAATTGAAAAATCTGTTCTTTCACCAAAGGAAGGAAAGCATTTATGTTACAGAACTACAAGGTTTCAGCTACTTTTAGGGTTGGTTTGAAAGACACAGATGACATAATTTTCGTGGAATAAAACTCAATTTTTGACATCCCTTTCAGCATCAGCTTCAAGCGAATTCATTGACAATCCACTCTTTCATTCTAAAAAATTTAAAGGCAATAATAAGATGACTTCTACATTAAACATCTTTTTTTTTTTTTTTTTTTTTTGGATTTTGTAAAAATCATCTTTTTGTTTTCTAATAATGAAAATCTAGTTTTCTTTTCTTGTAGTGTTTCAATGGCAATGAAAAGTTTAGTTTTCCATCAAAAAGAAGGTTCCATACATGCAAACTTTGTTTCATAAGATAGAACATCAACTGTCTTACTTTATAGAAAATGGGTATAAGAAGCTACAAAGTTTTAAAACTGAAATCCTTCAGGATTTTTTTTTTCCCAGTTTCTCCACAACATGTGCGAAGAAAATTATCACAGTTACCAAATCCAGATTTCTCACTCGAATGCAGTAACTCATATGGCAATTAAAATGTTAAAGCGGGCTCTTGTCTCTCTTTGTTTTTTTGAATAATGTTTACATTACTTGATTATTCCATCTTAAAGTTCTAATTTCATGAACTCAATTCATGCTATTTTAAATACATTCACAAACATCAAATATAAATTTCTTATCATTCATATCACTGTAATGTCCACAGAAACTCCAGACATATAGAGGAAGATGCAAAAGAATTAATGGAAGTAGTAGTACTCAATCTTATGCTCTCAAAAGTGTACTAAAGAATACAATACAGTCACAATGAAAGAAGAAATCTATCCTAAAACTCTTCAAACCCCTAAAATAGTTCTTTTACAGATGTTCGCAGTACGATAGCCAATTGACTTTTGAGTATTGAATAAACCAATCAAATTCAATAGTTTTCTACATGATGTAGTTTCTTCCTTACAAGGTACTAAATGGGATACAATGAAAAATATTAAGGAGGAGCAAGGAGTATGATCTTTCTAAAATGTTATATAGCAATATCAAACTATGGAAACATCTATATACATTTAAAATGACTAAAGAAATTGAAAAAAAAAAAAAATTAAATGAAATAGGAAAAAAGAAAAGAAAAGAAAAGAGGCCTGCAAATAGGCCCAAAATGCACTTCAAAATAGGATATGTACCTCCACCGATTTTGTCAAATTTCCATCTGTAATTATACAAGCAATCTCCAGTATTCGATCAGCTTCAACGTTCAAACCTGTATAGCAAGAAAAAGAATTATAAAAGGATTGCCTATCTTCTTTATCTTCTCACATCCAGTCAATATAGATTGTTTTAATGCTTCTACTAACAGACAATGTACAGGTACGCTTAGGAAAGAAATTTTACGTTTAAAGGAATGCAGTCAAGAAAACCATCTTATGGACAAAAGAATAGTGTAGCCACAACTTTTTCAAGAATATCAAATGTTTTCAATTTATGCTACAGGCAGCAACAATTCTTACAAAGGGATAAACAGAATGTAGGCTCGTATATTTGTTGGGGGTGACCAGAAAGAGGTTTGATTGTGGTTGTGGCTCGGCCACTGAAATATTCAGACTATTCTTTGGGAGGTAATCCTGGGGCCTAGGAATTTTGAGATTCATCGGTGGAGATGGTAGAAAAGAGACTTGGTGAGGTGAAAACATACTTTTAATTCCACTGTTATAATGATGTATAAAATACAGAAGATAATCAAAGACTCACCACAGGAAGAGTAGGCTAAGGGAAAACAAATCATCTAACTAGAAAAGGGTAATTTCTCCATATAAAGTTACTTCTCAGGAAAATAATTCATTTTCATTGCTTGTGCCACTTAGGTGGTTGATTGGAAGGCAATAAGATTTCAGGGTTGATTGTGGATAAGTGACTTTTTTATGTTTGTTATTTTGTAGCTTAAACTGACAGTCTTCATCTTAAAATTCCACAATTAGAAGTTCATAGGTCCAGCTTATATATAGAGAAGGAATGCAAATTTATTTTTGTACCTTTAATGTAGGCAGAAGACTTCCCATGTTTTCTGATATTTAAAAAGTTCACTTTGTTTACAAAAATCTCCAAGCATGCAAAGAGCTACAAAGAATAAAGTTATGCCAATATGTGAATCTCACCAACTTTGCAAACAAACTTCCATACAAGCCAAATTAACCAAGAAGCATCCTACAAAATTCAAGTTCATGGCAAATATTCTCACCACCAGCCTAACAACATCATCACGTAATTACGATACACAACAAAGACTAAGAGTTTTATTTATATTTTAAGCCCTCATTTGAAGGATTTAGGCATACTGAGAAACTTCCAAATAATCAACTCTTTTTTTCTTTTTGTGAGACTTTAAATTTACCCATAATTCAAAATACATCCAACTCCGGTAATTTGTTAGGAAAGCTTAATTGAGCTTGTTAAATTGCACCTGATCATAAAGAATGAAGCTATTCATGGTATCAAACGAAGAAAAAAGGAACTAAAATGACAATATAATAACCTAATTGCTAAGGAAAACCACAAAAATAACAATTTAACAACATAAAATTACCAGTCATTTCCAAGTCAATCCACACAAGGGGCATTTTGTACTTTAAACGATTCTCAGAATTTTCTGGATTTTTTTTCTCATTTTTTACCAGCTTGGCATCACTAGAACTTTTTGCTTTATTTTTGGCTTGACCTGCAATTTTCATGATGAAATTATAGAAGAATTAAACCCTAAAAATAAAAAATTTGAAAATAGATTCACAAGAAAACCGCAAAATATAAGATGTTGAAATGAAAATGATAGTACCTGAATTGCTAGAAGAGGAAGAAGCAGAGGAGGATTGAAGTTGATCATCTTCAGCGTCGAGCTCTAATACAGAGAATATATTTGAGAGGGTATCCATTCTTCTTCAGTCTTAAGTTTGGCCCGGGGCTCATGGGTAAAGATGATGACACCTCACCCGCTCCTATATACCTAAACCCTAAATCACCCAAACTCCCCAACTTTACGTAGAAGAAGTATCCTGCAATTTCAATTTTCTTTCTTTAGTCCAGGGGAATATATTCGTTAAATGCTATTTCCCCGGGATAATGACTGAAAACCCCCGAGGTTTCTCTTCCCAAAATCCCCTGGAGTATCAGGAATAACCCTAAAACCCCTGCCGTTGTACAGACATTTAAAATCTGCGTCAGAAGTGTTAAATATTGCCCTTGGACCTTCACTTTGTTATTTAATACTAAAATTTTTTATTTAATAAATACAAAATAATAACAATAACAATAATAATAATATAAAAAACATAAACCATCCCCCTTTTTCTTTTAACCCACGACCTTCATTCCTCTCATTCCACATTATTTTTATTGAATAGAGATTGGGTAGGGATATGATTTTATCTTAATCTATTATTTTTATTTAATTATATGTTTTTATCCTGAATAATGTATTTGTTATAAATACAAGTATTTGGAATAATAAAGAAGTCAGTTCATACCAATTAAAAAGGATAAATGCCCCTAACCAATTGTACTAACCCCTATACTAATTAAAGTGGCAAATGTCTCCTCATCTACCACGTCACTTAATTGCCACATCAGTTCCCCCCAAAAACTTAAAAAAAAAATTCAAAATTTTAATTGCCTCCCCCAAATATATCAAAAGTCTCTCTCAAATTAAAGACCTAAAATCAAAAATTGAGAACCNTAATAAAGAAGTCAGTTCATACCAATTAAAAAGGAGAAATGCCCCTAACCAATTGTACTAACCCTTATACTAATTAGGGCTGTTCAAAAAAATCCGATATCCGATCATGATCCGCTCTGCTTCGATCCGAAAAAATTGGATATCTGAAAATTCGGATCGGATACGGATCGTAATTTTAAAAAATCTAAATATTCGAATCAGATACCGGATCGGGATTGTTAAAAAAGCGGATATCCGTATCCGATCCAGATTTTACTAAAAGTCTAAAACTACGTCGTTTTGATTTTTAAAATAACCCTAAACTAAAACTACGTCTCTCTCGCTCGAACACGCACAGACACAGACACAGACACACAGTCACTCAAACTCTCTCAGACTCATATCTTAGTCTCTCTCGGCCTCTCGCTCAACTCTCTCACTCGAACACTCACAATCACAGACACAGTCACTCAAACTCAACTCTCTTAGATCTCAGTCTCTCTCGCTCGAACACTCACAGACACAGTCACTCAAACCAAACTCTTTCAGATCTCAATCTCTCTCGCTCAACTCTCTCAGTCTCTCTCGCTCGACACTTGACAGACACTCAAACTCAACTCTCTCAGTCTCTCGTCAACAACCCCAAATCATTAGTTCCTCTCCTAAATCCCTAATTGAAGCCCCAAATCAATCGTAAGTAAATTTCTTTAGATTTACTGAATTTTCTTTTTCCCTTTCGAAATTGTAGTGTTTTCCATTATAAATTGCTGAATTTTCTACCTTGTTTTGTGATGGATGCTTTGACTATGGATTGTTTGTTGGATCTTCATTCATGGTTTGTTTACTGAATTATCTTTGATAATAAAGGGATTAAGTTAAAGCTTGTACTTTTTCGTAGGAAATTTGATGAATTTTATGATTAAGTTTCTGGTTCAAATTCTGAATTGGTCACATGAACTGCCCAAATAACCTTATGCAATTAATTTTGTTGTTAATCTTAAAAGTTGTTTATTGAAATAGTTTATTTGTTTTATTTTGTTTTGTGCAGGAGGATGATGACGAGTAGGAATTGGCAATGAAGATAGCATAGTCAATATTTAGACTATGACAGTATTTGGACAACATATGTTAAATGTTTTGTGCTTCATGTTAATTTTTTTAGATACTTTTATCATGTAAGAGAATTATAATTTCAATTTTATTGCTAGAATTATTTGATTTTAATAAGAAAATTTTAAAATTTGGATCAATTTCGGATATCCAATTATCTGATCCGAATAATCAGATATCCGTAAAACCGGATATCCCCATAATTCGGATCAGGATATAGCCTAATCTGAAAATTCGGATCGGATCAAAAAAACCCTATTCAGATCGGATATCCGGATTTGAACAGCCCTAAATTACTAATTGAAGTGGCAAATGTCTCCTTATCTACCATGTCTCACTTAATTGCCACATTAGTTCCCCCAAAAGCTTAAAAAAAATATTCAAAATTTTAATTGCCTCCCCAAAATATGTCAAAACTCTCTCTCAAATTAAAAGCCTAAAATCAGAAATTGATAACCCTTCCTCTAAAATTGAAAAATCTCTCCCACCGTCGACCCACCTCTACCACCTCCACTGCCGTCGATCGTCGTCTCCCACCACCTACGCTGGCTCTCGTCTCCCACAACCACCACCTTCTGTTGTCATTCCCAGATGCACCAATCTCAGAAATTGAGAACTCTTTCCCTAAAATTGAAAAATCTCTCCCACCATCGAGCCACCTCCACCACCGCCGATTGTCATCTACCACCACCTACGTCGACTATCATCTCCCATGACCACCACCTTCTATCGTNGCTCTCGTCTCCCACAACCACCACCTTCTGTCGTCATTCCCAGATGCACCAATCTCAGAAATTGAGAACTATTTCCCTAAAATTGAAAAATCTCTCCCACCATCAAGCCACCTCCACCACCGCTGATTGTCATCTACCACCACCTACGTCGACTATCATCTCCCACGACCACCACCTTCTATCGTCATTCCCATATGTGCCAATTTCCCCAATTTCTGTTCAATTTTTACCGCTCATCTAAAAGTCAAATTCTCAACAATTTCTTAGCAGATCTCATCTCAATTTTATTACACACCTCGAACGCTGGTTTCCATAACTCGCCAAACGCCGCCACGCCTCGCCAATTTCCCCCACTTTCGTTTAAGTTTTTATTTATTTTTTTATATAAATTAATTCATCGAAGCAATGCGTGTTTATTTGGATGATTCAAAGTCCCCACGATTCCCTAATCGCTATCCAAAGTCCAAACCAAACACAATTGTCACAAACCATCCACCATCAATATCATAACCCACAAACATAAAATAAAAGCTACAAATCATCCACCTTCACAACCCACGAACAAAAACCAAAATCAATAGTATCCAGATAATTACCAAATCAAGATCAGAACATGCTTCTTCATAACAAAATCAAGACCAAAACTTACTTGATCGTTTGTGATGAATCTAGAGAGAGACAAAGCTAAAGAAGATGAGGGACTAAGCTGAAGACGGGGATGAAGCTAAAAAAGGAACGAAGGAGAAGGAACAATGAAGCTGCTCGCCTCTGGCTGTCTATGCTACTAGAGAAGGAAGAATGGAAGAAGAATGAATGAAATAGAATTGGGGATTTAGCCTTTACTTTAGGGTTTATTGTTTTTATTTTATATTTTATTATTTTTGTAATAAACCGGTTTATAAAACCAATTTCAGTTAATCGATTCCCATAATCCCGTAAATCGATAACCAAACTGGAAAACCAATTTTTGTATTTCTTTGAATCAAAACCAAACCGGTTCTCTGGATAATCGGAAAACATGTTTGGTTACTAGTTCGATCACCAATTCAATTCGGTTTCTGCATTTTTTTAACACCCCTAAGGGGTGAGGGGATAGGTTATTGAACTTTTTAGCTTGTCTATACATAAAAAGTGGAAACTTATGTTTTCATACTAATATGAGAAATTTGTTAGAGTAGATGCCTTTGAGCCAATCAATTATTGTAGAATTGACTCTCTGAAATAATGTTTATTAATCAATAAAAGGCAATCTTCTTCTATATCATGTAAATCATAATTGTGTGTATTGATATATGTCCTTAGGATGGTAGAACCATGACGAGGATATCAAGTGTTTCAAATCTTGATAATGAGAACCCTATGATCACATATGGTGGCCATTTTAGAAATGTTCGTAACCCTAGTATTATTCTGACCAAGGACACAGATAATAAGGTAAGACTATCACAGTGTTGAACAACCCTATCGAAAGACAGTGACTGATCTCACTTGTCAAGGTTGTTTGCCGACAACCTGTTACAACACATGGGTGTTTGTTGTTGGCAAGTTTACTAGGCAGACCTACCAGAGGATTCCATATAGATGTAACCCCAATGTCTATGGAATAAATCATCTGACGAATAGTGGTGCATGTGATCCTTAGACTTGAGATCACCAGAGCTTCTTGTGCACTGATTGGTGTATTTTGACACCAGCCTAACGTAGTTCTATTCAGAGCTATCAATATGGTAGTGATAGGCTAGATTGAGAAGTGTATCAAGACTATGGTGGATCAACAAAGGATTTATCACTCCCGGGTACGAGAAAAGTTATCTCATGGCGCAATTCAGTGAATGACAATGACACTAAAGTTGTGGCCACAGTGGGATCGAGTTGTTGCTCAATCCAATTTATTATTCTGGTCATTGGTCCAGTAACTGAATACAAAGATATCGAAGATAATTGAGGTTGACACTATTTCTATACCCCATCCTCGATGAGATAACAGATGATGAAATGATCAGTTTGCACGATAACCATATCGTTGATAGGCAAACTGTTTTGCTGAATCCAAATCTATCGGGTGGCCATGATGTCTTGCTAGAGGCCAATCTTGGTCTGTGTTTAGTGAGACGATTGATTGGTGTCAATCGCAAGACTACTCATTGCCGATATGATGAGGACCCTTCGGGTCACACACATAGAAGACAGATTAAGGATGAATTGGTGAGAAAGGGCATTTTCATCATTTATGATGGAAATGATATTTTCGTCTTTTGAGATGAAATGTCATTTTGATAATCTCACAGTGCAATTAAATTTGCTGAGGTCGTTACCTATATTTAATTTCATATTGAAATTAAAATTAGTGAGATTATGTATTTAAATATATTCATATATTATATATATATATTATTTAATATTAATATTAGTGAAGATAATATATGAATATGAATCATTTTTGAATTTGAATAAGATGCCATGTGGATTATTACCTTGTTTGGTAACAAGGATTTACTATTCTAGTCATGGAATAAATTTATTCCTAACTAGATTAGGGTTTAATTTTTGTTGCATATAAAAGGCAACTTAAAATTAAAATAAAATTGGAGAACACATGAATTAAATCCAAGCCACTCACCTCACTCTCTCTCATGTTTTTTCACTTGGTGGAGAAGAGATTTTTTCAAGATTTTGCATCCTTTTTGCTTGTGTGTCTTGCTAGCACTTGAGACCGCAAGTCGATCGTCGTCCTGTCTTCGTGTGGATACCGAGAGTTCACTCTTATCTTAGAATGGGAGCGATTCGTATCGATTGAAGGAGCCTCCAAACACTGCTATGAAATCTGGAAAATTTATATTCAATATCATTTCATATGTAAATAACGTAAATCAGGTATAAGGTTATTGGGTTCAATGTTGTTTTTGGGGATTTTATTTTTAATTTCTGCTATGCAAGCCTTATCAGCCACTAATAGTGGTATCAGAGCCTTCCATATACCTTTTACGTTGTTATTCAATGTTTGGTTGAATTGATTTCAATATGTATCGATTATGTTATTGCATGATGCGTAAAAACTGATTTTTTTTTGTGTTAAAAATCTGATGCGGTTGATGTGATGCTAATCTAATTCTTTGCATCTGTTTTTGGGGGATCGAAATCAAATAAAACTTGATTCCGATCAGAGGAGGATGCTGCCTTGTAGGGTGGCATGTTGCTACTATGTGCTACCGCGCATGGCAGTAACAAGAAACAACATATGATGCTGCTTCATAGATTGCGTGCAATAGAGCGTAACAATAGTGTTGTTGCCCGCTGCTGCTCACAGAGGAGTGCTGCCCACATGCTCACATGCTCCAGCATGTGGCCTTGGGCTGTGCCGCTGCAAACAGCACAACAGTAGCCTTGTGCAACTACACCAAGGCTACTGTCACACGCAGTAGTGGCGCATGCGAATGCGCCGTTGTTGTCCTCTTGATTGGCTGTTGTTTTGGGGCTGCCCCATGGTGGCCAAGTGCTCCTAGCACTTGGCCTCGATTGGCACTTGGTTTTTCAGCCAAGGGCCTGATCTGGTGCGCGTTAAAACGTGCATCAAATTTGGATTTTTTTGGGTAGCCCACGTAAAGATGCAATGGGTTGAATTTTGGGTCGTGATCGCATTGTTGTGTGATATTTTTTAATCCATAATTTTCTAAAAAATGTTGCTACATGTTAGAAACATTTTGGAGGCCCAATTTAGTGAGGCCCGTTAACAAGGGACTAAAATAAAAATTTTAATACTCGTTGGACTTAAATGCAACACTATCAAAATTCAAGGGGTAACTAGTAATTTACCAACCTAATCAAAATTAAATTTTGATTATTTATGCATGATTCTTGTTTGCGAATATGCATGGTGCTTGTTGCATAAGCCTATGAACCTAGTTTAATTGTTTTGGGTTATGTAATTTAAAATAGAGCCCGCGTGCCCTGCCTTTCTCTAAACCTCCAATGTAACTTCTTTCTCTCATTTCACTCTCGTCGAATGTAACTTGAGGTTTCTTTTCAATAATGTAAAATGCAATTTTATTTTTGAAAGTTGTGTAATGTTCAAGAAGAAGAAGCGATGGAAGGGAAGGAGGCAAAATTACTTGAAGAATCCATTTCCTTTTAAACCGAGGTTGACCTACCAATTCCTCTTGACTTAAGGAAATCGGTTTTAGTTAAGGCTATGCACCAACACGTTTATTTTATGCTTAGTATGCATGCTAAAAGTTTATGTTATGACTATAACATACTAAGAAAGATAAAATTGATGAGACATAAAATAATAATAAAAAAGCATCCCTCAACTAAAGTATATTAAGTCAAAATTGAAATGCCTTCCATCACCATGTCTTTAATCAAACCACTATTCGTTGGAACCTTGTTCGCCAAAGCAAAGGGTACACTTCTACCAGTGGGACATCAAAGTTCAATGGAGTTTTCCTTAATGGTGATGGGTCGACTTAAAATGACGTGTTTTGCTTGTTCGCCAAAGCGAATGTTGATAAACATGTCATAGGCATAGTAGAGAAGTACACTTGTTATGTGTACGTGGCGGCATGTAGTGTCCACCCTACTGATACTGAGAATAACACTTGAGGGCAATGGCTTTGATCATCATATTGTGTGATTGGCTTGTTTCACATTTGAGGTTGGTAGTGAGAGCTATCAACTGATGTGGATTAAGTTTGTTGGCCTACATAATCAACCCATTTTGGCTTGTTTGCCAAAGCAAATGTTGAAATGGGCTAGATGGGATCTCAGTCCACTAGGAAAGCCAACGGCCTTTCTCAAGTTAATAGTGAGGGCTATTGTCTTAAGGAAAATAGTGGGAGCGTTTTTAATAAAAGGCCTTATTAAATAATAATAATAAACATTGTAATAACATTTACTTGTTCTGCACTTGTAGATTCACTTAAAAATTTCAGTAATATGATCCCATCATTACTGTGACAAATTATCGAACTGGGAGACAAATGGAATGGTGAGAATTTCATTGACTGGTATAGAAGTATAAACAATATACGTCAGTCAAGCGATAGATTATACACCATTGAGCAGGCTTTGTCACCAAAGCCTACTGATAGTTCTATCCATCAAACAGGGTATATATATATGAAGCATACACATGATGCAAAAGCAGAAATGACAAGATCCATTGTGCTTGCATCAATGACACCATTATTGCGATAGCAGTGCCAAAATATGGACTTAGCTTCTATTATTTATTTTCTCCATAGAAATGAGAAGCGTATGGGGTCTCAGTCACTGTTCAGATGCAAGATGGAAGAGGGTACCAAAATTGGCGATCATATACTCAAGTTGACTGAGTATGAACAAGCTTGAGATTTTAGGATGCCGACTTAATGAGGGTTTAGCGATAAACTTAATATTATAGTCTTTGCCAGATTCTTACTCTCAATTTGTTTATGACTTCATTGAGGATGGTAAGAAGAATACCCTTTCCGAGCTTCTGGATATCTTAAAGGCTAAACATTGACATTGGTTGAAGTCAACTCAAGTGAGAAGGAAAAGGCTCAAAATTCGTTGGAAGGAACTGTTGTAGATAGGAAGGGCGTTTGTCCTCAATGTGGGAATCCCAACCACTAGAGGAAATATTGTAAGGCCTTCATAGCAAAAAGGAAGAAGAATGCTACTTCTTCGTCAGATACGTTCATGATTGGGATTAACTTCTCCCGTTAACCCCATGGGTCATTGAAACAGGATGTGGTACTCACATTTGTTCTAATGTGCAGGAACTACGGTAAAGTAGATTGCTCACCGAGGGAAAGGCGGACCTATCAGTTGGAAATGGAGAGCGTGTTGTTGCATTAGCTGTAGGATCTTATCGCCTGATTTTCCGTACGGGCTTGTTACTTGGAACGTGTGGATTATTATGATTTTTCCTAAATTTCTAGAAATAATATTTATGTGTCCATTTAGGACAAGTGAGAATATTACTTTACTAATGGATTGTTGTCCTTGAGTATAAATAATATTCTTTATGGAACTGTTTCATAATAATATGTTCTTAAATAGACAATAAGTATATTCTCAAAATAACAATTATGCCAAGTATGGCAAGTTGAGTTAGACATACTTGAAGGAATGTGGAACAATATCAAAACTCACCCGTCCATATACACCCCAACACAATGGAATGTCTGAAAAGAGGAATAAGACCTTACTTGAAATGGTTAGGTCCATGATGAGTTTTAGTGATTTGCCCACATCATTTTGGAGCTATGCCCTAAAGACTGCGACTCACGTACTGAACCGTGTGTCATCAAAGTCTGTAGATAAGACTCCATATGAGCAATGGAGTGAGTGGGATTGCGAAGCTTATGTCAAGAAATTGACTTCGAACAAGTTGGGCTCAAAATCTAACAAATGTATATTTGTGAGGTATCTTAAGGAGACCAAAAGATACTATTTCTACCAACTAGAAAAGCGCAAAATTTTCGTCGCTCGTACTGGTGCCTTCTTAAAAGGATTTTTTCCTAAGAAGTACTAATGGGAGAAAAGTAGAACACAATGAAGTTCTAGAACCATAAAATGCATTAGACAAAGGACGGGAGGATGTGCCATAGGAAGTGGTTAAACATCATGAGGAGGTCATTCCATAATCTATGGATCAAAGTGAACCACCTCAAGTAGCACAGGAGCTACGTAGGTCTGGAAGATTACATCATGAGCCCGAGAGATGTAGTTTTCTCGTGACTCAACATGGCGACGCACTAGTCTACCAAGACAATAAATCCAGGACCTACGAAGACGCTATATCGGATCCGAATTCTATTAAATAGCTTGAAGTTATGAAATCTAAGATGGAAGACTCCATGTACCAAAACTAGTTATGGTTTCTAGTGGATCCACCTTAACGGGTAAAACCTATAGGGTGTAAATGGGTCTTCAAGAAGAAGACTGACATGGATGGCAAGGTGCATACCTATAAGGCACGACTGGTTGCCAAAAGTTTCAAACAAATTCATGGTATTAACTATGAAGAAACCTTTTCACCGGTTGCCATGATTAAATCCATCCGAATTATGATTGCGATTGCTGCATATCATGACTATGAAATTTGGCAAATGGATGTCAAAACAGCTTTTCTGAACGGATACCTTGAAAAGGATGTGTATATGACACAACCCGATGGTTTCGTTCTTGATAGACAAGCTGATAAAGTATGCAAGTTGTAGAGGTCCATTTATGGACTCAAGCAAGCTTCAAAGAGCTGGAACATTCATTTTGATGAAGCCATAAAAGAATTCAGTTTTATCAAGAATGAAGATGAGCCCTGTGTTTACAAGAAAGTAAGTGGGAGCGTATGACATTCTTGGTTTTGTATGTCGATGACATACTTCTCATCGGGAATGATATACCGAACTTGAAGTCGGTAAAGACTTGGTTATCCAAGTGCTTCTTCATGAAGGACATAGAAAAAACAACCTACATCCTTGGAATAAAGATCTATAGTGATAGATCAAGTAGGTTGTTTGGCCTAAGTCAGAGTACATACATATACAAGGTACTGAAGAGATTCAGTATGGAAGAATCCAAGAAGGGATTTCTTCCGATGCCACATGGTATCTATCTCTCCAAGTATACGTGTCCTAAAATACATGATGAGAGAGATAAAATGAAGAGGATATCATATGCGTCAACAATTGGATCCATCATGCATGTCATGTTGTATGCTCGGATTGATGTCTCATGTGCATTAAGCACTTGCAGAAGATATTAATTGGATCCAAGTGAGCGATGTGATGGTGTGTACTCAAATTGATGTCTTATGTGCATTAAGCACTTGTAGAAGATATCAGTCAGATCCTAGTGACCGACACTGGATGGGTGTCAAGAACATCCTTAAGTACTTGAAAAAGGACTAAGGATATGTTCTTGGTCTATGGAGGGGAAGATGATTTCACTGTCAGAGGTACAATTATTCTAGTTTCCAAATGGATAAAGATGATTTTTGCTTGCAATCTGGGTTTATATTTTGTCTCAAAAGAGCTGTAGTGAGCTAGAAGAGCTCGAAGCAAAGTACTGCAACAGATTCTACAACTGATGCTAAGTATATCACATTACCTAATGCAGTCGTGTAGACGGTTTGGATCAAGAAGTTCATTACTGAACTTGATGTGGTTTCAAGCATTGCTCATCCAATAAAGTTCTACTGAGACAACAATGGAGCCATTGTTATGGCTAAGGAACCACGGTCTCACCAATGATCCAAAGACTTACTTAGTTGATTCAATCTGATCTAAGAAATCGATTAGAAAAGGGGATGTGTGAATTTGTAGAATACCTACTAATCCACAGTTAAAGTTTCTGTTGCAACAGAAGCTCGATGGGCACTTAGGGTCATTCGGTGTTGAGTACATGAATGATTGACTATAATGCAAGTGGGAGATTGTTAGAGTAGGTCCTTAGAGCCAATCAATTATTGTAGAATTGACTCTCTAAAATAATGTTTTTTAATCAATAAAAGGCAATTTTCTTCTATATCATGTAAATCATAATTGTGTGTATTGATATATGTCCTTAGGATGGTAGAACCGTGACGAGGATATCAAATGTTTCAAATCTTGATAGTGTCTCCCTATGATCACATATGGTGGCCATTTTAGAAATGTTCGTAGGCCTAGTATTTCTCTGACCAAAGGCACAGATAATACGGTAAGGCTATCATAGTGTTGAACGACCCTGTCGAAAGACAATGACTGATCTCACTTGTCAAGGTTGTTTGCCGACAACCTGGTGCAACACATGGGTGCTTGTTGTTGGCAAGTTTACTAGACAAACCTACCAGAGGATTCCATATAGATGTAACCCCAATGTCTATGGAATAAATCATCTAACGAATGGTGGTGCATGTGATCCTTAGACTTGAGATCATCGGAGCGCTTTGTGCACCGATTGGTGTAGTTTGACACCAGCCTAACGTAGTTCTATTCAAAGCTATCAATACGGTAGTGATTGGCTGCATTGAAAAGTGTATCAAGACTATGGTGGATCAACAAAGGATTCATCACTCCTGGGTACGGGAAAAGTTATCCCACGGCGCAGTTCAGTGAATGACAATGACACTAAAGTTGTGACCACAGTGGGATCGAGTTGTTGCTCAATCCAATTTATTATTCTGGTCATTGGTCCAGTAACTGAATACAAAGATATCGAAGATAACTGAGGTTGACACTATTTCTGTACCCCAGTCTCGATGAGATAACAGATAATGAAAGGATCAATTTGCACGATAACCATATCGTTGATAGGCAAACTGTTTTGCTAAATCCGAATCTATCGAGTGACTATGATGTTTTGCTAAAGGTCAATCTTGGTCTGTGTTTAGTTAGACGATTGATTGGTGTCAATCGCGAGACTACTCACTGTCGATATGATGAGGAGCGTTTGGGTCACACACATAGAAGACATAATAAGGATGAATTGGTGAGAAAGGATATTTTCATCATTTATGATGGAAATGATATTTTCGTCTTTTGAGATGAAATGTCATTTTGATAATCTCACAGTGCAATTAAATTTGCTGAGGTCGTTGCCTATATTTAATTTCATACTGAAATTAAAATTAGTGAGATTATGTATTTAAATATATTCATATATTATATATATATATTATTTAATATTAATATTAGTGAAGATAATATATATGAAATATGAAATTCATATTTGAATTTAAATATATATTCAATATTAATATTTGATGATATTAATAAAGATAATATATGAATATGAAAATCATATTTGAATTTGAATAAAATGTCATGTGGATTATTACCTTGTTTGGTAACAAGGATTTACTATTCTAGTCATGGAATAAATTTATTCCTAACTAGATTAGGGTTTTAATTTTTGTTGCATATAAAAGGCAACTTAAAATTAAAATAAACAAGGAGAACACATTAATTAAATCCAACCTTACGCCACCAAAAGACTCATTGTCATCCCTTCTTCAAAAGCTCTAACAGTCTAAACCGAGTTTGCTTTCTGTTCGCCTCTGGAATATAAATTTAAGTAGTAAAATGATATTTTTAAAGTTTATGAGTAGAAAAATGTCATTAAACCATTATTTGGATGGAAAGATATCGTTAACTCTGTATAAATATAATAATTAAATCAATATATGATTTGCCATTTGGATTGGTAAATGTCTATATATTTATACCAATTTCTGGCTGAATTTCATTCCTGTAACATGAAGAAAAATTATGCATCCTTTTGCTTGTGTGTCTTGCTAGCACTTAAGACCGCAAGTCGATCATCATGCTGTCTTCGTGTGGATACCGAGAGTTCACTCTTATCTTAGAGTGGGAGCGATTTATATCGATTGAAGGAGCCTCCAAACGCTGGTATGAAATTTGGAAATTTTATATTCAATATCATTTCATATGTAAATAACGTAAATCGGGTATAAGGATCTTGGGTTCAATGTTGTTGTTAGGGATTTTATTTTTAATTTCCGTTGTGCAGACCCTATCAACAACTAACAAAATCTTAATTAAATCCATCCCATCTCTCCAGATGCCTTGAGGTTTTTTTTTTATTTTTATTTTTTTTTTTCTGTTAAATGTCTTAAATTTCCTGTTTCTTAGGAATAAACGACTTCATTATAAAATTATGTGAGAAGCCTTTAGTTTAAGCAGCACAAGATCATTGTTGTTAGTATAAAAGTAAATATTTTATTTTTTGATAAATATTTCTTATATCCATATATACCTTCTTATATTAGATTTATTTATAGTTAATATTAATTTTTCCAGTGAAATGAATTTGTTTTTTCCCTTAATAAAAAATTGCACGTCCCATTTTATCTTGTAAACTTTTTGTTATTGATTCAAACTCTTATTTAACTTAAATTACTCATTAAAAAATTATATTATTGAAACTATATCTAATTAAAATTGTTAAACAATAAACAACAATATATGATTAGATTAAAATAGAAAAAATAAATAAATAAATTTAAAGTTTATGTGTAAATACCGAAACTAATGCTTAAAATTTCACACCTTGGCAATTAAATTAGGTATATGGATCTTAATCTTGAGTGAATAAAAAAAATTTCTTGATAATTTCATCTTCTCTTTGATTGAGATCACAATTGATGTTATTCGACACACTCAACTATTTGGGAGAATATGTTTATGATCAAGGAGAACTTTGATTCATAGATATGATATTCTTAAATAGAGAATATCACCATGTAGTAGTTTTCGGGTTCTTGGATAATAGTCTTGACCCATCAAACCTTGATCGTACAAATAGATTTATGTAAAACAGTAATAAATATATCATAAATAGACAACTTGTATATTTATTCAAAATTATTATTCTATTAAAATTAAAAAAATTAAATTAATAGACATGATTTAGGCAACAATATGACAATAAGTATATTAATATAATCAAAAGTTATATGTATTTTTAACATGCATCTCTTGGTGAAGAAATCCGTTTGTTCTAGAACTAAAAAAAAAATCAATCATGAAAGAGAAGAATCAATTATAGTCATAGGTGTATCATGCATCCAAATCAATACGTACCTAACAAAAAAGTGCATTGTATACTTAGCTAATAATATTTTATATATTTTAAAATTATATTATTAAAGTACTTTAATTAATTTTGTATACTTAGTTTAATCTCTATATTTAAAATTATTTAATATTATATTGAATAATAATAAATACTTTTATTCAAATTATTTATATATATATAAATTAAAATAGTAATTAAAATATTATTTTATTATCTTAATTTGCTAGCATTATTATTGAATGATAATAAATGTTTTTGTTCCAGTATTGAATGATAATATTTTTGTACTATTTTCAATTTAATTATTGAATGATTTGTTTTTTCCTAAATTGATTACTTTTAACTAATGCTGTACCAAGATATACAATTAGGAAAAAGGGAAATGACATACACCTCCCTAGAGTTTGCTGTAATGATAAATTGGTACCCAAAATGTTTTGAAACGAACAAATACCCATCTTCTATCAGAGTCTGTTAGTAAAAACCTTTTGAAAAGGGACAAGATGGTAATTTTCTATACAACCAGAAAATCTAACATTACATCAATACCTCCACCAAATCATCCACCGTCCACACATCCATCAAAACCTCCACCATGGCCAGAACCATGGTGGCCTGGAAAAAAATAATTTATGTATTAAGTAATCACCTCTCAACTTAAAAATTCTCAAATCATTCCTCAACTCAAATTCGTAAATGCTCAACTCAAATTAAAATACAAATTCAGATTTTTTGTTTAGTAATCTAGTAATTTTATAGAAAAAGAAAAAAAAATAAATACAGCCTAAATGAGGCGACTCCTGCCAAGCAAAACACCTTGAGGTAGGCCAAGGCAGCAACAAAACAAGAAGCAAAAAGGAAAGATCCTTTACAATCAAAGCTGAATCAAGAAAGAAAGTCCACAGTCCAGCTATCCCCCTTTATGCCACCTGCAATCATCATAATACGCAGTGGTTCTCCTAAAAAAACGCAACACGAATTGCAAGCAAAAGAATCAGCCATTTCCTTCACCATTCTGCCTAACCAAACAAAGTAAAAGCAAAACATAGGCATTCCTGTAAAGAGCTTCCACAATAGACAAGCACATAATTTGGTTTATTCAATGATTTACTTCTCATTTAAACAATAGAAGGGAGAGGGAGAGAAGAAATGGTGGGGAGTAGGAGCTCGAGGCAGGGGTGGAGGAGGAAATGGTGGCGGGTTTGTTGGAAGTGCAAATAGTCCGATTTCAGCCTAATCGCACGCTGTCAGATGCGATCGGAATCGCACTTGACCTAGGCAGAATCACCCCCAATCTGATATATGATTCTGGCCGAAATCGCACTGGTTAGGTGCGATTTGGTTGGATGGGAAGAGGAAGACGAGAAGAGGGGGAGATGAAGAAGAAGAAGATGGGAGGAGAAGGAGGAGGGAGAGTGAAGAAAGGAAATAAAAATAAGAGGAGAGATGAGGCGGAGAAGATGACGCGATGAGATGGAAAGAAACAGAAAATGGATAAAAGATAATAAAGAAACAGAAAAAAAATTGGGATTTTATAAAATATAAAAAGCCAAAATTATCCCTTAGAGATGAAAGAATGTTAATAATACTATATCAGTTAACGGTTTTTACTAACTGACTCTAACGGAATGTGAGTATTTGTCGTTTTAAAATTTTTTGGATACCAACTGTCATAATGGCAAATTCTGGGTAGTGTAAGTTGTTTCCCTAAGAAAAATAATAAAAACCATAAAAAGCAGGCAAGGAACGTTGCGTATGCTTTGTAGGCACTTTTTCTGATCTCTTTCTTTTCCGTCCTTCATAAGTAGTGCTTTTATTTTTTATTTTTTTATTTTTCTTTGGCAGCTAGACAATTAATGAAAACCCCTTTGGTAAGCACGTTTAAAGCTTCACATTTAAGTGAAAACCCCTTTTTGAGTTTCTTTTTTTTTTTTATTATTATTATATATAATTGGAATTATTGGGCTTTATTTTATTTTTCTTTAAATATCACAAAAACCCACCATTAATGAAAAATGCAATATTTATTTTATTTGGCTTCAATTTCAAAGCGTTTTATTAAGTTTAATTTAATTTATAATTTCCCTTTGGTTAAGAGGGCTTGCATGTAAAACAGTTTTAAAGCAAGTTATTGATTCTTTATTCCTCCAAGTTTTCTAATATGTTTTCAGTTGATTGTTTTTTTATGCCCACTTTTGTCAATAAAGTCGAAATGGGTTTAATCGATGAAGTAGCTTAAAGACAAAGGCATTAAACATTTCATCAAAGTCTATTAGGCCCAAATAAGAGGTTTGCTTGCTTAAAACCCTTTACCCTTTTTGGAGACTGGTGGCCCCAAACCACGTTAGTGGAGGCATTTCCCATTTCTTGTGGGTTATGGTGTGCACGTATTAGAGCATACAATTAAATTGAAATATTGCGTTGAATTAGGCATGTTTGGAAGTACCTAATGGAATGTTTTGGTTTAATACGTGTGAAAGTCTATTTTCACAAAAACCCAAGATGAAAAATTATTTAAAAATTTTTCCCTAAATTATTTTTGTCATAAAATGTCTTTTCTCACTAATTTGAGCTTACTCCCTTGGCTTTACAATTTATAAGTTCACCGAAACTCAGTCCAAAGACCAATTACAATATGAGAAGGGGGCAATTTATTTCGGCAGAGAAAGGAAAACTCTTTGATGGACTCTGTCGATGGAACCATAAATGAGAATATATGAGTAACCAAGCAAAACGAAGAATAACTTCCAAATACATCTCCCCAAAATTAGAGTTAAAGTTGAAGCCAAAAGCCAAGAGAATGTCCTTTAACTTCCCCCTCCCCCCAACCAAAGTATAAAAATCTTTTTGATACACCCTATTTGAAGCAAACATTTCCGCCTCTACTTTTCATTTCAACTAGATGGAAAGTCCGCACGCTGCGCGGGTATATTTATTATATTTTGTTTACATTTTTTTTTTGTGTGTTTTAAATATGTATTTTCTGCATTAAAGTTCATTTTATATTGAATCGATAATTAAATAAATCAATAAATAAAATATTATATATGAAATAAATATTAGATATTTATTGTTGATATAAGGAAATATTATGTACAAAAGAATTAATATTAATTTTATCATATTGTATAAATAAAAGTAGTTATGTTTTCAACATTTATGATAATTTATTTATTTATTAAGATTAATGACTTTGTTAATGGTGAAAAAAGTAAGTCACGGAATGGAAAACTTAGTTTACTGTAATATGCTATTACTGTACCAGACAGGTTTGAAGTTGATGGTTTTGATCTGGAGATTCTTGCAATAAGAAGGTACTCAAGATTTGTGAAAAAAAATATTGATCGGCAATTTCATTGCATCAATTATCAAAAAAAAAAAAAAAAAAAAAAAAAAAAAAAAAAAAAAAAAAAACTTTTAATATAGTATTAATTAAAATGGGTATTACAATATTACATTTGGTAACGGGAAATGTACGACAGATAATCTATTCTAATTGTACTATACAAACTAATGACTTTGCATCTTGACTGTTAACATTAAACAGGATTGTTAAGCAATGGTTAAAATTATAGGATTAAACATGATTGTACAACAATGGCTACAATTATAGGGAATGGTGTGACCAATTTTTAGTAATAATAGCAGCATGTTTTAGTAATTCGGTAAATTATTTGTAAGTGAGAACTAGCATGTTTGAACCAGTTTATTTATAAGTGTTAAACCAGTTTTTTTTATCGGGTATTTAACCGGTTTATTAGTTTGTTTAGATTTTTAATTTTTACGTTTCCCTTTTTCATTTTGCATTCGTTCACTGACATTGTTAATTTCTTTCTCTCTTTGAAGATTGAAGATTGTGTTAGTGGCGTCTGGTGCTACTGTTGCGATTTACTTCGAAGATGATTACAATGTTTGTCATGTTTCTTTGTTATGTTCTGTTTCATTTTTTTTTTGTTACTGTTGTTTACTGTTAAGATTATAGAGAGAAGGTTTATTGTGAATTATAAGTTTTTAATTTGTTAAATAGTCTATTTCGACAGAATGCCAGATAATGGAACCATTATTTTGTTTTTTCAAGTTGAATTTGTTGCTATTATTAATAAAATAGTGAGTTAGGGTTTTCTATTAGGAGTAAATTAAGCAAAAACATCAGTTTAAGGGAGATTTTATTACCAATTTTTCAAAGTTGTCTTTGATGTCGGTCCTTAGAAGTCAACTGTTTAGATCTAGTATTTAGGCATTTTAGTAGTGTTGCAGAGTATGAGTTTCAGTTTATTTTTCGTTGATGTGTTGCCTATTTAAAAGGTTTTTAGTTAATTGAATAATGATTAATAGTAAAAGTTCTATTCTAACCAAATGAAGGAAAGTTTGGTTGTTGTAGGAGGTTTATTTTTTAATTTTTTTTTGTAAATCTTTATTTTGTTATAATTAGTTGTTAATATATTGTAGTTATTTTTTTTTCTTTTGTGTTTCTAATAAAGTCTTAATCTTGATAGCATTGAAAAAGGAAAACAGTGTGTGAATGACATAGATGTTTCTTCAAAAAGGAAATGGAAGAGAGACATTAATGCTAATGTTAGACGTTATGTAAAGCTTAAGGGTATGGTTTCAGATAGTTGGCAACAGGAAATTGATCGTTTGATTGATTCAGTTGTGTTTACTGAAAGTGAGAGAGATGATGAAGCTGCTATATTTGAGGAAGTAGCAAATGATGTACCAGTTTCTGAAAAGAAGAAGTTGGAAGACAAACTTGATTACTTAACAAAACTTTTACAAAGTCAAGAAACAAAACATTCTCCTCATGAGAATGTGTGTCTTTGTCATGCAAAATACAAAAGCTTGTATTTTGACTCGAGAAAGAAGGTATCCGAATTGTTTTAAAATATGTTTGTTTTTTTTAATTATTTTAAATGTTATATTTTATCAAGTATTATTTATCATTTTTGTGTTTTTTTTTTTTTTTTTGGAACACTGATAGAAAGCTTAACAAATGAAAAACATCAGTTGGCTTTAAATGTAGAAATTTTGCAGGGTAGACTTGAATAAATATGTGTTTCTAAATGTAATGTATTCCTATTTAACTTTTAATTAGTTGATATATAATTTTAAAATTATTCTTTTTATTGTAGGCTGAAAAGTGTTATTCAGAGGTGTTGCAGCAAATGAAGGCTATGTCTTTCTACTCATATCAAAGAATGCCTGATAAAAATGCAATACAATTATCATTGGCAATAAAAGATGTGGAGAAAGAAAAAAGAGGCAGAGGTAGACCATCAACAAGAGGAAGAATGAAAAAATAGAGTTTAGCAAAATAATGCTATAAAAATGCAGTAATTGTTTAACTTTTTTATCAATGGGCATGCTGCTGTTAATTGATATATTAATTTAGTATATTAAAATGAATGGTTCGGCAGTGGGTCTATAGTTATCCAAATTCAACGTATAATATATTATATTAAAGCTCTGTCTGTTTAGTTTCCAAATATTCAAACTGTTCGTCAATTGGATTTTTATTGAGTATGTTATGGCCAATTTACTACTGACTGTGCAGTGGAAACCGAGAAACAAGAGAAATTGAAATGTGTGTGATGATAAAATGAGTTATACAACAATGAGTCTATAGTTATCCAAATTTAGTTTATAATATATCAAATTAAAGCTTTGTCTGTCTAGTTTCCAAATATTTAAACCATTTGTCAATTGGATTTTTACTGAGCAATTATGGCCAATTTACTACTAACTGTTTAGTGGAAACCGAGAAACAGGGGAAATTAAAATGTGTGTAATGATAAAATGAATGGTTCGAAAATGGGTATATAGTTATCCAAATTCATAGTATAATACATCAAATGCTCTATCTGTCTAGTTTCTAAATATTCAAACCGTTCATCAACTGAAATTTTATTAGGCAAGTTATGGTCAATTTACTACTGACTATTCAGTGGAAACCGAGAAACGGCGGAAACCAAAATATGTGTGATGATAAAATGAATGGTCTAGAAGTGGGTCTATAGTTATCCAAATTGAGCGTATAATATATAAAAGTAAATCTATGTTTTTCTAGTTTCCAAATATTAACCGTTTGTTAATTGAATTTTTATTGACAATGTTATCGCCAATTTACTACTAACTGTTCAGTGAAAACCGAGAAATTGGGGAAACCAAAATGTGTGTGATGATAAAATAAATTATTTGGAAGTGAGTCTATAGTTATTGAAATTGATCATATAATATATCAAATTAAAGCTATATCTGTCTAGTTTCCAAATATTCAAACTGTTTGTCAAATAGATTTTTATTGATCAAGTTATGGTCAATTTACTATTGACTATTCAGTGGAAACTGAGAAACGGGAGAAATTGAAATGTGTGTGATGATAAAATGAATTGTTTGGAAATGGTTCTAAAGTTATTCAAATTTAGTGTATAATATATCAAATTAAATCCCTGTCTGTCTAGTTTCCAAATATTCAAACTATTTGTCAATTGGAGTTTTATTGAGCAATTTATGGTCAATTTACTACTGACTATTTAGTGGAAACCAAGAAACAGGAGAAACCAAAATTTGTGTAATGATACAATAAATTTTTTAGCAATGAGTATAGTTATCCAAATTTAATGTATAATATATCAAATTAAAGCTCTATCTGTCTAGTTTTCAAATATTTAAACCATTCATCAATTAGATTTTTATTAAGCAAGTTATGGCTAATTTACTACTGACTATTTAGTGGAAACTGAGAAATAGGGGAAACCGAAATGTGTGTCAAGATAAAATGAATTGTTCGGCAATGGGTTTACAGTTATCCAAATTTAGGTTTTAATATATCAAATTAAAGCCCTGTCAATGTAGTTTTCAAAGATTCAAACCCTCGTCAATTGAATTTTTATTGAGTAAGTTATGGTCAATTTCTGTTTAACGAAAATCGAAATGTGTGTGGTAATAAAATAAATGGTTCAAAAGTAGGGCTACAGTTATTCAAATTAAGCGTATAATATATCAAATTAAAGCCCTATATGTCTAGTTTCTAAATATTCAAACCTCTTATCAATTAGAGTTTTATTGAGCAAGTTATGGTCAATTTACGACTGATTGTTTAGTGGAAATAAAAATGTGTGTGATGATAAAAGGAATGGTTCAGCAGTGGGGCTACAGTTATTCAAATTAAGCATATAATATATCAAATTAAAGCCTTGTTTGTCTAGTTTCTAAGGGTTTAAACCTCTTATCAATTGGATTTTATTGAGCAAGTTATGTTTAATTTACTACTGATTAATAAATGGAAACTAAAATGTGTGTGATGATAAAATGAATGGTTTACTAAAGCTACATGGTTCAGCATCAAACATCAGTTGATATTGGTTAAATAAATAAAATTAGTTATATTTAGCAACAACCTCTTTTCATGATATATGTATATAGCATAAAAAAAATATCAATAAAAAGAGATAGAACAATTACAATTAAAACTACATATCAATATTTGTTTTCCTTTAAGGATAATAATAATGGTTTGACATATTACAAATGGTTTACTAAACCCATATGGTTCGGCATCAAATATAAGTTGATATTTGTTAAACAAATAAAATTAGTTATATTCAGAAACAACCTCTTTTCATGATTTATGTATGTAACATAAAAAAATATCAACAAAAAGAGATATAATAATTACAATTAAAACTACATATCGATATTTGTTTTCCCTTCTCATCACTAAAATTGAATTCGTTTTTATGGCACAAATCCTCGCTTGTTCATCCTGAAATTGTCAAATGATACCAATCCTCGTAGGTCATCATCACTTGATTTTCCTAAAACTGATGAAAATGAAGATGGAAATGATGCATAGAGAAATCAAACAGGACTATAACAATACAATAGCGAATAAATTCCAACCAATTAAAGATGCGTAGAGAAATGGATACATTATTAGCATCAAAAGTTTAATAATAAACTGGAGAAACCAAAAGAAAACAATGACAAATAAGAATTAGGAATTACACACCTATCTTTCTTCAAATAAATTGTAAAACAAACTATTACATAATGGACATATATATAAAGGATTCAAAGTAATTAATACTGCAACTGATACAATGCATCTTTCTACATTCACAAAAATCAATAATACACGTTATCAATCCATTAGTATTCACGTCTATCCATGCATGTATACCCTTTTCACAAAAAAAAAAAAAAAAAAAAAAATGCGAAACAAAGTTTTCTTGAGACCTTTGAGATGCCACTATTTAATTGTTATTAATATTTAGGTGAATGTGAAGCGACTAACATCAATCTATATATCTTTTAATTAGACCTTGGGATGCCCAATATGTGCTCTCTCTCTCTCTCTCTCTCTCTCTCTCTCTCTCTCTCTCTCTCTCTCTCTATATATATATATATATATATATATATATATATATATATATAGATATATATATTATATATATGGCCGAATACCCATGCGGGTTGATCGCCATGTGGCACATTTTGGAAGCTCTAGAATTGCTTCATTTTGACACATTGGATTGACAAGCTAATCAAATTGCTCTATCTTGACATGTTGGGTTGGTATTTATTGCTCCATTTATAATTATTAATTAATTAAAAAAAAGGGATCTGTGTTAATAATAATAATAATACAGGTGTATTGCACTGGTATTCCAAAGATTGCATTAATAACATGTATACAGGTGTTTTGGATTGCTATTACTAATTATGGTTTAATGACATTTGTCTAGGATTGCTATCTATAATTATATAGGTGTATTGTATTGACATTGGAAAACTTTCTTCGTATTGAATTCATATTTAATTGCGTTGGTATTCGGAAGGTCTAAATAAGGGGTTATAAAAGGGGCACATGTTCAGTTGTGTATCATCGCAATTTGTTAGTTAGTGTTAACAATACGTCTGGTCTTTTGTTAATTGTTTATAGGTCATTTTAGTTTGTGAAAATAATATGTTTGGTCTTCATGTTTTTTTTTATCGATGATTTTTTATTTATTTATGTGTTTGTTGTTGTTTACAGGTCAAAGATTCATGAATTGGCATGGAATAAAGGCAGGATTCCGATTGACACTGTCAAATGAGTTGTTATTTTGATTTGTTCTTCTGAACTGTAATTATATCTTCTAACTATTTTAATGCGAGACTATAAGTATGTCTCCCAACTATTTTAACGGTTATTGTTAGATTGAATGATTGTTTTTGTTCAGTCAATTTATTTGAATGGTTAAGTGTGTTCCTTGATAATTTTAATATGAAGATTAATTAACTTTTGTTGTTTCCGTTTTTATGTACCAGTTTTTATGCAAATGGATAATTGTTTCTTTACAATGTTAACATGAAGATCGATTACATTTTGTTATGTTTGTTTTCAAGGAAATGAGGATTTGTGTTTATTATTTCTTTGGTAGAGTCATTGATTCAGTGCATCTCTTTTGCCGATCGATCAACATAAAATGTGCATTTGTTGATTTCGTTTTCAGGTTATAGGGAAAAAAGTTGACGTGTTCATACAATGGTTAGCGTGTTCCGTACCAGGTTGTGTTTATTAAGTCTTCGGTAAGGTCATTGATTTGGTATGTCTATGGTTGCAATCGATCAGCATGAATTATATGTTCATTGATGTTTGTTGATTTTATTTTTAGCTTACAGTTTCAGTTGAACAGTGAGTATTTGTTGTCGGTATGTTCATATGAAGGGCAATTAGTTTATCCTTGTATTGTGGACACTAAGTAACATTAAGCGTTCATGGTTTGTATTTTGTCTAAAGATTAAGCATTGTTTTTTTCGGCCATGCTATCTATTTGTTCCAATTGATATGTAAGTATTTGTTTTGGGACTGAGCTACATGAAACATTTATGGATTGTTTTATGTTAACAAGGCTCATGTGAGTATTGTTTTGCTAACTCTGTTTTCAGGTGTAGCAAAATCCGATAGTAGTTGAGGTTCAATTTTGTGATTTATGAATGGAATGTTATTGTATCAGATTTGGTCACTGTGGATGTCAACGATTCATGCTGTGAGAGTGTCATGGTTAGTATCCAGGCATGATGGTGATGGTGATGGTGATGGTGATGGTGATTCAGAGATTTGGTTATTTCGGGTTCTGTGTTGCTGGATTATGATAGTGGTTATTGTGCAAGTTATTTTGCCTGCATGAACATCTGCGGTTTGACGTTTGATGATGTAAAGATTTGTTGGTGACAGGCTATTCGCAAGTGTACGAAATCGCGCAAGTATAAAGCTCGAGTAAACGAGTGTCGAATCCTAAGAGAACTACCTACCAAGTACCAAACTAGTCTATTTTGTTGCTATTTGATGAAACATAATTTTAAGAATGAATTTAATGAAAAAGAAAACAAACTAAAAACTAAACAAAGGCAGAATTTTATTAATACTTTGGTAAACAGATCAATATAACTAAACCTAGGGCACAAATTTCACACCAATTTAATCCTACGCATTGACAATTATTGCTAAACTAATTAAGCTTATTCTAAAGGCCAAATTCCCTGATATTCCACTAACTTTCTCTCGAACAATTAGCGAATTAACCCTTAAGCAACAACCCAAAATATCTCTAAGTTGGATTTAGGAGTTAAGAGATCATTAAGTTCTATAGAATTTACCAGAGCCTCATAGATCACGGTAACCTATCTCTAGTGTTCGCTCAATCTATAGTTTTATTACCTTAGATAAATCAGGTTTCATCTCTCAATCTCAACTCAACCCATGATATCATTCAACTCTCGGATCCTTAAGAATTGAAAGCATTATACACAATAATAAAACTTAGAATTAATGCTCAATAAGAATTAACAACAATAAAGTCAACACATATTAATAAATTGGGCTACATCTTTAGCCCTAGAAAAGAGGTTTAGTTCATAATTGCAGTAATAAAAACAACCATTGTATTCAATAACATGAGTTCAAGAAAGAAAACTAGAAAAACTTCTCTAATTGGGGAACAAGAACTGCGAGAATTCCGATCTCCAAAATAGTAGATATCCTTTCTCCTTCTCTCCTCCCTTAAAAACTAATTAAAGACCCTTATTTATAGTTCTAGGGTTTGGAGGTTACTTAGGAAAGAATTAAATTCCTTAACCCATTCAGATTCAAACTAGGAGAATGCAATAACCCAAACAGGCCCGTGACCCATCACTGCGACGATCGTTCTTTCTGTCCCACGAGTCTGTGATCTTTAGAATTTGGTAAATTAATCAACACAAACTTTGTATCTCTCTGAATAAGCTTTCCAACACCACAAGAATCGTCAAATTACGATTTCTACAGCTTAAGTTATGATCGAAACATAGAAGCATGCTCATCTTGACTTTACGTTGTATCTTCAACGCGTCACAACTTTCTCATTTCAACTCCGACTTGCACTGTTTGTTCCTACTTGTCATGAATTCCATCGACATCATTCTTTTTCCTTCAAATATTAGTTTGAACCTAAAAATACTCAAAATACACCCGTGATCCCGTAAAAGGTATTTATGAAATAATTAATTCAAATTCCACAAATTAAACACATTTTTCCACAAATAATCCAATTAAATCACTAACAAGATATATACTTTCAAGCTCTTATCAGTTGGTTGTAGTCAATATACGGTGATTTTGATATATTCAATTGTATGTGTCCCAATCATCTATGTATTTATTAATACTTAGGCAATATATCAAAGGTGTGCTTTTTGGATCATGATATCTTATGCCAATGAATTATAACAAACAAATTGCCAAGCAAATCATGCCGCCTAATTATGGATGACAATTTTTTACTTCTTTTGTCAGTATGTGTGTATTGCATTGGCATCCCGAAGGTCTAACCATTTGGACATCCTTATAGTGTTCTCTAAGTTGTAGGTTGAACAAAATATTTACTATCATTTCCTTTGGACTTGCGCCAATGAAATATTCCTAAATCTCACTGCCTAATACTTCATTTGACTATAAAAAAACAACTTAGAGTGACCAATATAGGAACATATGGAATTGTATCAAGGTATCCAAATTCCAATCAAATTCATGGTTTAGCAGTGTTCCTAGAAAAGTTATAACAAATTATAAACGCAACCAATCATATCGTGATAATGGTTCAGCAATGGAATGTAGACCTCAATGATACCTTATGGATAAATTGTGGATCGATACCTGCTCTATTACCATTCTATAGCCAAATTGATGGTTTGACAGTAAAGTTTTCAACCATAGCAGACTTTGAACAATCATAATTATGAACAATGGTTAGGCAACGGATTCCATACTATTTGTTAGAAATTTGTTTAAAGATGCCGAACTACAATATCAATAAAAAATTAAGTGGCTTAACGTCTCTCTAAGTTGGTATCAGGCAAGCTGCCTAATACTTGGTCTGACTATAAAAAATAACCTAGGACTGACTAATATAGGAATAGATGGAATTGTTTATCTTTTTGATATATCAAGCTATCCAAATTTCGGCCATCCTTAAATCATAGATAAGTATTCAAATTCATGGTTTAGCAGTGTTCCTAGAAAAGTTATAACAAATTATAAATGCAACTAATTACATCCTGGTTATGGTTCGGCAATGGCATGTAGACCTCAATGATACCTTGATCTGTCAAAATTCGAAGCATTCTTAAATCATGATATCACAATCAGTATTTGCCCTATTACCATTCTATAGCCAAATTGATGGTTTGATAGTGAAGTTATCGACCACTGCAGGCTTTGAACAATCATAATTATGGACAATGGTTAGGCAACGGATTCCATACAATTTGTCAGACAATTTTTTAAAGATGCCGAACTATAATATTAATAAAAAATGAAGTGGCTTAATTTCTCTTTGAGTTTATATCAGCAAAGTTGCCAAACTATAGTATTAATAAAAAAATTGAAGCAGCTCAATGTCTCCCTCAGTTAAAAATTTCAGTATCAATCTATAAACGATAAAGTTTATGATTTGCATTGTTATAAACCATTTGTTGTGCTATAATTTATTCAATATATCAAAGGTGTGGTTTCTATATCATGGTATTTTATGCGGATAAATTGTAATAAACAAACTGCCAAACTAATCATGCAGCCCGATGGGTTAATACACTTACTTTTGCATTGATATGTTCGGTATTTTGATGATGTTTGGTATTCTCATATTTAATGTTGTTCTTAATGGTGTTAGTCTCTTAATATCATGTTTTGTAGCTTTACAATTGCTCCTTTTTGATGCGTTGGATTTGTAGTATTAATAATTTTATAGGTGCATTGTGTTGACGCTGCAAATATTTATAGATATATATTTATCCAAAATTGATTGGTGCATTGTACTGTTATGTGATATTACTATTAATGGTCAGGATATCATAATTTTGGTTTAATTATGGGTTAATGTACTTCCTTTTTTATTGATGTGTTTGGTATTATGATGTTTGGTATTCTGATGTTTAATATCGTTCTTAATGTAGTGTTTTTGTTAATGAAATAAATGGTATTGTTTATGTCATTTAATAGTATAAGTTTGTATCAAATGCAACTTAAATAAGAATTACAGTTGTCCACATAAAAAAAATAAAAACATCGCATTGTTGTCGTACACGATTAAGAGAACTAAGTAAAGGTATTTGAAAGAAAATAATAAAATAATTGTCCAAAAAAAAAAAAAAAAAAAAAAAAAAAAAAAAAAACAAATTGCTAGCATAGTTGAGATATAGTTCCTATTACAGGTAATGTGATACCTTCAATTGTTTTTATCTTTCTATTGTGATGTTGTATATGTTGGATTATGAATTTGTCTATAAAAGCTATTAATTTGCGTATAATAATATTATAGAATTGTAATAAAGAAATTGACGAACAATATTATAGTGACAATTGTAAATCAGTAAGTTCTTCTTGGAGTTTAAAATTTCAGTACTGAACAAAAAATTCTGCATACTATTAATTTATGATAAGAAATATTTAAGAAATATTTATAGTATGAATTATATTATAAAATTGAAACATTATTTTATTTATTTATAATTGTGATACAACAACATTTGCTTTAGTTGTAAAATCTCAGTTGGAAATCATTATTGCTTTTATTGAATTGTATTAAGGATGAATTTCTTGCAGGCAAGTCATAACTATGTCTAGTAATTTTCTTAAATATATTGATGAATCAAGAGATGATTGGATAGTCACTGTCAGAGTATTTAGATTGCGGGAATGTAGGAATTTCAGAATGGGTGACAAACTTCTGAGCCTTGATATGATTTTGATTGATCAACAGGTATAAAATATAGTCTGAAAATAATGTTAAGACTTTTATTTCTGATTTATACATGTTTGTTTAAATTTGTGATTTTCATTGGTTTTTTTAGAATCAAGTTATTCATGCCTCGATACCAAAGAATGGGATTGCAAAGTTTAAAAATCAGCTTCATGAAGGGTCGATATATTTGATCAGACATATAAAAGTCATACCATCTGCTCCCTCTTACAGAGCTGTTGATGGTATATACTGTATACAATTTCTCATGATCACAACTTTACAATAAATAAAATAATTGAGAATTGTTATTTTGAGATATAAATTTGAATTTGCTAGTCTTCATGATCTTCATAATAGAACAAATGATACAAGGTTATTATCAGGTATAGTTAATTTGAATATTTGTATTTTAAATGAGTGAGAAATATTTTTGTACATCAAATATGATAAATTATATGCAGATATCATTGGAGTTTTGAATGCAATAGGAGAAATTTAAGAGATCAAATCAACAAAGACTAAAAAAAAGAGACATCAAATTGCAGATGGCAAAGTAATTTATTTTGTTAATATTTTACGTTCTTCTTCCACTTTAAATAATTTACACTAATATTAATTTCAGAGAAGCAGTTGACATTACGTTATGGGGAAAATTTTCTGAAGAAATAGGTGAAGATTTGCAATCAGCAAGTACCAACCCAATTGTCATAATAGTTACTTCAACGAATGTTAAAGATTTCCAAGGTAATAAAAATATATTACATGAAATTAATATATTTTTGATTACTAACTTGTGTTTTTTTCCATACAGGAAGATTATATCTCAATACAACTTTGGCATCTAGAGTTTATATAAATTTAGATATTGGGGAGGTGCATTCTCTACAGAAAGAGTATGTGTTTGAGAAACAGTTTTTTAAAGTAATTTCATGGATTGAATCATATTTAACATTTTTTCTACTATTTGTTATCTCAAAATGGGAATTCTGCTAATAATTCAATTATAGAAAAAGATTCTGAATCAAATTCCGATTGAGAAGGAAATGTTTGAGAATAGAACATCACTAAAACATGTTACCAACCTCTTGTGACATGATGTGATGAGGTATAGTATTCACTAAAACTTTAAACTGATTATTATAACATAGTTTGTGAACAGAAATTACAATTGTATAGGTGATGGAGTATACAATTAAGGCCAAGATAACCGAAGTTGATGATAGATATGATTGGTGTTACAATTCTTGCACCTATTGCAAGAAGAAAATTCTTGGTATTAATACCTATTTATGTTGTGACAAATGCAACAAGGAATCGAAATCTCCTCAGATGAGGTATATCATTGTTTATTTTTTACTGTTGATAATTATGTATTGTCAATGCAATATGAAGTATATTCAATTTCAGAAATTTATTTGTAACAATGTTTAGTTAATGTTATAACAGGTACAAGGTAGAAATGAGAGTGTCAGATGGAATTGCCGAAGCAACTTTTATATTGTTTGATATAGTAACCTAGGGATTGGTTGGGTTATCATGCTCTCAACTATTGAACAAACAAGGTAATGATCAGAAGAATATCCCAAAAGTTTTAAGTGAGCTGTTTGGATAGATTTTCGTTTTCAAAATCAAGTTGAGAATTATGGATCTGAAGGAAGGATACGAATCTTATACTGTCACAAAACTTTTTCCAATTGATGAGAATCTTGAGGATGAATATAAGTTGTGAGAATTGCAAAAGGTCAGTATAATTTTTATTCTTAGATAGTTAATTTTCATAATATTGAAGTGATATCAATGTTTTGTAAAAAAAAAAAAGGCAAATAATGAAAAATATGGATCACAATCCTCGATGCCAGACGCGACTGAATACGAAATACTGACACCAAAAATCAAAGATGTGTCTGGAAAAATGGTGGCAAGAGTAGAAATTGATGATGCTAAAAACAGGATAGACAATTCTTGTACAGACATGTTAGACATATTCAAAAGAGAGGGAACGAGGAAATGAGCAGAAAGAAAGTGACGATGAGAATGTTAAAAGCAACAATAGGGGTTACAAAAGCAACCCAAAAAAGGAAGTTGAGGTCTTGATAAAGTGATCATTTCACATTTGATAGATTAAGTATATAATGTAATTGGGACTTCGTTTGTGCAAATGCTTTATCTTGATTGATGGATGCCAACATAAATAAATATAACATTAAACCACAATTAGTATAAAATAGTGAACAAACTATTTCGTGTAAAAAAAAAATATCGCACCGTTCACTCAGGAATAACAAAAAACCTTTGACTCTACAAACAGTCAAGTTGTATGGTTGAAATATGAAATATGATCAAATTATATAATGCGTACCAACAAAAGAAATGCAAAAATGTCATTAGTAATGAGGTATAATTCTGGATTCGACATATTGTTTACTACAATTAGTATAAAACGTTATGGTTTAGTTTTGATATTTTGAGCCGAAGTAGATAGTGAATTACTTCATAGATGTTACAGTGAAAGAATTAAATGCATGTTGTCCCCTAAAATTCATGTGATTTTATGTCATTATTTATTTATGGGATCAGATTTGTTTGAATTATAGTTTATTGATTACATTATTGAGGAAATACCATTTTTTAAGATAAATTATCACAACATTAATAGTTTGATATACTTTTGTATTTGAAAATCTTTATTTAAAAAAAATAATAACAATGAAACTATGAAATTTCTAATCAATTATAGTTTTCAAATTATTAAATTTTTTGTTACCGTTTTAAATAAATAAATAAGTATAACATATGTTTATGGCTGGTCCGACAATAGGACCATTCTCCATTTAATTTTAGTAAATTTTTCATTAATGTTATAACATGAAAAATGTAGATGTGAGTATGTCTGATGGAATTGCCGAAGCAACTTTTATGTTGTTTGATATAGTAATCCAGAAATTAATTGGATTATCATGTCCTTAATTATTAAACAAACAAAGTTTTTGAATGAACTGTGTGAACATATGTTTGTTTTGAGAAATGGACTGGAGGTTACTGATTTTAAAGAAATATATGAATCCTAAATTGTGAGAAAAGTTTTAGTAGACAATGTCAAGCTTGAAAATTATTATAAGTTACAAAAATTACGGAAGGTCGATATAAATTTTAAGTTTAAATAGTTGATCTCGATAATATTTAGGTAATATTAAATATCATGTATAATTCACTATGAAATACTAACATCGAATGTCAAAAACATGTCTACAAATATAGTATCAATTGTACAAGCGGATGATGCTGAAAATATAGTTAGACAATTTTTATAAAACATATTAGTGGCATCACAAAAGAGGAAAAGAACTATAAAAGCGATCCAAAAGAAACAACATAACATTGCAATATTCATGTAAAAAAGCTAGCCAAACTTTTTTTAAGTTCACATAAAAACTATAAAAGCAATCCAAAAGAAACAACATAGAATTTTTCATAAAGTATTCATTTCATATTGAATAGATTAAATACATAAGCGAATTAGGTCTTCATTTGTGAATATTCTCTCTTGCTCAATGGGGGTCTACCGCGACGAGGTTGATGCTCATGTGCTGGTTGAGAGGATACATCGATTGTATCTTGAACTTCTATTGAATTTGCTGGCAAGACCATGTTCTTATGTTTGTTCATCAATTCCAGACATAATCAAGTGTACTTCTCTGTCTGCAGGCAAACAAAATAAACACAATTTTTCTAATCTTCTTAAGTGTTCAAATTCATTTCACCAATTTCATATATAAAATATAGTTTGTCGAAAGACATATTATTTTGCTATAAAAATATCATGAGTTTATTAAAGTGATGCAATTGCGTCGTATCTGATTAATAATCTATAGAAGTCATACTACTTCAAGTTTTCGATATGAATTTTGTAGCTTCAAAGCCAACTGATGATTTTCTTCTGTTAAGGTTTCAACCTAAATTTGAGTGATAACAAAATCATTATAATCATTAACAGTATTTAAATAGATATAGCATTTGAAATCATCTAGAAAAGCGAATGATATTCTACCAGAATCTCTATACCTTCTTTTGGGATTCGAAGTACAAATCTCTATATCTGGTTTGCTGATTTTTTATTAGGTGTATTAAATGGTCAACCTTTCCTTTCAAATTTTCAATTGTATAACTTGGTTCAGCCTGTTTCATCTATTGAGGTGATTGCAGTTCAACTTCTTGGTTGCTGTCAGTGAAAACCACCGATTCTATCACACGCTGAACATCGTCATTGTAAGTATCCACAATTGTTCCTTGAAGTCTTGCAGAGCTCCTACCAAGACCTCTACCAACTTTCTTCCGTTTAGTTTTCGGAGATAAATTCTTTGCATTTTCTTTCCCCTCAGTTTGTGATTCTACCATCTTTGATGATTGATTCGTCTTTTCCATTCTGCAAAGATTACATAATAAAGCAGATCAAATATGAAACTGAAATATATTAACAAGAAAAACAAATGGCAGAAAAAAAAAACATCGTTATCTCTAACATGTAAATTTTGATACAAGAAATTTCTCTGTAAAAGTAGTTATAACAAACTTTTTTTTTTTTTTTTTTGTTTCTTCTCTTTTTGTGACCCTTCAAGTATTAATTTCTTATGAATGGTAAACCTAGGTTTTCATTTTTAATAACGCTTGATCCAAATTTTTGTACAGGTGTTATAATTGCATAGAAATAACTTCAATTCGTAGGAATGCCCATCAAATACAACTGTATACTATAACATTAAACAAATTTTAACGATAGATTACACAAACAAACAGATGAAACTACTATAAAAAACAAAGAACAATATTGAAAAAAGGGATGAGATATACAATAACTGAATCGGCAATGTAGAAGATGTCGACACGAAAGCTTCAAACCCTTCGAAAGAAAATTGGCATTGATAGAAGAGAAAGCCGAAACGATTACACTGACAGCATGTTGGACAGACAATGGGCGTGAGCATAGCTTAAAGAAATAGAAAATGCGTTAAATAAAGAAACACCAAATAAATGAATATATTAATGAAACATAAATCACTGTTAATCCGCCGATTGTAGAAAACTGGTTGGACCAATGTTTTTGAAATAGCAGGTGTACTTTTTAATAAAATAATATTTAATTTTTTAGGAATACCTTGAAAAACATTATTGTTAGATATTGCAAAAATTAGGTGAAATATATTTAATTCAAATAAGCCAACTGGTGAAACATAAATGGAATGAAAAACTAAAATGTCATTACTAATTTAATAAACTATTTACCCGATGAATAGAAAGTCATCAACCAAATTAAAATAACAAATTACTTTAATATATGTTTTCATATTAATTCAGTTTGGTAATGTTTATAAACATTATATCATTCATTGAACTATAACATTCTTACCATTGGTCTACTGAACAAATTGCTATGCTAATATCAAGTTGTAACTGCTGTATGAAACAATGGACTTTAACTAAATATATATGATTGTTTCCTTTGAAACTATCCAAACAATTTTTTTTTTATTTTTTTTATTTTTTTTATTTTTATTTTTTTATCATTATACTTATTTATTACTATTTCTTTGTTGGTTTTCTAGATGTAATCATTTATTAAATGAATGAAACATTTCAAGGCAATGCATATTACCTCGGTTGGGTTTTTGATATTTTGGGGTTCTTCAATCATTGCATTCATTTAATAGAACATGTCTGTTTGTTTTCTCTTCTTATTTAAGCTCTTCTCGAAACTGTATGAATATATAAGTATCAATCTCAACTTCTATTCATATAACTTTTATACTTTTGTAGTCTCTCTTTATACTTTTACCTTTCATTGGTTCGATAATGGCTAGAGAAAAAGGAGACCTAAAACAGATTTTGAGCGACATCGACCACAATATTACCAATATAAATACTGTGAAAACAAAAATCAAAGAAGGCATGCATTTGCTGGTTATAAATTCTATAGTTGCTATTGTTTCGGATTTGAAAGCAAAGGACACTTTGCTTTCTACAAATGAGGAGCGACTTGGAATGGGAAGGCGTCAAGAGAGAAGGTAATACAAATTTTGTGTAATATAAAACTAAACAAAATATATTATAAATTCTCTGTTATTTGTTGACTTATTTATTTGGGATTCAACTTTATATTATCCTATTATATATGTATAGTTATAATGCAATTTGCATCTCTAGCATGTTTAAATATTTATTGAAATTCATTGTTTTTTTTAAACCTATTGTGCGACAATGGGTGACAGACAAAAGGAATTCAAACAGATACTACCTAATGTTCACAGCAACATAGAAAATCTAAATGGTACAAGAGAAAAATGCAACGATATGATTGATGCTTTATTTGAAATTATGGACGATGTTAAACTTATTGTTTCTGATCTTAATACACGGGAGTATTCAATTGATCTCAAAAAAGAAGAATAGGAATGTTCTGATCAGATGACTACAGAATCTAGACCTACACCATTTGCTGAATCTTGATAAATATATAAAGCAATGCAGACATGTATTTTGATATTAAAATATATTAAACAAATCTTTGTTCCCATATAAATTGTTTTTTTTTTTTTTTGTTTACTCTTTAAAATTATTTTGTATTGGTTAAACGATAGGTTTGCAATATTGTAATACCAGTATTTCAATATTTGTTGATACAATCCAAATTAATGTTCTTAAGAGTGTACCAGTCATTAACCAAGTATAGCAGTTACAATAGCTCCACACACAGTTTAGTAATAATATATCAGGGAATATTTTTACAAATACAAACATAAACCACTATGAAACGTAACCCAGTGAACACCATCATTCAACACGATCCCTGATGACATCAAAAGCTCACCAAATCGATTCACATCAATACCCTTCTCATTATTCTTCTTAAGGTCAATCCTGCATTGGCTCAACAACTCCACCGAATCACTTGCAAACCACAAGTAGGTAAATTTCCATTCTCATCCGAAAACGTTAGCCTCAATTGAATCAATTTCAACATATTGACATTACCTTTCAACATCTGGTAGTTATAATTGTTTAAATTCTTGAAAGTCCCAACCAGACACAAAACAATGCCAGGAAACTCAGTATCCATGGCTACGTAATTATACTTATCAACAATTTCATAAATTAAAGCAAATTCCTCTTCAAGATTATCATTCCACACCTCTCGAATGGGAATTGAATCGCCCTTAGGCAAAATTGACATTTCCAAAACCAAAAATCCAAATCTAAACCAAAAAATTCGACGGAAGTACTATAAGAACCAGATCCGTAAACAAAGCATAAGTAACAGGAAACCTCAAGGTCTGAACTGAGTTACTGCTATTACCACAAACGTCGGCGTTTCAATCCTCTTTTACCAGATCCCTTTCTTCTTCTTGAAGAATCAAACTCTCTAAGAAACTGAAATCTTCACCAGGAAATCTGGACTTAAATGCATCACAACAGACTTCTCAAGTGTTCAAGAACATGCGTGAGACAACATCAAAAGCTCTATCTCTTTCATTTTCAATTGCAACAAGGGTAGATTTCAGCTTGCTGTTGCAGTCCAATAATTCTTTCTCCTTTCTTTCAAGAAAATCATTTTCTAACTTTGCATTTGAACATGATTGTTCAATAACTGATAATTTCTTCTTATGAAATTCCAATTCATTCATAGCTTCTGCCATCTGTTTCTCTAAATCCATTATTTCCTCTGTAATTTTGGCCCTATGAACAACAAATCTTTTTTTATTTGTTTCCAAATTTGCAATGACCTTATCAGAGGCCAACCATCGCATCTTAATTTCCAAATAAGCCATAACTCTCTGTTCCACAAACATGTCAACAACAACAACAATAATATAAAAAAAAAATTTAATAAACTAAAAGTAAACCAAATTCATCAATTTTAAATCATAGATTTCACCTCTTCTGATGTAAGTTCTTCAAGATCTTTTTTAGACATTGTCTTTAAACTGTTGGGAGGAATTGAAACTTGAGCTTCCTCACCACACACCTTTTTACGCTTGCTTCACCTGATCAGTGGTAGCTCTTTTATATCTTCATCTTTATCTTCAATTTCAAATGTAGATGGTCCTGCAGAAATAAGGCCCATCAATTTGGGTGTAGAAGTTGATATTGAAGCCGTTGAAGTTGGGGAAGCTTTTTCGATATCCACTATAACTAGGGGAAAGAAAAACCACATGAGAAATAGTTAATAAATAAATGAAAACTGATCATATAAAAAATTGCAATACCTCTTTTGAATTGAAGAATTGAGTATTTCTCCAACATATCGAAAACATCAAATGTTTGTTGATTGCGAATAAAATTCTCCAATGTCTGGATGCCATATTCGTTCATACCTATTTTACCGAGATTGTGGTAGGGTATCGTAGCTTTTGTCCAAATCCACCCCAACCTTTTTTGCAACCCAACAGAAAATATCTATCATTACATCCTCGCACTTTATTTGATAATCCAGTCAACAATCCTCGGCCTTTTCTACCCTCGATAAAATTGAACGGATTAGTCAGCTTCTTTTTCAATGCATAGAAGTCATGCATCAAACATAGAGCTTCAAAACCCAAAACTATTTTCCAGGCATTGGGATGGAGCTGACTAGGTGTAACATTATAAGAAATCATGACTTCTTCGACAAATGAAGAGAAAGGAGGAGCAAGAACACACTGGAGAAAAATTTCAAAAAATGTGAAAAACCTAGGTGAAGGCTGCGAATTTATAAAAAATTTAAAACCATCACATGGTAATAAATCAAAATCGTTGGTGATATTGTAATGTTTTCGGAATTGCAAAAGATCAGCACCTGTAACTGTGCTAGGAATTTCTATAACCGACATTGTCAGACAAAAAAATGAGATGCAAATAAAACCCAATAAGAAAAACTGAAATTACCCACAAATTGTTTGTTAATGCAAGTAAAAATAGAGTTGAATAGTGATGTGAGTCGATAAAAACAATCAATTTAGTCAATAAAGTAATGTAATTCAGTTTGTTGATACATATGAAAGCTTTTGAAGCGCAACTATGATTACAAAGTCAACGGAAAAAATGCCCTTAATTCCTAATTTGCTTTTAGAAATGATGAACATATTAAACGACAACATTTTAACCAAGCGGAAGATGTCCAACTTCGAATATAATTACACTTGATAAAAAACTTATTGTAGCCATTTAAAACAGAAACAAAATATTTAATAATTTAACAACTATAATTATTATGAACTTTCATGGTTTCATTATTGTTTAAAAACATGTAAAGATTTCAAATATAAAGATATATCGAACTATTAATTTCCTAATGATTTATTTTGTAAAATTTAATTTTCTCATTATGTATTGCTCTTAATAACTGCAGTGAATGAATTAATCCTAAAATAATGGTGAGGTATAATACATGGCATTTATATATATATATTTCAACAGACTCATACATTGTATATGTTTAGAATATTGGTGTTTGACTAGTTAACATTGCTATATATATATATAATATATATATATATTATATATAATATATATATATAGAGAGAGAGAGAGAGAGAGAGAGATAGAGAGAGGAGAGAGAGATTTATCTGAATGTTAGACTGATGTTATCTTATGTATGGTGTGTTTGATCTACTTTAAGGTTTAGATTTTCTTTTTTCTTTATATCGTACTACTTTTGTTTCTTAAATAATTTATGCATAATAATATTTATATGCTTCTTATTGATGTATTTCTCTTACATCTTTATTTTATTGTTCGTTAATGTAGATATATATAGTTGGATGAACGATTGCTCCTTATAGTTACAGTGTAGTTCCTATCAAAGGTAATGAATATATTATTTCTGTGAACTATTTTTGTGCAATTGTTAAATTGAATATTGATTGTGATATCAAATTCAAATTGCTCAAGTTTTTTAATACAAGTGAATTTAACGATTTTAATTTTTGAAAATATTTATACAAATTCTTGGAAAACCAATAAAGTACAAGTTGAAAACTTTGTGGTTCATCATAATTTTTCATTAGAATTGTAATCAATTAAGATTTCCATAAGATCAAAATTTAACTGATGAACCATTTATTTATATATAATGGGCTTGTAGAATTGTGACGAGTTAATTAGAACACCATAATATGAGTATAATTGTAATAGATGCTGGTATCTTTTTGGTTATAATGTCAGAGTTGAACTTATTCTCAGTTGTCAAACCAAATGGATGATATACTTTTGATAGACCATTGCCGAACCAACAATTTATTCATAGTTATAATAATAAATGTCTCATTTATTTGGAAATCTCTTTGTTGCCGAACCATTTTAATGCGTGGCTGTAACAAATGAAGCTCTGTTTTAGTTCAAATCTTGCTACAAAACCATAATATTCTATGCTATAAAGTTTTAATAAAACATATGTCGATCCATAAATTTACATAAAAAATTATAGTAAATCATTTGTTATCAATTTTTGCATACAATTATAATAATTTGGACTCGACAAAGCTGAAAAAAAGAATGCACTTAACAGAATATATTTTTTGTTTTGGTTAGGTACAAGATTGTAAGATGGTTCTTATGGATCAAGAAGCAGTAGCCATACAGCCATATATTCAGGAATTATATTTGCAAGTGATTGAAAACTATAGATTGGAATATGATTCTAGAAAAATAAGTATCGTTGATTTTAGAACAAAAGTATGCAAGGAGAATAGAAAATTGAGAATGTTTATATGGAACAAAAAAAGGCCTAAATTTCCAAAGCCAATCAGAAAGTCAATCTCCAAAAAGAAAAAAAAGGTATTTAATATTAGAACTTCATATAATTATTATCTAGAGAGTAAACGAGTTCAGTCTATATCTTTGTTGTTTTAGTTATTTATCAACTATAAATTGGTGTTTTATAGTATGAACTTCACAGCAAAATGATCCACAATAAACTTCCGAACAAAATAACTAGCTTATTTATTTTAGTATAGTCATACAATTATTTTGTATATTACATGGTTGTTAATACTTTTTTGATAGCTATGAAATAATTGTTGAGCGAAATAATTGTTGAGCGAATTAATTTCTCTTTTCTTTAATGATATAATTTATTGTGTAATATAGTTTCAATCATATTATTATTATTTTGAATTACAGGTGACACATCTGAAAAGCAAAAACAACGTGTATCGTAGACAAAGAAAGATTCTATAATTTCTTTAAATACTTCTATAAATATAAATGAGATATTTAAATACTATTCTTGCCTTTTGGTTAGGCTTTTCTATTATATAATTTGTTGCATGGTATAGTATTAATTCTACTATTATTATTTTGAAATCCAGATGAGAGATCTAAAAAACAGAAACAACGTGTATCAAACACAAAGAAGGGTTCAACAAGTTCTTCAAATGCTTCTGTAAATGTAAATGAGATACACGAGTAAAATAGAACAAAGAGAATGTATAAATTAAAAAGGAAGAGAGGTAAAAATTATCATATTAGTGGTTACCTATGTTTTTTAGATTATGATAAGTTAAATTGGCTGACTAAACCTATGTTTTTCAGTTGCTTCTCCATGTGTAGATCCTGATTCTAATATTCCAATTACTAATGCAGAACAATACAATCATGAGTTTTGAATATGACAACATACATTTAAACATTCAATTTGTTATATTTTAAAAACATAATGTTATTTCATTGCATTGTAAAAATAAAGGTGTGGAACTTTGCCAAACCATTTTTAACATAACAAGTGTTGTTGAATATTGTGATGATCTTTTTTTATTATTTTCATTCGTAGATCAGACATTGAAAAAACAAAAGAAATCTTTATCAAAGACAAATAGAGGTCCCAAATCTCGCTCAACAAAAAGAGGAACAAATGTCATATTGTTAGTTAGACATATTTGAATGTTAACTCAAATATTAAAGTTACTTGGAAAAAAAAAATGTCATTGTGAGTTTTCAAATTAACAAAACATATCTAAGTATTAACTTTATTACTTTCTAAAAATATCGCGTTATTTCTTTGCACAATGGAAAAAGAGTCCTGGAACTTTGGTGAACCATCCTACAAATGTATTCATTGTGGATCAGTCATGTGGTACGGAGAGCGAACTGTTAAGAACCAAGAGCTAGCCATCCCTTTGTTTTCATTATGTTGTATGGATGGCAAAGTTCAGTTACCATTATTGAAAGAATCGCTAGAACCATTAAAAGGTTTATTGGATGTAAGCAGTGGTAACAAGGGGATTAGTTTCAGAACCAAAATAAGAATATACAATTCATTGTTCTCATTTACATTGATGGGAGGGAATGTTGACCATGAGATTAACCAAGGGGGTGGTCTATACATTTTCAAACTTTGCGGACATAATTACCATAGAATAAGACTGTTACTTCCACATGAAGGAAGTAAACCTCAATTTGCGCAGTTTTTTTTTTTATCACACAAAGTATGAAACCAGTCATAGATTAAATTCTATACAAGATAATACAGCCGATGGTACTGTTGATAGGGAATTAGTACAGGAATTGCAATTGATGTTTGATGCGAACAATGAATTGGTTAAAAAATTTCCTTTTGTCAGCAACCATATGCACTGGAATGATATTAGAAATATGCATTTGCGGTTAAAAATGAAAAGGGAAAAAGATGGAAGACAATACGATTTGCCAATTGCATTTGAAATTGCGGGTTTAATTGTTGGTGATATTGGAATTTCAGAAACTGGAAAAGATGTCATTGTTCATCAATCAAAAAAGGGTCTTCAAAGAATTTCTTACTTGCATCGAAGCTTTATGGCATTAAGTTATCCAATATTACTTCCATGTGGAGAAGATGGATATAGAATTGACATTAACCATAAAGAGTTTCTTGACAAAATGTCTTCAAAGAGAAACATGCCAAATATGAGAGAATATTATGCATTTCGATTGCAGTATAGATTACATGAAAGGCATACTTTGATGAGATCAGGTAGATTATTGCAGCAATATATTGTGGATGCATATATGGCTGTTGAAGAGGAAGGATTTTGTTGGATTAGAAATAAAAAAAAAAAAATTGAGGAGTGATTTGTACAGCGGGTTGATGGATGCCATTTCAAAAGATGATGTTAATGCACATCATCTAGGGAAATCTACGTTGCTCCCTTCATCTCACACTGGTAGTCCTCGATACCGTGTTCAGAATTATCAAGATGCAATGGCGATTTGCAAATGTTTTGGATATCCAGATATTTTTCTGACGTTTACCTGTAATCCCAAGTGGCTGGAGATACAATATCTATAGAATTGTATTGGACAATGTGATCACAAAAGTAGAGTAATTGCAATTTGTAGAGTTTTTGAGATCAAATTGCTTGAGCTAATGCGAGAGATAAAAAAAGATGAATACTTTGGTGAAACAGTGGCAAGTAAGTAATCCAATGACTAATATTTCTACTTTCTTTAAAAAATGTGGTTCATTGATAATTTATGATATGAAATTATATTATACCAACTATTGCTATACATGTTATAATTGTTTTTGTTAGTTATCTACACTATCGAGTTCCAAAGAAGAGGCCTCCCACATGCTCATATATTGGTTTTTCTCCATTTCGAATATAAGAATCCTCCGGCATCCAAAATAGATGAAATAGTTTTTGCTGAAATACCAAATAAGGAAACTGATCATGTTGCCTTTGCAGCTGTTGTGAATCACATGATCCACAGTCCGTGCGGTGATGTTAACAAGAATTCACCATGTATGGAGAGAGGAAAGTGTAAAAAAAAATTTCCAAAAAATTTTTTCAATCAAACATCTGTGGATGACAATGGATACCTAATGTACAAAAGACAGAATAATGGAGCATTTGTTGAGAAAAAGGGTATCAAACTGGATAACCATTTTGTTGTTCCTTATAATAGGAATCTTTTGGTTAAGTTTGATGCTCACATAAATATTGAAATATGCAATCAACATAGATCAATCAAGTATCTATTCAAGTATGTCAACAAAGGGTTGGACAGAACGATAGTTTCTATGGAAATTGAAAACAATGGGCAACAAAACAATCAATGCGGGATTTTACAGGACAAAGATGAAATAAAGGCATATTTGGACTGCAGGTATGTACAAAATACATCAAATATAATGTTTTCATATTATTTGTTCATGTCTGTTATAAATATAATATTAATTGATTCAATAAAAAACATTACAGATATATCTCTGCTATGGAAGCTTACTAGAGGATATTTCAGTTTGACATGTATTATAGAGAACTGGCTATTGAAAGATTGCCATTCCACTTAGAGAATGAACAAATAGTTATTTTCGATCTAAGTAAGCGTTTGGTTAAACTTTTGGAAAGCAAGGTCGTTACGCAAACAAAATTGACTGAATGGATTAAGTGTAATCAACAATACCATTCCGCAAGATCATTGACTTATCTTGATTTTCCAAGCAAATGGGTTTGGAAGGATACAGAAAGGCAATGGTCTCCACAACAAAAATCAAGGTGTATTGGTAGGGTGTATTTTGCATTTCCAGGCAGTGGTGAGAAATATTATTTGCGAATGCTTCTAAACTTAGTAAGAGGAGCAACATCATTTGAAGTTATTCAAACTGTCAACGAAGAAATATTCAATACATTCAAAGATGCATGTTATGCATTAGGATTGCTGGATGATGATAAAGAGTGGAATGATTGCTTGGATGAAGCGTCAACATGGGCTATCGGAAGACAGTTAAGACAACTCTTTGTAACTATTCTTGTATACAATGAAGTGATGAGTCCAAGAGACTTGTGGAGAGCAAATGCAAAACATCTATCCGAAGACATTCCCTACATTCTTAAACAAAAAATGTGGATGACATAATTGAAATGCATTGAGGAATAGATTCAGAATCATGCACTGTTTGAGATTGAAGAGCTAATGAAAAGGGGAGGAAAATCCTTAGCTGATTTCCCTGGAATGCCAATTCCAAACTGTTTCGTTTTTGAGAATTCACAGAATAGATTAATTGTTAAGGAATTAGATTATGATATCGACAACATCAAAACACTGCACAATAATTTATACAAGGGTCTCAACAATGGCTAGAGATGCATATACGATTCAATCCTTGATTCCATCAACAATCAAAGTGGAACACCATTTTTTATTTACAAATATGGTGGAACAGGCAAAACGTTCCTATGGTCAACAATCATGGCCCAATTAAGATCTGTGGGCAAACTTGTACTAGTTGTAGCTACATTAGGAATTGCTGCTATCCGGTGGAAGAACAACACATTCACGTTTTCGAATTCNTTGAGATTGAAGATCTGATAAAAATGGAGGAAAATCCTTGGCTGATTTCCCTAGAATGCCAATTCCAAACTGTTCCGTTTTTTAGAATTCACAGAATAGATTAATTGCTGAGGAATTAGATTATGATATCAACAACATCAAAACACTACACAATGATTTATACAAGGGTCTCAACAATGGCTAGAGACGAATATACAATTCAATCCTTGATTTGGTCAAAAATAAAAAAGGAACACAATTTTTTGTTTACAGACATGGTGGAACAGGCAAAACGTTCCTATGGTTAACAATCATGGCCAAATTAAGATATGAGGGTAAAATTGTTCTGGCTGTAGCTACATCAAGAACTGTTGTATTGCTGCTATCTGGTGGAAGAATGACACATTCATGTTTTCAAATACCTTTAGATATCATTGAGGAAAGTAAATGTGATATCAAAAAGGGGATACAATTGGAAAAACTACTTGAGTAAACAACTTTGATCATTTGGGATGAACCACCCATGACAAATAAGTATTGCTTTGAAGCTCTTGACAGAACTCTGAAAGATATTTTGTCTGAAAAAGATCAATCAAATGCAGATAGAATGTTTGGAGACCTCACTGTTGCCCTGGGTGGTGATTTCAGACAGATTTTATCAGTTATACCAAAAGGGAACAAACATAACATAATACAGGCTTGTTTATCATCATCTTCCCTTTGGAAACATGTAACAGTGTTGATACTTACAGAGAACATGAGGTTGAAGACAAACTTGGTAAACCCAATAGAATTGGATAACTTGAAGGCTTTTGACAAATGGTTACTTGATATTGGAGAAGGAAAGGACATTGCAGAAGATGAGAGTTACATCCAAATACCTAAAGACTTGAAAATCGATCAACATACCAATCATGAAGAAACAATTATGAATGTTGTTTTTCTAGATTTATCTGTTCAGATAAATAATATTGACTATATGTGGGAGAGAGAGAGAGAGAGAGAGCAATATTGACACCCAAAAATGAGATAGTACATAGATTGAACGACTATACCACCCAGAGTCTACCAACAAATGGAAAGACATATTTCAGCTCAGACAACACTTGCAAAGCAGTAGATATCTCAAACGATGATGACATTCTCTATCCGACCAAATTTCTTAATTCTCTAATGTGCTTTGGCATGCCCAAACATGAATTGCATCTAAAAATTGGTATTCTATTGCTGCGTAATTTGAATCAATCTGATGGTCTTTGCAGTGGAACCAGATTGATTATAACCCATTTAGGAAGTGGTCCATACAAGTAGTGATTATTATCGAGTCAAATATGGGTGATATTGTTACAATTCCCAGAATAATAATGTCGAATGTAGATATGAAGTGGCCTTTCAGGTTGAAGAGAAGACAATTACTTGTGACAGTTAGCTTCTGTATGACAATAAACAAAAGCCAGGGTCAATCACTCAAAATGGTAGGATTGTATATGAAACATCAAGTCTTTACACATGGTCAATTGTACGCCGCACTATCAAGAGTAACTTCAAGACGAGGTATCAAAATTCTGCTAGCCTTGGAACAAGATGAACCGGCGGAGACATTGACAAATATTGTTTTCAAATAAGTGTTTAACTGAAGGGGTTGATATGTTGTATATAATATACATCACTGTTTATAACAGAAAGGATTGATACATTGTTTATGAGAGATTAATGTAAAAAACTAAAGATATTTATATGAATATGAAAAGATCACATTAAATGTTTAAATATATACAGAAACATAAGTTGCTTGATACAAAAATATTTATACATTTTATATTATTATTGTCAGATACAATGAATGCTACATTATATGTATTATGTGTTATAAATACATATTTTTTACATACGCAAAATTAGCATCAATTAAATACGTCCACATCTGTAATAATAACCCAACTACAAACTCTTGCACGACAAACATCGTCAAGATATTTAACATTAATATTACAATTAAACAATTTAAATATTTTCAGAAGCAACATTACATAGGCTGCAGATTTTTTTCACATACACAAAAATTAGCATCAACAAAATATATCCACGCCCGTAATGATAACACAACTACAAACACTTGCGTGGCTAATATTGTAAAAATATTTAACATTAATATTACAATCAAACGGTTAAAATATTTACAGAAGTGGCATTAAGTAGACCCAGAGAAAGGTACAATAACATTGCAATCAATATAATCTCTATTAGGCGGCATCTTCTCATTTTTTAACACAATGGTCTTTAAAAAAACTAGAATCTTCATTTGGAAATCTAACCTTAAATTCTTTGACACAAGCTTTTTTGGTGGCCAAAAACATTTCTGACACCAAATCATAAGCTCTTCTCTATCTTTCTTAGCTTGTGCAAGTAAAGGTTTGATGTTGTTATTTTCTTCAAACAATTCATTACTTTTCTTTTTTAAAGACTTCCTTTTGCTGTTGCTCATTTGCAAAAGACTGTTCAGCATTTCTAAATGATTTTTGATAATGTGTCAATTCGGTTTTGACCTTTTCAAACACCTTCATTGATATCTTCAACTATTCTTCCAATCTACGAACCTCGGAAATCACTTCATCATTTTCTTTTTTCAAATATGAGATCACATCTTCTGAAACAAGCCAACATTCTCTGATTTCTAACAAACGTACATAAGCCTATTTTAAAAACAATGAAACCACGTTAATGTCATCATGCCAAATAAAGTATATATTCAATTACATACATGATAAAGTGAAAAAACATTACCTCTTTCCCTAGGCTGAATGTTTTGCTGTCTAGATCTTCTTTAGAAAGATTTTTCCATTTCCCCTCAGAATTCGTATTTGAACCCTCTTGTTGACAAGTTTTCTATCGTTTCACCAATTTACATAATGGAATTTCTTCTGAGTGATTATCTTTTTCTTCAATCAATTTAACATTACAAGAATCAAAATCAGTTTTCATAGGATTGACGACTGATGTAGGTAAAACAAGAGTCAGTAAAGGCGTTAACAATTCCAACTTGGAATCACTACTTGATTAACAATTCCAACTTGGAATCACTACTTGATCCTCTTTTATATAGAACCAATGTTCCGAAAACCGGACCGACCTATGACCCGTTGAAGGGTTCGATTTCTGGTTTGACCGGTTGGATCGGTCAGTTGGACTGTATTCTATAAAAAATTTTTAGTCCCTAAATGTTTGAATTTAATCAAAAACACCCCTATAATACTCCCTTAAGGTTTGAAATCTGTCCAAAACACCCCTGTCGCACGAAGAGACTAGTGATGATGGCGGCAGCGATGAACGATGGCCAATCGAAGTTTGGAATCATGGGGCTTTTGATGTATAGGTGCCAGCGAATTTGATGGTGGTGTTAGAGAGTTCCATCGGCACCGGAACTTGCCGGAATCAAGAAGGAAGTCCAACAGTCACGTGAACTATAAGTGGACGGCGAGCGATGAAGACTGGATGATGGCCACTAAAAATGGCTAGGTTTTGTCATGGAGATGCCGTCAAGTCNATGAACGATGGCCAATCGAAGTTTGGAATCATGGGGCTTTTGATGTATAGGTGCCAGCGAATTTGATGGTGGTGTTAGAGAGTTCCATCGGCACCGGAACTTGCCGGAATCAAGAAGGAAGTCCAACAGTCACGTGAACTATAGGTGGACGGTGAGCGACGAAGACTGGATGACGACCACTAAAAATGGCTAGGTTTTGTCATGGAGATGCCGTCAAGTCTAATGGTGGTGTTTTCTCTCTCGAAGGATGCCAGAATCCAGCGGGATTAAGTTGCGATTAGACTGCGATTTGGCACAATTTTGATGGTCCAACCGCGGCTCAATCTGGTTTGATTGAAAATGCCAATTTTCAGAGGATACCAGATCGGAGATGCCACCGGCTACCAGTCGAACTGGTCTGATCGAACGATTCGGTCTGGTTTTTAGAACACTCTATAGAACTTCATAATCAAGTCTTCGAATAAATTTCATCAAGTTTTTTTGGAGCCATTACTACAATTAAAAAATAAAATGTCATCAAATAAAAAAAATAGAGAAAACAGACAATCAGTCAACTTAATAGAAATTGTAAGACTTTGTTATTATTTGGGAGATATTTATTCTTCGTAAAATGTGATAGAGACACAAGATTACAACTGGTGATTGTTATTTGAAAACAGAATAACATGCAAGCACTATATCAAATTGTTATTAATATACTCACCATATATGACTCCAACTGCTACAATTCTCATTAAAACAACAATATCTCAAACGTACTACAAAGAACACCAAAACCTTGGGCAAGTTTTCCAAAAAATAAATAGATGATAACAATGATAACAATGATGGTAACTTATGAAGCATTTGTACCACTAGTATTTCATAACATCAATTCATAAAACAATGACAATATTACAAGGTATACTAAATACAACAAGATAATAAACAAAATAGTAGTGAGAAAGACACCAATTTCAGCAATAGATTTACTAAGAAAATAATCTGCAACACGACTACTAGAGCAACAAATAAACAACTTGAGCAGAACAAACAAAATCGTAATGAGAAAGACACCAATTTCAGCAGTAGATTTACCTAGAAAATAATCTGCAACACGACTACCAGAGAAAAGAATAAACAACCTGAGCACAACAAATTATAAGCACAACCATCTAACAACAACTTCTTACAACTATGATAACAAATGTTAGAACTTCATAAGAATAACGCGTACTTTAATCAAAGTTAAAATTGATGACAAATTAATTAAACCAATGTAAAATAAAAAAACGACATTGTCACTGTAACTAAAGAGAATTTATTTTACTTATTTCAACTTTGGTCAATAAGAAAAGATGGATGTGGAAAACATGACAAACAGACTGAGACAAATGCCCTTAATGCCGAAACTGACAGAGAAAACCCTAGATCCCAAAATTTACTTCAAGTAAAATATTAAACATCAAATCTGCATATTTACTTTAAATATCAACAACATTTTAAACAACAATGTTTTTCATCACTTACGAATTTTACAAAGCCAAAAAGATAGCGCACTATAAAACTTTAATATTATCGTTTCAGTCAAACATGTTTAGTATAATATTGCCATTTCAACATATACAAACTTAACATAAAAGTATAAAAGAAGAGAAAATCAAAGATTCCTTCAAAATCTCACTATCAAATACTTAATCTAACAATAGAAATGAATTTGAGACTAACGATTACAAAATCAATAGAATTTCAAATTCAATAATATAAACAATAATAGTTCCATACATAAAATGACATGAATTGGAAATAGTTTTTCCAATTCAAGGTGCAAAAAATGTAAATATATAAGTATAATATATTGAAAATAGAGAAATCCTTATGATTAAATTGTAACGACATAAACGACGGATAAAATACTCAATTACGTATTACTTTGAAACCATTTCATTTTGAAATAACATTAATTGACAACAAAAGATCAGCTTGAAGCAACAAAAACTGAAATTTTACCATATGTACATAATGATACAGACAAAAAATACTTTTCCCATGGGAGAAGATCATCACGCAAGTGTTACGAGGTTGACGACCTAAAACGAAAGTGTTAGGAGGATGACAACCTAAAACACAACAGACTGATTCAATATGTGCTTATTCAACAACATATTATGTAGATATTTCATACAAGGAAAACAATACGTAAAGAAGAGGTACATAGGCTATAGTTTCTGACCACTAAATTATAGTTTTTGCAGTGTTCTAATCTAAGAGCAAAAGACCTCGCCTCATCCATTTTCTATAGGCCTTCCTCATACTTGTACCACCTCAGAAACCCTTCATCACTTTGGGTACGTTGGCACATGATACACGAGTGCTCAGTATATGTTAAGAATTCATGTAATCGAGCAGCCTTCTGCAAGATAATTTTATCTAGCTACTTAATAATTTTTTCAGGCATCGGTAGAGAAAGTAGTGGACCTTCTATAAAAAGGCAATGTGATATTTTGAGGACTTCCACATTTGGTAGGTCATCCAATATAAGAATTGGGACATCCTTAACTATCATTGAGCATCTCAGGCTCAAAACCTTCAAGTTTGGAAGAAATTTGCTATCGTAGAAGCAAAAAGAACGTCAAAAAGACCTATGACCTTGAGTTCACTGAAGTTCTTGCAATTTAGGGCTATTTCCTCTATAAGATAAGGGGGATTTGCTATACTAGGCATTGTCAGGGATTCAAGACATCTCCATGTATGAATAGCCTTGCAAATTACATCCTTCTCTATTTTGTTCCAAGTTGGCATAACAAGCTGCCTCAGTTAGGGGCACCTGCCGACAATGATATATAGTGGGTTACTTCCCAATTCATTGTGCGAAAAAGAAAATTAAAGATGATAATCACTGGTATCAAAGGCAATGCCAAAGACTCAGTCAATAAACAATGAGAATAAAAAGAAAAAGAAAGACCTTTGAGAATGCAAGCATTAATTCTTCAATCATAATGTAGAAAATATTTTCAATTCTGCATTATCAACCATCTTAAACCAAGTCAAAAAGATAGTTAGCAAAAACAAGACACCCAAGCTGCTAGAACAATGCTTTAAACAGAAACACAAAAAAAAATACCTCTTTAGCAATATAAGTAAATTGTCTGTCCCTTACATACAAATTGAAGTGAAAAATCAAAGTTCTTATGTATCCTTAGCTGAGACTCCGGGAAATCTTCAACAAATGGGTCAATGTCTTATCAAAACACCCATCCACGTAAACATATGGCTCTAATGGGATTTTGACGAAATTTGATCTCAACATTGACAAATCAAAAGCTTTCCAAAGCAGAGGATCACAGCAAGTTAAAGGCCATGAATTACAAATGTGAGCAATCCCTAAAGTCAACTGGCAGACATCAAAAGACAGGAAGATTTTCACCAATATGTCAGTGTCCAGGTCCTCCCATCTCCTTACAGTAAAGGAACCCTCTTCCATTTGACCAGTTGCCCAATTAACTCTTAGAAGTTTCAAAGCATCGACACACCTGCATAAGATGTCCACATAATCCATGTAGAATGCATAAAATATAAATACATTAATTTATATGCATTTAGAAAGATTCGTACTAATTGAATGTACCAAATACTTAATATACCTACGTAGAGATTTAGATGAATGCAAACCGTTTACATTTAAGGTAAATTAATACTTAACATTAAATGATTAAGACCAAAAAAGTTTATATTCGTTGAATAGAATAATCAATTTGTCTCGATAGAAACAACAATGAAATAACGATATCTGATATATATAACAAAATCAAATAATTAATGTTCAACAAACTAAAAATACCATCATTAATTTACAAAAATACTAACAATCAGATTCAAATGACAATATTGACTCTCGTGAATAATTAACACGATATTATCTACCAAGTCAAAACACATAGAAAACTGTTCGCTATCCAGTATCCACACATAAATTATATAAACCACAAAGACCGTAATAACATCATAATTTCCATATACTTACACAAAAAAGTAAAAAAATAAAATAAAATAAATGGCACCAAAACATCATGATTCCTTATAAAAGAATGAAAACACAACCCACAAATCTATTACAATTACCATCACTGTGCAACAAATCATTGCAAAAGCAACTCAGAATAACAACACCACTCTTCAAACAATACGGTTGATGTAAGTTTTCCTAACATCATCATATTTCGTTAATCTATTGATTTCATTATTTTGTTAATCATACAGAAAACAGTATTTTGACTCCCAACAATTGAAATGAATTATGGCAAATCACTTATGTCTTTAGTTCTTAACAGTTTTCCAATACAGAAAAACCAAAATGCATGTTAGAATCGATATTTAACTGAATCATATTTTGCACACTTTTTTAGTGTTAATTCCTTAATCATACAGGTAATGATATTATGATTACCAACTGTTGAAACCATTATTTACACCTTTTTTTTTTTTTTTTTTATTGTTGTGGATCTTGTGTTTGGAAACCAATTTATCTTACAATTTATAGGTGCAAATCTCTAGATGAACAAACAAAAGTAAATGAAGTCTTACATAGAAGAAACATCTTCAAACAACGACACAGACTACCAATAATAACAACGGTAGGACTTTCAATTCTGAGGATCCTTGCAGAAGCAGAAAATAAACATGCTTCGCTACTACTTGGAACACATTTGTTCTTTGTGGAACATGATAGAAATAGAGGATTACAACTACTTATTGCATCTTGCAAACAAGATGATCAGCAAGCAATGTATCAGACCGTCATCGCTCTAATCACTATGCCTGACAGTAGAAGTATAAAAATTCTGATGAAATTGGTGAAACTAACCAATCAATTCCAAAAACTGAAAAATTGCAGGGAAGTATTCAAGTCCATGACTCCAACTGCGATAATTCTCATTAAAGGAAGAATATTTCGGACTTGCGACAAAGAGAATCAAAATTGTATACATTGGGATAGATCAACGTCGCCAGAAAATATCACATGTCGAAGATGTAACGTAGATTACCAGATAGTATGTATGAAATATAATTTTTTGTTAGTTCCTTATATGATTTCTTACACAAGTAAAAATTTAAATGCTTTTCAATTTATTTTGAAAATAGAATTTAAAACTCATTGGATTGTCTACACATGTTCGACAAATATCAATCTAAATATATTATAATATAAATTAACAAAATCTATAAATAACCATTCCTATCACACATCTAAAAAAACTTCCATTCTATTATCAACCAAATTAAATCCCATGCTGAACGATAACATTTATTTACGGCCCGATTACCGAACCATTATTCACTATCCAACTGATATATTATAATATCATCATGGCATTTCTAACTTGAATACTTAACAAAATATTTATTATGCTTTTTTTTGGATGTTGTGCAAACGGACTGCTATCGTTTCGATCCTCTCATCCAAAAAGTTATTAACGTTTTTTCAATCGATGTGTTTATTTATTACTAAATGTCTATTCATTTTCCCAAATCACCTTTTTATTGTCAAAAAAAAAAAATTAAATTTTAAATAAATAATTTACAAAATATTAAAGTAATATCAAGACAAATTCAGAGAAGTCATCGACCAGATGTTAAGATAAAATTAATAATTATACATCTATAATTATTAATATCAATTATCAATATATATTATTAAATCACTCATGCAAGTTGATAAGACTACTTGAATATTATATGGTCTAATTTTACAATTGATATTATTTTTGCAAACATGTCTTTAATATTCGATGTCGGTATTTTAATGCATATGCATCTTTACCATCTTTTCCAATCTATTCTTATTATCCTTTCTATTAAACTTGTGCCAATAAGATTTGATTATTCTTAAACAACCATGTTTATTTATTATAACATCTTTATTCATATTCTGTCTGTTTCTTTTGTATTCCTAATTAAATAAAACAAATCAAAATATGTTGTGATGTGAATAAAAAAAAAATTAATTAAAAAACTAAGATACTAGATAAAACATAAAAAATTAAACAAGACCAATGCCGAACCGTATAAATATTTTATAACCATATTGCCAAACAATAATTAACTACTTAATTAATATATTATCACATCATCATAACATCTCTGTCTTGGATATTTAACAAAATATTTATTACTGTTTCCTTTAAAACTGTGCCAATAAGATATCATTATTATTAAATCACCATGTTTATTTATTGTTGATCAGTGCATTGTACTATTATGTGATATTTTTAATGTGAGATTACTATTAAAAATCAGGATATTAGAATTTGGGTTTAATTATGGGTTAGTGTACTTACTTTTTTATTGATGTGTTTCANTATTTCGGACTTGCAACAAAGAGAATCAAAATCGTATACATTGGGATAGATCAATGTCGCCAGAAAATATCACATGTCGAAGATGTAACGTAGATTACTAGATAGTATGTATGAAATATAATTTTTAGTAAGTTCCTTATATGATTTATTACATATGTAAAAATTTAAATGCTTTTTAATTTATTCTGAAAATAGAAGTTAAAATTCATTAGATTGTCTACACATGTTCGACAAACATCAATCTAAATATATTATAATATAAATTAACAAAATCTATAAATAAGCATTCCTATCACACATAGAAAAAAACTTCCATTCTATTACCAACCAAATGAAATCCCATGTCAAACGATAACATTCATTTGGAGCACGGTTGCCAAACCCTTATTCACTATTCAGCCAATATATTATAATATCATCATGATGTTTTTGACTTGAATACTTAACAAAATATTATGCTTTTTTTTGGATGTTGTGCAAATGGTTTGCTGCCGTTTCATATCCTCTTATCCAAAAAGTTGTTAACGTTTTTTCAATCAACGTGTTTACTTATTACTAGACATCTATTCGTTTTCCCAAAACACCTTTTGTATTCTCAAAAAACAAACAAATAATTTTAAATTTTAAATAAATAATTTACATAATATTAAAGTGATACCAAGACAAATTCAAAGAAGTCATTGACCAGATGTTAAGATAAAATTAATAATTGTAGCTCTATAATTATTAATATCAATTGTAGACATATGTTATTAAATCACTCATGCAAGTTGAGCAGACTACCTGAATATTATATGGTCTAATTGTACAATCGATATTATTTTTGCAGACATGTCTTTGATATTCAATATCATATTTAAATGCATATACATTTTTACCACCTTTTCCAATCTATTCTTATTATACTTTCTATTAAACTTGTGCCAATAAGATCGTACTCTTCTTAAACAACCATGTTTATTTATTATAACATCTTTATTCATATTCCATCTGTTTCTTTTGTGTTCCTAACTAAACAAAACAAATCAAAATATGTTCTAATGTGAATCAACAAAATTTTAATTAAAAAACTAAGATACTCAATAAAACATAAACAATTAAACAAGACCAATGTCAAACCGTATAAATATTTTATAACCATATTGCCAAACTACAATTAACTACTTAATTAATATATTATCACATCATCATGACATCTTTGACTTGGATATTTAACAAAATATTTATTACCGTTTCCTTTGAAACTGTGCCAATAAGATATCATTATTATTAAATCACCATGTTTATTTATTGTTGATTGGTGCATTGTGCTATTATGTGATATTTTTAATGTGACATTACTATTTAAAATCAGAATATTAGAATTTGGGTTTAATTATGGGTTAATGTACTTACTTTTTTATTGATGTGTTCAATATTTTGATGATGTTTGGTATTCTGATATTTAATGTCGTTCTTAATGTACTGTTTTTATTAAAGTGTTGATCAAATAAATGATACTGTTTATGTAGATATTTATACAATATTAATGGAATTCATAAAAGCAGATATTTATTTTGATGAAACGTTATCTGTTTCTCACTGCTTTAAAAAAATTATGACTAATCAAATGTCATCAAAGCTTAAGGTCCCTTTAGAAATTTAGATGAATGCAGGACCGTTATCACTTAAATTAATTAATACTTACATTAAATGATTAATAAACCATCAAATTTACAAACTATTAAAAACCAGATTCAATAACAAACTGACTCTCATTAAATTAAAGAACATTATCTAAGCAATTGAAATACAAAAAAAAAAAAAAAAAAAATCTGCTACCCACACGAACTATATAAACCACAGATACCATATCGAAACATAATTCCATATATTGCACCCAAAAAAGCACCAAAACATCATGATTCCTTACAAAAAAACTAAAAAAGAAAAAAACTAAACAAAAAAAAAAAAAAAACCCATAGATCTATTACAATTACCATAAGAAATTCTACCATGAATCATTGTAAAAGCAATTGAATAAAACGACACCGCTTTACAAGCAATACAGTTAACGTAAGTTTTACTAAAACCATCGTATTTCATTAATCTATTGATTTCATTACTTTCTTGGTCATACAGAAAATGATATTTATACAATACGCTTGAACATTCAACTAATAACAATAGGATAGTGGTTTGTTCGGCAAGAGTCTTATAACGACAGCGGTTAACCATACAAATGGTTATGCCGAACCATGTGCATCTTTAGTCGTTAATAGTTTTCTAATACACAAAAACCAAAATGCGTTTTAGAATCCATATTTAACTTAGTCATATTTGGTACACTTATTTATTCTTAATTCTTTAATCATATAGGTAATGGTATTGTGATTCCTAACTATGGATTTTTTTTTTTTTTTTTAATTATTGCAAATCTTGTGCTTCAAAACCATTATTTACCGTACAATTTACAGGTGCAAATCTCTGAACAAACAAGTAAACATAAAGCAAATATTACAAAGAAGGGACATCTCAAAACAACACAAACTGCCAACAATAACAATAGCGGAACTTTCAATTCTGAAGACACTTGTAGAAGCTAAAAATAAACAAGCTTTGCTACTACTCGGAACACATTTGTTCTTCATCAAACATGATACACATATGGGATTACAACTACTGATTACAGTTTGCCAAAAGTATAAAATGCAAGCAATATATCACACTGTCGTTGCTCTGCTTACTGTACATTACAATAGAGGTATAAAAATTCTAATGAAATTACTAAAACTACCTAATCATTTCTACAAACTAAAATATTGCAAGGAAGAATTCAAGTCACTGACTCCAATTGCCACAATTCTCATTAAAAGACGAATTTTTGGGACTTGCAACAAGGAGAATCAAAATCGTATACACTAGGACAGATCAACGTCACCAAAAAATATCACATGTCATAGATGTAACATGGATTATGAAATAGTTTGTATGAAATTTAATTTTTAGTAAGTTTCTTATGTAATTTCTTGCACATGTAAAAATTTAAATGCTTTTTAGTTTAATCTAAAAGTAGAAGTTAAAACTCACTCAATTATCTACGATTGATCCAAATAATTAATAACTTATAAAGAAAAATTGATCACAAAATTACAATGATGAGTAAAACGTAAACAATATTTGATAAAAATGTTAAACACCAATGATTATGAGAATCTCAAATAATCAAACACGTTAGACAAACAACCATCTAAATACTATTCCTATAACATATCAAAAAAAATTCCATTTCATTATTGATTAGTGTTGAGTGAAGCTTCAAATGGTGTCGTGTTGGAGTACGCAATACGCTGTCGTTTTGAAGTTTTATTAAGTGACAGATCTCAACCTTTGGTTTCAGTCTAATCCAACTGTGCAAATGAAGCCTTGAGGTCAACCTATATAAAGCTGAAATTACACAGAAACGCACAGCAGCTTTTCATCCTCTCTATCGCGTTTTTTCATCTCTACTAGGTTTTCATTCTTAGTTTGGTTAATCTTCAATTTGTGTGATCTGTTGCAATTTAGTGGGTAAATTATGAGTAGAAGAAATGTTAGGTTCTTCTGATTGAGACGCTTATAGTAGTTGTCTTTGAGAGTAGATTATGGGTGATTGAAGGTTGGATGATTGTGTGATTTGAGTGGTTGTTCTTGATTGAGTTGTAATCTGTAATTGGATTGATCCTTATAGTGCAGTGAGCCTCCATTTTACTTGGAGCTCAACGTGGACATAGTTTATTCCTTTGGGATAAACGAACCATGGTAAAATTGGTTATGTTCTTGGTTCTTGTTTTTCGTTATTGTTTGTGTTGTTTCTTAAGTGTTTGCTGGTCGTGTTTGATAAGGAACTGGTTAGATTTGAATTTGATTGATTCTTAACAATTAGATTAAATTCCACACCGAACCACAACATATTTTGGAAACCCGCCTGTCGAACCATTGTTAACTATTTATTACGCTTTCCTTTAATGCGCCACAAACAGTTTGCTACCGTTTCATATCCCATTACCCAGTAAGTTATCAACACTTTTTCAATCAATGTGTTTATCTATTACTAGATATCTGTTAATTTTTCCAGAGCAACTTTTATATTGTTTGATATAGCACCCCAGAAATTGATTGGGTTGTCATGTTCTCAACTGCTAAACAAGGCAAAGATCAGAAAGTAATCCCAAAAACTTTCAATAAACTGTATAGATAGGCATACGTTTTCAAAATCAATATGAGGATTATGTATGTGAAGGAACCATCGGAATTTTATACTATGACAAAAATTCTCGCATAAAAGATTAGTTCAAATTTATTCAATCTGTTTGTTTTCTATTTCTATTTAGATAAAACAAATCAAAATATATTCTAATGTGAAGTAACAAAATTTTAATTACAAAACTAAAATACCAGATAAAACATAAACAATATTTAATATTTTAATAGATATATAATAACAATATTAGACAAAATTGTTTATGAAAATGATAAAAAAAATTAAACATATTCAACAAACATCAATCTAAATATATTATAATCTTAATTAAAAAAATATATATAAATAACCATTTCTATTACAAATTTAAAAAAACTTTTATAGCATTATTGATTAAACAAGACCCAAGCCGAACTATATGCATGTTTCATAACCATATTGCAGAACCACAATTAAAAAATTAATAAATATATTATGACATCATCATATCATCTTTTACTTGGATACTTAACAAAATATTTATTGCCCTTCCTTTAAAAATGTATCAATAAGATTTTATTATTAGTAAATAACAATATTTATTTATTATGATATCTCAACATCTTGCCAAACCATCATTAATTACCTAACTAATATGTTGCACACTTAACAAAATATTTATTACAGTTTTCTTTAATATTATACAAATAGTCTACTAACGTTTCGTATTACCTTATCCAAACAATTATTAACACTTTTTCGATTGACACGTTTATTTATTACTAGTTGTCTATTCAGATTCCACCTCTTCGTATCATATTCTCCTATAAATATTACTCTAACATCAATCACCCATTTAACTTTCTTCAAATACCATACGCTTTAATTGTTCATTTCTTCTCCACAACTTAATTCAAAAATGTCTGACAAAACATCACAACCAAAAGAATCTACAACGAATATCAGCAACGACCTTAACAACAATAATTCTCCACCAAGGCAACCGGAAGGTATGAATGTTTCACATCTTTTGTATCCTAAATTACAAAATGTCAAACAAAACGATGATACATATTCGCAGGAATATAAAAACCATAAAAAAAAACTTTTTTGATATGTCGAGAGTTTATTTCATAATTATATTTACAGATTCATGTTACCGTTTCCATATATTTATAAAAGTTTATTGTATATTGTTTCTACAATTGGTTTAGACATTTTTCAGGGAATGCCGGAATTGAGGGAAATTTTCAAAAAAGTTGACACCAATCTAGATGATCTACATACTGCTAGAGACAAATTCAGAGAAGTCATTAACCAGATGTTAGAAATCATGCAATATGCCATGGATATTATCTATAACATAAACAAAAGAGAATATGCATTTGCACTAGAGGAACTGAACAACTATAAGAGAAATAGAAAATAAGCACCATCTACATCATCTAAACCCACTTCACAGTATGAAAAACTGATGTACTTATTTCTTTTATAATAAAAGTATTTTCTCTATGTTCAACTTTATCTTGATTTTAATGTTACTCGTTAATTGATTGAAAACTGTTCCTTTAATTGACGCATTGCATTTACTGTTTAATGAATCTACTAAAAATTCTCCATCTTGACATGTTGGTTTTGATTTAATTCTTCCATCTTCACACATTTGATGAGTATTAATAATAATTATATAAGTACATTACATAGGCATTCCAAAAATCCAACCATTTTAAATAAGAACGTATAAAGATGGAAGTTAGTCTCTCCATATTCTGTTTTGTAGTTCTACAATTATTAACCCAGAAATTAATTGAGTTATCATATTCTCAACTGTAAAACAAACAAAGTCTTTGAATGAACTATGTGAATAGACGTTTATTTTCAAACATTGGCTGAGGATTACTGATTTTAAAGAAATATATGAATCCTATACTGTGAGATAAAAATTTACCAGTCAATGTTAAACTTGAAAATGAATATAACTTACAGAAATTGCAAAAACTCAATATAAATTTTAAGTTTAAATAATTGATATTGATAATATTAATTAATATTAATAATTATAAAGATACAATTATTAATTTTATCTTAACACAACTCTGTACATATATATAATTTATATTTACTCTAAAACTTATAAAATGTAATGATTATTATCTCTTAATTTAATAACACTTTATTATGTTAAAGTAAATTTGTTTACAACCTATTTTAAAAACATTAAACAAACATACTCGTACAATACACGAACCCCATGTCTAGTTATAGATATAAGTTTAGATAATAATGAAGTTCTTAAAACAAGTTAAAACTACATTTTGTAAGCAGTAATATTACCGGTCTTTGGGTGGACTCTAATTTAACATAGATTACCTATCAAATATCAATAATGTTACTAACATATTATGTACCCAAACCCTTATTCTAAACTTATAAACTCTTTCTATTTCACATAAAAAAGCACACAGCAAAACATTAATTTATTGAAAAAAAATCTTCCAAGAACAATTACCAAAGATATTGTGGAAGAAGGGTTGATGTATCCATGGTCTAATTCAGTGCTAAGCTATACAAAAAGAGGGCTGAAAAGTTTCAGTTCATTACAATCTACATTCTACACAACATACAAATTATAAACTGCAGTAAATCAAGGTTTCCAAAATTCCATCAAAATCCACGAACATGTTTAGTGGGGATGGGAAATACATTAGAAGAAAAGACATGTTAAGATGCAGAGAGTGGGATAGGCTTTACAGCGCTTTGAATTCGTCGAAATGCTGTTCTCACTCTTTCCTTGAGGCCTTCATTTTCACTCTCAACATCTCCACCCTGTATATCAAGATGTGCCACATTCCCATCAACGCCTATCACGAGCTTTCCATTCTCTCCTAATTTCACATCTCCAAAGAGTGAGACAAGCAGTGCATAAATAACCTTTTCCGCTTTCTTCCCACTTTCTTCCTCAGATTTCACAGCTTCGGATTCAATGACTACCTTAGGGATCTCTCGACTGATATTTAGAACGAGTGCCACAATAGAATCTGATACCATGTCACTTATAGGATCTGAAGTCCAATGCATTGAAAGATGCTTCTCTGAGTCTTGCTTCAGAGTTACTCGATCATGCACTCGCAATGTGGGAACCCCAGACTCCTCATCTGTTGATGACTCGACACTCTCATATATCTGTTCAAGTCGAAACTTTACCACACCTAAGGCACCAGAGTATGGGATAGTAATCCTTTGAGTAATATTTGCTGTGGATAGCTGTGAGAAGATGTGGAGATCATCAGGAGCCATTATCTGATAAGTGAAACCTTTCTTTACAAGTATACCACTGACCGTCTCACCAACTTCTGGGGTTTTCTCGGCCAGCCTTCCAATGGTTTTGGCCATCTTTTCCGAATTAAAATACATTTCAACAGACTGACAATTCCTTGGGGTGATAATTTTGGTGTTGCAATCCGCAAACTCAGTCAGAAGCTTCATTTTGAGCCTTCCCATTTCATGCGATTCACCATGAACAAGAATTATGTTAGGAGGCATGAGTTCTTTCAAAAATGTACTTCGAGCATTTCTATGCTTTGTGAATGTTAATACCTTGTAAATATGAGAAATGGGTTGTTGGATTGGCAAGGTAGTTGAGATGGTTTGAAGGGGTGTTATGAAACCCTTTTTAGAAGTGTTTTTATTGACAGGTTATTATGGCTTTGTGAAGGGTTTTTCCCCATTTGGATGGTTAGGAAAAGTTTTGATTCATGGCTATGATAGAGTTTAGTGCACATGAGTTGTTTGATGAATGTCTAATAGAGAATTGAGTGTGAGTAATGACCTTAATTCTGCAACATTGCATGTTGGCATTTCACAAGTGCATTAGTAGAGATGAATCATCCATGTGCATTGTTATATGCATTGACAAGTGACCTAGAAAGAGTAGGAAATTTGTGTTTAGAAATACCCTATGAGTAGAGAGCTTAGTGGGTAAAAACTCTAAGGGTAGAGAGCATTGAAAAATGCTACAATAGAATAGTTAGAAGAGTGGTATAGTTGGGATGATGCTTTGTGATCATCACCCGACCGTATGGGAATCGGATTGATGCTTTGGAACATCATCCGAATAGCCCTTAGAGATGGGTTATGCTTTGTGATCGTCACCCAATGAGTAATAGAAATGGGTAGATGCTTTGTGACCACTACCCGATTAGTTAAGAGATATGTAGGTTGATGCTTTGTGATCATCATCCAATGGCGATAGAAGCGGGTTGATGCTTGTGATCATCACCCGATAGTGACTAGAGACGGGTAAATGCTTGGTGTCGTTACCCAAATTCATGAGGAACGGGTAGGTGCTAGTGATCTCCACCCGATAGTTAGGAGGACCGAGTTGGTGCTTTGTGATCCTCACTCGTAGTCCTAAGAACGGGTTGGTACTGTGTGGAATTCCACCCGATAGCCATAGAGAATGAGATGGTGCTGTGTGAATGCCATTCGGCCGTACCTCCGTAAGATGAGGCCATGATGTTATAGAAACAGAAAATAAAACGAAAATAGAAACAGAAATAGAAACAGAATTAGAAAAGGAAAGAATTAGAGTCACACACGGGACAGACAGTTAGAAGGTTTTACTTACTGAGCATTATTGTGTCTCACCCCGTTATTTTCCTTTGTATGCGGTTCTAGGTGTTGTGCGTTGAGGGGCGTCGGCGCGCGAGGAGAATAGCTACACTGTTCCCCTATTTTGTCTTTTGAAATGCACTTTTGTAAACAGTAACTTTTGTGTATAAAAGACATGTGAATTGTAATGAAAGAAACTTTTTGGGCCAAATTTTCCATTGTTAATTGCATGCAGTACTAGTTTTCAGTAGGTGTTACAATTAAATTACCCAAGACCACAACCGGACTTGGCCACCATTGTTGATTGCCAACCATCGTCATCAGAACGTGCACGATCGGCCATATCTGGTTGGTTGTGCGTCGATCTGGTAGAATTCACCAAATCCATGGCCTTTTCGGCTAGATCCATGGATCTAGCATTTATCTGGTTGTCGAAAACTTACTAGACGTGTGCATTTTGGCCATATGCACGATCGTGTGCCATTTTGGCGACTATCGACTGTGGCCGACGGCCAAAAATCGTCTTGTGTACCTAGGGGTTTTTGGCCAATTTTTTAAGTTTTATTATAGCTGGGGTGTTTTAGCTTAATTCTCAAATGTAGGGGGTTAAAAAAATAATCCAAATAATATAATAATATTAAAAAAAAAAAAGGCCAATTCAGTAAAAGGCTTCTCCGACTTTTATTTCTTCCAACCAAACATATCAATATAACTACCAACAAATTTATTTTAGTCTAACCAAACATATTTAATATAACATTCCCATTAATCTTCAAGATAATTTATCTTTTCATTAATATAACATTCCTTGAACCAATGTCCCCATAGAGTTATCGAGGTTTCCGTCATCTGATTAACACACTTTACCCTTGGTCTAGTTAATTATACATCGAACCTAACCACAACATTACTGGCAAGGGATAAATTGTTGTTTCAAATACAAAAAGAGCAAATTTTTATTTAATGATACATCAAAGAAATTACAATTAACTCTACATAATTTGTTGTAAACGAGGCCATTTAGAGAAACTAAACTGATTGGATTTATTGTTATTTTGACCAAATCTCATCGGAATCAATTGAATAGATAATATAATTATTCATTAGGAAATTATATTATTTAGCCCTATTTAGGGTGTGAATCGAAAACTAGCCCAAAAGTAGAAAGTATCTCAAAAAATAGTCTAACCCAATTTTTGTAATTTTTAAGGATAAAATTGCTCCCATTCATAAAGTTGAAGGTAAAAAATGATTGATACCCACCAATAGGACTTACAGGGGATACTGTAAATCGATAAGGGGGATCGAGCATCGATAGGACTTAAGGGTGTTAGACTATTTGTGAGTGATTTTCCACTTGAGCTAGTTTTCAATTCACATCCTAATTAGGGCTAAATAATATATTTCCTATTAATTATTTTATTATTGGCAAGTTTGGAAGTTGTAGATATATTCTTAAACTTGGAAGTGATGGATGAATATAAACTACAACATTTTTTGCAATTATTTCAGAAATATATTATCCGAGGAACTAGTTTCCCCTTAAAAAGATTAGGATTGCCTTGCCTAAAACATTTGGGTAATTTATATAAGTCTAGATAATTAAAGTTTTTAATACAAGTAAAAACTTGTTAGGATGGGGTAACTTACCGGTCTTTGGGTGGATCACGATATACAGCAAGATTCCAATTTCATATGAATTTACTAACCAATTTACATTCAAAATACTAATCCAACATAGATTGACTATTGTAATACCCACATTCAGAAATATGGTAGAGATATTTTATGTCATAGTGAATATATTTAACTAGTTTTAAGAGGAATTCCATAAAGTTTCAATAGGGGCAAAATGGTCATTTCACATAGAATCACGTGTTCAAGTGAAAAGTGAGTATGATAAATATAATGTGTAAGTGTGTAGCCATGGAATAGAGTGGTAGAAAGTCATGGACATACATGTGATGTGATGCCGAGATAAATACGTGTTTGTAAAATAATCAGAAATTAAGAATAAGGGTAACATGGTCTTTTCACTCACAACTAGATAAAAAAGTGGGGAGTAAAAATGACCAGAAATGTGTTAAATCCATTGAAAGTGAGAGTATATTGGTAAATGCACGTATGGCATAATTGGAATTATCATAAAAGTGCAAGGGTAAAATGGGAATATAAATATATTTATTTAGTTATAAGGTGTCAATAATTAAACCCTAGCGATTCCACCCTTGTACACGCCACCCCTCATCCAATTTCTCTCAAATTTCTTCACCAAATTTCAAAGAGAATTCATAGGATTAGCTTAAATTTTATAGATTTTCAATCCTAAAGCATCCAAGGTCCAAGAGGAATAAATTTTAGCAAAAGGAGGTTATATCATTAGTGTTTCACAAATTCAAGATATTAGATTGTAGTGGTTGGGAGACGTCAAGCTAGCGAGAGGATTTGTAATAATTCTTTCTAGCTAGTATACTTTAGGAAATATTATGAAGTCACTAAATATATCAAGAAATATATTGTATTCAAGTACAAAATAGTGGCTCAAAAATTTTCTTTACTTTTTATACTAAATTCCTTACAACAACAAAAGTATCATATACATACTCTCAAAATATGGTGGACAGTAGTGCCATTCCCCTTTGCTTCTCGACGTTCCATCCGACCGCTTCTCACCTATTCCTGCAAAAACTGAGAAATCCACGAGTGGCACTAATTGCTCAATAAGTAAATCCGCTATGACCCCCTTCTATCTCGTTGCTCACATTCTGAATTTCTTTCCTTACATTACACTTTTCTATTCTTCTCGATTCTCTCTTTGTTCTTTCTTATGTCTAGTTCTCTCTGTTCTTTCTCTTTTCTATCACTTTTCACTACTCATGATAGTAGGCATGTATCATGCATAGGTATGATGCAAATGCACAATGTATAGGATGTGCTTTTTTCTTTCTGCTTTTCTATTTCTTATTCTGTTTTTCTTTCTTTTTTGTGTTCTTTCTATTCTTTCTTTCTTTCTTTTCTTCTTATTTTTTTCTTTCTTTCTTCTTATCTTTCCTGATCGGACTCAATTGGGCATGGATTTAGAACCTTGGCCTTGTGAGTGAGTATAGTCCTCATCTATATGCATTTCTTACGGACTGTACAAATTTTTCTTCTTCTTCTTAGGCCGTTCACTAAGCGGCGTGCATGTAGATATTTCTTCGGATACAGTCCTCATCCACATGTACTCTTACGGACTGTACCAATTCTTCTTTTTATTCTTAGGCCGCTCACTGAAGGAGGCGTGCATGTGGAATATTCTTCTTCTTGTCACTCACAGGTTCCCTATCGCAACAACCTTATTTTCTTTTATCTTTCTTTTAGAAATTAGTATTCAATTTCTTTTCTTTTCTTTAGTAATTTTCTTTCTTTCTTTGTTCTTTAGTGTGCTTATATGCATGTATGCATGTAAATGACTTTTTCTTATTGTTCTTTCTCAATTCAAATGTTAAATGCAAGAATGCAATATGGCATGTAAACATGTCATTCTCTACTTTCTCAACCATCTACAAGCTCATATCAAAATATAAATCAACATACTCATACATGTACTTCTCTATGAAATTTCATCAAACACTTTGTGTGCACAAATAACATTAAAGTGATTACACTTCCATAACAATCTCTAACCACCAAAATTTTGGAGCAAAGCTCCCTAAAAATAACTTAAAACGTGGCCAAGAAAATACAATCCATAACTCTACTCAAATTCTTGCTTATCTCATCCAAACTTCCATCAATTTCTATAACCACAATCATCACTCCACATAGTGTAATTCTAACCATGAATTATCACCAATTCCATCAATTCTCATACTACAAGCTATAATACAATAAGAAATTCTCTACTCAAGTATTGCTCAAACCATGACTAGGATTGGATTTACTTATCCTGAGTTTGGGTAGTTCCACACTAGAATCTCTCTCTTTGGTAGACTTCCTCTTCTTCTTAAACCCTAAGCATATAAACTTAAGAATTCAATACTTTAAAAATTAATCTCACATCTTATTGCTAGAATTCTTACCTTTGGATGCTTAGGATTGATATCTACCAGATCCAACAAAAAATCCTCTAAATTCCTGGAAATTTGATGAAGAAATTGAGGGATTTAGGGATGAAAGTGGCATGTGAGGGAGTAGAGAATGATAGGGTTTTCATTCTTGAACCCTTAATGTCTCATTTATTACTTATACTTTCCCATTTTGCCCTTACACTTTTATGAAATTCCATCTTTCCCTTTAATCAATTACAAAAATACCCTCTCTCCATTGCATTCTCCATGAAATTCTACTACTTTTCCTCCCTACATTTTCAACTAATTATGGGTAGAATGACCATTTTGCCCTTAAGGAAATTTTCTAGAATTTTCTCAAAAACTCCAACAAATCTTTGCCCCGACGAAACATTCCAGAGTATACGTTGCCCGGCAAAATTATTTCCTTGCTACGGCAAAGCTTACAATTCTAAGAACACGATTTGGGCAGTGTGTACAATGTTGGACGACAAAACTCCTTTGCCGCGACGAAGTTTGCAAATTCTAATTTCTCAATCTTTTACCTTGAAATAAGCAAAACTAAGGGCATTAAATAAATAAGTTACGTACCTGAATGTGGACATTACAAGATTACACACACTGTCTCAGTGAAGAGTTTTAATGTAGATTTATATATGTGGAAATAATCTGTATAATAGTATATTATAACTAGATTAAGAACAAAAATTTTAGATGAACACTTTTTTTTAAGCTAAAATTCTCTAATTCTCTCTATAAGATACTCATTGAATACTTGCCTAGATATTACTTCTATCACTAATTGTTCTAGCAATAATGCCCTCATTTTTATTGCATTCTCCATGAAATTCTATCTCTTTTCACTCCCCAATTTTTCAACTAATTTTGAGTGAAAAGACCATTTTAGCCCTAATGAAAGTGTAAGAGATTTTCTTCACATTTTTCTCAAAATAACTTTAACAAAATTCAACTAAGGGTATAAGAACATAAATTCAACTAAGGGTATAAGAACATAAATTAAATTATATACCTCCATGTGGGCGTTACATGTGCGGTGAGGGAGTAGCCAGCCATTGGTGGTGCAAACGGGTGGGGTGATGGGGTTTTATTAATTGACCATCCTATCCTTATTTATAACGGACTTTTGACCATCATGCCCTTCTTCACAATGAAATTTACTAACGGAATTGTGCTTTGGGTAATAAAGTTGTATTTTGAAATGTTTTAGGTGGGAAAGGTCATTAGGCCATTATTTGGGTGGAAAAATGTCAATTTACTCACCAAACAATTCCCATTAACAAAAATGTGCTTATTAAATGCTCAAGTCTCTATGATTATATTCCCACAATTATTGCATATTGTTGTTAACACTCTAATTTTAATTCTCATATGATGAGGTTCAATTAAATATATGATTTAGCTTTACTGAATATCTTTAATAAAATTATAACAAATTTTAAGAGAATTTATGTCAATTTTAGAATTTCTAAAAAAAAGTTTTGGTAAATTTTATAATTAATGGGATTTCTCAAAAGAAGTCAATTCAATTTTCCAACATCTAATTACAAATAAATGGGTGAACATGAGATATAACTTGTAAATAAGTATTATTAATTAATATTTTGAATATATTACATTGTAAATACTAGATAGCTCTTCTATTGTTAGTCACAAAAGTGAATCAAAAGGATGATACGCGAAATCTTAAAATTTTGGGTGATAACAAAAATTCAATCCATTTTCGAGATGTACATGAGTAATCTGATACATCCCAAATTATATCCCAAAAAATTCACATCCCTACAAATGCGGTTTACATCTCGACATCATATATGATTACACATCACTTGGGATGAGAACTTGGAATAATTTTTAGATGAGTAGTATTATTGAAAGCACATGGGAGTAGATTATAAAATTTATTAAAAAAACCTTTTAGAAATTATGAAAATATTTGAAGCATGTCCTAGATTCTATCAAAATTTTAAAAACCCCACGTAAAATTTCTTGGCTTGATTACATAAATGAGTTAATTACATTTTCCCTTCTAATGTCCTCCCTCAAGCATCTAAAATCAGATTTACCTCATAGGGTGAGGTTGGGGGTAATCCCCCCTCTAGTAATGTTATCTTATATTATTGACATTACTATGTTCAGTTGTCAAGTAATAAAAGATTCTGGTAACTCTCTAATGCCAATAGTAATTATTGTAGGTTATATAGGTGGTAATCTGAATACCACCATTTTCTTAGGTATTCTAAGATTACTTGGTAATCTTAAATTTGTTACAGTTTTACCCCTAATAATTTTTTTGGATAATAATGCCCTTGTTCAGGAAATAATAAACAAGAATATTCATGGACTATTTTATCCTTATAAATAAGATTTTTAAGACATTATTACCCTTGTACTTCCATTAATGTAACGCCCCACTTGAGGTACGTTGTTATTGTTTCCTCTTTCGCCCTTAATCGAGTTGGTTGTTGTTATATTTGTTTGTTTGAGTGTTATTTGATTGTTGCCCTGAATTTTGGTTGAAAATAGAAGAATTTGAGTGTACCAAGCTTCGCCGGGGCGAAGAAGAATCTTCGCCGCGGCGAAGATGGGTTGAACCAAGGGTGAAACTCTCTGGACAGTTTCGCCGCGGCGACAAAGGTTTCTTCGCCGCGGCGACAGGCCGAATAAAATGTTGGTTGAGTTTTAGACATTTTCTTCCCTAAGGACAATTTGACCTTTCTACCCCTTTTTAGCAGGAAAAGTGGGGAGTTAATTGTAAGGATTTTTCATGGAGAATGTGTTGACATGGGGGTGAGTTTGTAATGAACCAAAGGATATAGATGGAATTCCCAAAGAAGAGTAAGGGCAATATGGGAATGCTTTGTTATACATTTCATTAAAAGGGATTAGAATTAACAAAACCCCTCATTTCTTCTCCTCAAACGCAGCACTCCATTCTTCTTCCTCTCAACTTCTCTTCTCTCTTGATCAAGGTTTTCCAAGGGATTTTGAAGTGATTTGGGGGTATAAAAAGCAACCTAAGGCTTTCTAAGGTAAGAATCTCTACTTAAGTTGTGTGATTTGGGAGTTTTAACCCATATTGAAATTTGAGGGTTTTCATTCTTTTGGTTAAGAGTAGAGAGAATAGTCAAGAAACCAAGTGGAAAGAGGATTTGGTGAAGTCTCTCCATAGCAAGTAAGTAAAACCCAACCCAAGTTGAGATTTATGAAATTTCTTGATTAGGGTTTTAATAGAAATGATGTATGTATGTGAAATACATGTGATATGCCATGTATGGATGTATGAATAGAGATTTCTATGCTTTGTGAATGTTAATACCTTGTAAATATGAGAAATGGGTTGTTGGATTGGCAAGGTAGTTGAGATGGATTTGAAGGGGTGTTATGAAACCCTTTTTGGAAGTGTTTTATTTGACAGGTTATTATGGCTTTGTGAAGGGGTTTTTCCCCATTTTGGATGGTTAGGAAAAGTTTTAGATTCATGGCTATGATAGAGTTTTATAGTGCACATGAGTTGTTTGATGAAATGCCTAATAGAGAATTGAGTGTGAGTAATGAACCTTAATTCTTGCAACATTGCATGTTGGCATTTCACAAGTGCATTAGTAGAGATGAATCATCCATGTGCATTGTTATATGCATTGACAAGTGACCTAAGAAAGAGTAGGAAACTTTGTGTATAGAAATACCCTATGAGTAGAGAGCTTAGTGGGTAAAATTACTCTAAGGGTAGAGAGCATTGAAAAATGCTACAATAGAATGAGTTAGAAGAGTAGTATAGTTGGGATGATGCTTTGTGATCATCACCCGACCGTTATGGGAATCGGATTGATGCTTTGTGATCATCATCCGAATAGCCTTGGAGAGATGGGTCGATGCTTAGTGATCGTCACCCAATGAGTAATAGGAATGGGTAGATGCTTTGTGACCACTACCCGATTAGTTAAGAGATATGTAGGTTGATGCTTTGTGATCATCATCCAACGGCTAGTAGAAGCGGGTTGATGCTTTGTGATCATCACCCGATAGTGACTAGAGACGGGTAAATGCTTGGTGATCATTACCCAAAATTCATGAGGAACGGGTAGGTGCTAGGTGATCTCCACCCGATAGTTAGGAGGAACCGAGTTGGTGCTTTGTGATCCTCACTCGGTAGTCACTAAGAAAGGGTTGGTACTGTGTGAATTCCACCCGATAGCCATAGAGAGTGAGATGGTGCTGTGTGAACGCCATTCGGCCGTACCTCCGGTAAGATGAGGCCATGATGTTATTAGAAACAGAAATAGAAACAGAATTAGAAAAGGAAAGAATTAAGAGTCACACACGGGGACAGACAGTTAGAGAGTTTTACTTACTGAGCATTATTTGTGCTCACCCCGTTATTTTCCTTTGTGGATGCAGGTTCTAGGTGTTGATGCGGTTGGAGGGGCGTCGGCGCGCGAGGAGAAATAGCTACACTGTTCCCCTATTTTGTCTTTTGAAATGCACTTTTGTAAACAGTAACTTTTGTGTATAAAAGACATGTGAATTGTAATGAAAAGAAACTTTTTGGGCCAAATTTTCCATTGTTAATTGCATGCATTGTACTAGTTTTCAGTAGGTGTTACAATTAAATTACCCAAGACCACAACCGGACTTGGCCACCATTGTTGATTGCCAACCATCGTCATCAGAACGGTGCACGATCGGCCATATCTGGTTGGTTGTGCGTCGATCTGGTAGAATTCAACCAAATCCATGGCCGTTTTCGGCTAGATCCATGGATCTAGCTATTTATCTGGTTGTCGAAAACTTACTAGATCGTGTGCTATTTTGGCCATATGCAGTCGATCGTGTGCCATTTTGGCGACTATCGACTGTGGCCGACGGCCAAAAATCGTCTTGTGTACCTAGGGTGTTTTGGCCAATTTTTTAAGTTTTATTATAGCTGGGGTGTTTTAGCTTAATTCTCAAATGTAGGGGGTTAAAAAAATAATCCAAATAATAATAATAATATTAAAAAAAAAAAAAGGCCAATTCAGTAAAAGGCTTCTCCTAGAACTCTTTTATTTCTTCCAACCAAACATATCAATATAACATACCAACAAATTTATTTTAGTCTAACCAAACATATTTAATATAACATTCCCATTAATCTTCAAGATAATTTATCTTTTCATTAATATAACATTCCTTGAACCAAATGTCCCCATAGAGTTATCGAGGTTTCCGTCATCTGATTAACACACTTTACCCTTGGTCTAGTTAATTATACATCAGAACCCTAACACAACATTACTGGCAAGGGATAAATTGTTGTTTCAAATACAAAAAAGAGCAAATTTTTATTTAATGATACATCAAAGGAAATTACAATTAACTCTACATAATTTGTTGTAAACGAGGCCATTTATGAAAACTAAACTGATTGGATTTATTTGTATTTTGACCAAATCTCATCGGAATCAATTGAATAGATAATATAATTATTCATTAGGAAATTATATTATTTAGCCCTAATTTAGGGTGTGAATCGAAAACTAGCCCAAAAGTAGAAAGTATCTCAAAAAATAGTCTAACCCAATTTTTGTAATTTTTAAGGATAAAATTGCTCCCATTCATAAAGTTGAAGGTAAAAAATGATTGATACCCACCAATAGGACTTACAGGGGATAACTGTAAATCGATAAGGGGGTATCGAGCATCGATAGGACTTAAGGGGTGTTAGACTATTTTGTGAGTGATTTTCCACTTTGAGGCTAGTTTTCAATTCACATCCTAAATTAGGGCTAAATAATATAATTTCCTTATTAATTATTTTTATTATTGGCAAGTTTGGAAGTTGTAGAATATATTCTTAAACTTGGAAGTGATGGATGAATATAAACTACAACATTTGTTGCAATTATTTCAGAAATATATTATCCGAGGAACTAGTTGTCCCCTTAAAAAGATTAGGAAGTTGCCTTGCCTAAAACATTTGGGTAAATTATAGATATAAGTCTAGATAATAATAAAGTTTTTAATACAAGTAAAAACTATGTTAGGAATGTGGTAACATTACCGGTCTTTGGGTGGATTCACGATATACTAGCAAGATTCCAATTTCATATGAATTTACTAACCAATTTACTATTCAAAATACTAATCCAACATAGATTGACTATTGTAATACCCACATTCAGAAATATGGTAGAGATTATTTTATAGTCATAGTGAATATATTTAACTAGTTTTATAGAGGAATTCCATAAAAGTTTCAATAGGGGCAAAATGGTCATTTCACATAGAATCACGTGTTCAAGTGAAAAGTGAGTATGATAAATATAATGTGTTAAGTGTGATAGCCATGAGAATAGAGTGGTAGAAAGGTCATGGACAATACATGTGATGTGATGCCGAGATAAATACGTGTTTGTAAAATAATACAAAGAAATTAAAGAATAAGGGTAACATGGTCTTTTCACTCACAACTAGATAAAAAAGTGGGGAGTAAAAATGACCAAGAATATGTGTTAAATCCATTGAAAGTGAGAGTATATTGGTAAATGCACGTATGGCATAATTGGAATTATCATAAAAGTGCAAGGGTAAAATGGGAATATAAATATATTTATTTAGTTATAAGGTGTCAATAAATTAAACCCTAGCGATTCCATCCCTTGTACACGCCACCCCTCATCCAATTTCTCTCAAATTTCTTCACCAAATTTCAAAGAGAATTCATAGGAATTAGCTTAAATTTTTATAGATTTTCAATCCTAAAGCATCCAAAGGTCCAAGAGGAATAGAATTTTAGCAAAAGGAGGTTATATCATTAGTGTTGCACAAATTCAAGATATTAGATTGTAGTGGTTGGGAGACGTCAAGCTAGCGAGAGGATTTGTAATAATTCTTTCTAGCTAGTATACTTTAGGAAATATAATATGAAGTCACTAAATATATCATAGAAAATATATATGTATTCAAGTACAAAATAGTGGGCTCAAAAATTTTCTTTACTTTTATATACTAAATTCCTTACAACAACAAAAGTATCATATACATACTCTCAAAATATGGTGGACAGTAGTGCCATTCCCCTTTGCTTCTCGACGTTCCATCCGACCGCTTCTCACCTATTTCCTGCAAAAACTGAGAAATCCACGGAGTGAGCACTAATTGCTCAATAAGTAAATCCGCTATGACCCCCTTCTATCTCCGTTGCTCACATTCTGAATTTCTTTCCTTACATTACACTTTTCTATTCTTCTCGATTCTCTCTTTGTTCTTTCTTTATGTCTAGTTCTCTCTGTTCTTTCTCTTTTCTATCACTTTTCACTACTCATGATAGTAGGCATGGTATCATGCATAGGTATGATGCAAATGCACAATGTATAGGATGTGCTTTTTTCTTTCTGCTTTTCTATTTCTTATTCTGTTTTTCTTTCTTTTTTGTGTTTCTTTCTATTCTTTTCTTTTCTTTTCTTTTCTTTCTTATTTTTTTCTTTCTTTCTTTCTTATTCTTTCCTGATCGGACTCAATTGAGGCATGGATTTAGAACCTTGGCCTTGTGAGTGAGTATAGTCCTCATCTATATGCATTTCTTACGGACTGTACAAATTTTTCTTCTTCTTCTTAGGCCGTTCACTAAAGGCGGCGTGCATGTAGATATATTCTTCTGGATACAGTCCTCATCCACATGTACTCTTACGGACTGTACCAATTCTTCTTTTTATTCTTAGGCCGCTCACTGAAGGAGGCGTGCATGTGGGAATATTCTTCTTCTTGTCACTCACAGGTTCCCTATCGCAACAACCTTATTTTCTTTTATCTTTCTTTTAGAAATTAGTATTCAATTTCTTTTCTTTTCTTTAGTAATTTTCTTTCTTTCTTTGTTCTTTAGTGTGCTTATATGCATGTATGCATGTAAATGACTTTTTCTTATTGTTCTTTCTCAATTCAAATGTTAAATGCAAGAATGCAATATGGCATGTAAACATGTCATTCTCTACTTTCTCAACCATCTACAAGCTCATATCAAAATAATAAATCAACATACTCATACATGTACTTCTCTATGAAATTTCATCAAACACTTTGTGTGCACAAATAAAGCATTAAAGTGATTACACTTCCATAACAATCTCTAACCACCAAAATTTTGGAGCAAAGCTCCCTAAAAATAACTTAAAACGTGGCCAAGAAAATACAATCCATAACTCTACTCAAATTCTTGCTTATCTCATCCAAACTTCCATCAATTTCTATAACCACAATCATCACTCCACATAGTGTAATTCTAACCATGAATTATCACCAATTCCATCATCAATTCTCAATACTCAAGCATATAAATACATATAAGAAAATTCTCTACTCAAGTATTGCTCAAACCATGACTAGGATTGGATTTACTTATCCTGAGTTTGGGTAGTTCCACACTAGAATCTCTCTCTTTGGTAGACTTCCTCTTCTTCTTAAACCCTAAGCATATAAACTATAAGAATTCAATACTTTAAAAATTAATCTCACATCTTATTGCTAGAATTCTTACCTTTGGATGCTTAGGATTGAATATCTACCAGATCCAACAAAAAATCCTCTAAATTGCCTTGGAAATTTGATGAAGAAATTGAGGGAATTTAGGGATGAAAGTGGCATGTGAGGGAGTAGAGAATGATAGGGTTTTCATTCTTGAACCCTTAATGTCTCATTTATTACTTATACTTTCCCATTTTGCCCTTACACTTTTTATGAAATTCCATCTTTGCCCTTTAATCAATTACAAAAATACCCTCATCTCCATTGCATTCTCCATGAAATTCTACTACTTTTCACTCCCTACATTTTCAACTAATTATGGGTAGAATGACCATTTTGCCCTTAAGGAAATTTTCTAGAATTTTCTCAAAAACTCCAACAAATTCTTTGCCCCGACGAAACATTCCAGAGTATACGTTGCCGCGGCAAAATTATTTCCTTGCTACGGCAAAGCTTACAATTCTAAGAACACGATTTGGGCAGTGTGTACAATGTTGCGACGACAAAACTCCTTTGCCGCGACGAAGTTTGCAAATTCTAATTTCTCAATCTTTTACCTTGAAATAAGCAAAACTAAGGGCATTAAAAAATAAATAAGTTACGTACCTGAATGTGGACATTACAAGATTACACACACTGTCTCAGTGAAGAGTTTTAATGTAGATTTATATATGTGGAAATAATCTGTATAATAGTATATTATAACTAGATTAAGAACAAAAATTTTAGATGAACACTTTTTTTTAAGCTAACAATTCTCTAGATTCTCTCTATAAGATACTCATTGAATACTTGCCTAGATATTACTTCTATCAATAATGTTACTAGCATATTAATGTACCCAAACCCTTATTCCAAACTTATGAACTCTTTCTACTCCACATAAAGCACACAGCAAAACATTAATTTAAACCCCCCCAAAAAAAAAAAAAAAACTTTTAAGAACAATTAGCAAAGATATTATGGAAGAAGAGTTGATGTATCCATGATCTAATCCAGTGCCAAGCTATACAAAAAGAGGGCTGAAAAGTTTCAGTTCATTACCATCCACATTCTACACAACATACAAATTGTAAACTGCAGTAAATCAAGGTTTCCAAAATTCCATCAAAATCCAGGAACATGTTTAATGGAGATGGGAAATACATTAGAAGAAAAAACATGTTAAGATGCAGAGAGTGGGATAGGTTTCACAGAGCTTTGAATTCGTTGAAACGCTGTTCTCACTCTTTCCTTGAGGCCTTCATTTTCACTCTCAACATCTCCACTCTGTTTATCAAGATGTGCCACATTCCCATCAACGCTTATCATGAGCTTTCCATTCTCTCCTAATTTCACATCTCCAGAGAGTGAGACAAGCAGTGCATGAATAACCTTTTCCGCTTTCTTCCCACTTTCTTCCTTGGATTTCACAGCTTCAGATCCAATGACTACCTTAGGGATCTCTCGACTGATATTTAGAACAAGTGCCACAATAGAATCAGATACCATGTCACTTACAGGATCTGAAGTCCAATGCATTGAAAGATGCTTCTCTGAGTCTTGCTTCAGAGTTACTAAATCATGCACTCGCATTGTAGGAACCCCAGACTCCTCATCTGTTGATGACTTGACACTCTCATATATCTGTTCAAGTTGAAACTTTACAACACCGAAGGCATCAGAGTACGGGATAGTAATCCTTTGAGTAATATTTGCTGCGGATAGCTGTGAGAAGATGTGGAGATCATCAGGAGCCATTATCTGATAAGTGAATCCTTTCTTTACAAGTATACCACTGACTGTCTCACCAACTTCTGGGGTTTTCTCGGCCAGCCTTCCAATGGTTTTGGCCATCTTTTCAGAGTTAAAATACATTTCAACAGACTGACAATTCTTTGGGGTGATAATTTTGGTGTTGCAATCCGCAAACTCAGCCAGAAGCTTCGTTTTGAGCCTCCCCATTTCATGCGATTCACCGTGAACAAGAATTATGTTAGGAGGCATGAGTTCTTTCAAAAATGTACTTGTCTGAGCATAGTCTGCATGGGCAGAGAAGGATATGTACTTGTCTGAGCATAGTCCGCATGGGCCGAGAAGGATATGTAATGGACCTGCATGTTGAGAGGAGCAGTGAGACCATTCATAACAGTGACTTCTATTGGTTCACTAATTATGGATTTTGCCAATGTCCCTTCAACAACATAACCCGGTATGACACAAGCATTTTTCTTATCAGAGCACCATATGTCAAATAATTGTCTTGACAAACCGCTACTAGGGCTGGCCATCACCACCAATGGGCCTACATCATTGAAGTCCTCAATGCTATTTAATGGTGAAATATGCTTAAATTTGAAGGGGTTTGAGTTTGCAAACTGGTTGCGAATCCTCTCATTCATGGAAAGGATATATGTCTGATAAACAGCCATACACTTTTTGGCAAGTGGAGAAGCATAATATATTGGAATATTGTGGAGCTCAGGATGGTTTGACCAATATTCATCAAGGATTAGGAGAAGCTCTTGGGCATGGCCAAGGGCAAATGCTGGAATTAGAACACGACCACCATGAGAAATAGTTGTGTGAATAACATCAGTGAAGCGCTTCTCACGAATGTGCCGTGGTTGATGGAGCTGGACACCATAAGTGGATTCAATTATGCATATATCGGGAGAATTGTGGGAGCTCAGTAGCACGGAGATGGCAATCTTCTTCACGAGAATAATCTCCAATATAGAGGACTCGAACACCTGCAATGTCCACCATAAACATGGAAGCACCAAGGACATAGCCAGCAGTATAGCACCAGAACTTAATGCCATTTACCTCAACAGTTTGATGAAAGTCAAGAACCTGGGGTCAATAAATAAAAATTATTATCACATTCATCGGTTAGATGATTAGACACAATAAAATTATAGGAAATTACAGGTTAAAAAATCGACACCCACTATGAGCAAATTAAAGTTCACAACAGTATTAGATTAGAGGGAAACTTTATAATAACTGAATTTAGATCTAGAGATATGGAAACCAAGTATTTGGGGAAAACAGAAGTCTGCATACCAAACAAATTTAAACATGCAGCAAAGGAAGAACTCACCTCAATTTTATCCATGGAGCGATTAATGTCTTGCTCATCAAACATTATGTCTTCAACTGAAACTTTGCTCACTTTCACATAATCTGTCAAAAGCAGCTTGTATATAGCTTTTGTTGCATGAGTCATAAACACTCTGCCTTTAAATGTGGTCTATAAAAAATTCAATAGCATTAGTTTAACCCTGAAGAAAAATACGAATAATCTTGTATTAATACAGTAAGAATGCGACAAACCTTCTCCAGAAAATAAGGTAGCAATGCAGCATGATCCAGATGAAAGCTGCAAGCAGAGGAGCATAGAGTCATCAGGAGTTACAGGACGATGAAAATTTGAGAGACAAAAAAAAGAGCTACGACAATTTTTATCATCTAAGATGATAGTGAACCCCAGACTCTTACAGCTTAAGCTAAAAAGAAAGGTCAATATTTGATTAATTGAAAGCTCTACTATATTTCTTTAAGCTGACAAACAAATGAGGGAAGAACTGCTGAATAAGATAAATGAAATACTACATAAAACGGGAATATGAAAGGAAAAATGATGTTGGCTAAAGTTAGATTTTTGTAAACCAATTGAACCTAAACCAATGGTTGAAGCATAGATCTATTATTTGGATCAAATTAAGCAGATTACCAAAAGAAGGGAAGAAAAAAAGAGCCAACAATTCCCGCTGCCACCTTTAATTTTTACTCAAAATCTGCTGTCAAAGATTGTTACAGCTTATATAAGCTTTTTTAAAATTTATTACAATCCTAATTTAATTGTCTCATATGCAAAACCATAAACACTAAGCCCAGTTTGACAGGAGACCTACTAAACTTTGCCTAACTTAAATCATAAACACAAACAATTTTATAAACCCTAATTTCAACCCTAAGTAAAGGTTAACTGCTCAAAAATATTGTTTCATCTAGTAAATATTCATAGATTTAATTGCGTCAACAATCCAACATCTGATTATGGATAATTAACATAAGAAAAAGAAAACAAATATATAAAGAAGAACATACTGAGTGATGAGAAGGACGTCTATTGTTGAAGGATCAATCTCATCAAAGTAAGGCAAAGCAGCCATGCCCAAGTAAGCAGGATGAATTCCACAGTCGAACTATCATCAAGGCCAAGTTAAAAACAGGAAAAATTACTTCTACAATCACATTTTAAGAACAAAATTCATAAAAACAAATGACAAAAACTTCAAATCTAAAGCCTTGACATACCAAACTAGTTTTCCCCTTGTAGGACATGTACACACAGGACCGACCCACTTCATTGCCGGCTCCTAAAGGGGTTATAGTAAGCTGATCCCCTACTCTATTTGAGGGAGCATCCCGCCTTTTAAGGGATGGTGGTTCTCCCATTGAAGCCATTCCTTAATTTGAGAAATGCTCAAGCCACACTGCAAGATACATTCAAAAAATTGTTTTTCAGCCACCAACCAAGAAACTACAAAAAATTGAAATGCAGCCCAACAACATTACCAGAAACAAGACACGGTAACATCTAACATCATATTCATAACATGCAACCTCATACTGTAGCATTACCTAATGTGAGCACTCTGCTTTCTTCTTACTAACAATTAATCAATTACATTAATGTCTAAAGGAAAACCATACAAATAATCAATAAAGCATTCTGCAGCGTTTCAGCCTTCAGGTGGCCGTGTCTCAACCTCTGCGTTTCATGTGGATGTGTTAAAACGAGGTGGCCGTAACACCAAAATGCAACTAAAAAAAAAAAAAGAAGCAATCTTTCACCCCTGAACAATAGAAAAAAATACATCTTTCAAAACTATACCTATAAATACCAAATACCCACTTCCCATTTCACACATTATATAAATAATGTCCATGAAAATTGTAGCGGAACAAAATTGAGTTCTTGAAATATTTGACAAATTAAACAAAACCCTCACCCCATATCACACAAAAAGTGAAACCCAGAAAAAAAGAACAAAGAAAAGAGTATGGAAGAAAGGAGTAACTAACCGTGCTCAAAGGTTTTTGATAAAACGGTGAAGAGACGGGGAAAAACCCTAATTTTAACCACTTTTATTTCCCCGCCTATCTTGCAGTTGAGTACTTGAGTTGCAGAGGATGAACTCTTATGGGCGATTGCATTAAAAAGCCCACGGCCATTTGAAATAAGTATGACAAACTTTTACGCAACTTTATAAATATAATTTAATAATATAATTACGTAAGTGAACAAAATTGGTATAATATGAGAAATAGAAGAGATAATAATCTATCCTTTTTATTTTTATTTTCACATATCTAAGCAAATGTAATATAAGAAACTTTTTTTTTTTTTTTTTTTTGGGTATATGAGGGTATCACTCAACTAGTCCCTCAAGGCCCTGAAGTTAACGGTCAGGTAAGTTTCCAATGGTTATCCTTTATTAGTAGTCGTAAGAATTTAAATTTAGGACTTTTTGAGTAATACATCCAAGAGTCTCAAGCGAATCACTAAGCTACCTAGAGGTAGTTAATATAAGTAACTTCACTCTCTTATATATTGCATATTGATAGTCAGTTAAATTAAATTTTTATTGAAGTTTAAGTTGTTCCATATCTTATCATTAGATGGATTGACTTTAATGTTTGTTGATACGAAAATTTGCACCAACTAGAGAGATCTGATTGACCTTAGCATAATCAGAATAAATGTGTGTGTGACTTAATGAAAATCAACAATGCAATGTAAAAGTGCAGTAAAATAAAGAACACAAACATATTTTTTATGTGGTCCGGCAAGTAGAGACTTAAGCCTACGTCTACTGTTCTCTTACTACTTTCAGGGCTTACAAGAAAATGTGCCATAGTTTGAGGGGATATTTAAAAAAAGTATTTAGTAAAGGAAAGAGAAGCAAATCTGGGATTGCAATTAGACTTGGTATGCAATCCCGTGATTTTAGCGATTGAGCGCTAAGATTGCGCTACCATTGATGTTGATCTTATTTCTTTCGAAGTATTAGAGATTGAAGCATATCCTTTGATCTGTCAAACAGCTACCAAGGTTGGTCACTGTGACAAGCTTTAACTAGGTTGAGCTTACCCTAGATCACGCTAATTATGGGTTGAGCCTGTTCTAGGTCACGTTGATTTTGGGTCGGACTACAACTCTGCGAGCTTTTGATATCTATGAGCTTTCTGGCAAAATCGCACACAACATCTGCCCCCTAGTGTTCGAAGGTCGTGTAGAGCTTCAAAGGCTGAAGTTGCTTGATTTGCCGCTTAGACTGAATTCCCTTGTCAATTTAACTCGTACATAGGTCGTTAAGTTTTTTCGAGCTTCATCACATGACCTTAACTTAACCCAATGTGACTGAGACTTAGTTGCTCATGTATTGTTGTCGAATTCAAAATTTGAAATGAAGGACACAAGGGTAATTTCTAAGCTAGCATGTCACATTAAATGTGGTCGGCTTTTGTAGTTACTTTTCATCATGCATGCACTGTTAGAGTTGGCCATGTGCGGAACCAAAGCGATGTGCGTTTGCTACTCGTGGAGTCGAGGCGACGTGCGCCAACGGTTATGATTGCTCGATTCGACAGTTGATTGCCCTCCACAGATTGTCGCCACGTGTAACCATTGGACAGCCAAGATAGCTTGGTGAATGGAAGGTTAAGATTCGTTGCAAATAGATGACTTAGATCGATTCCCGCCATTTTGGCTTCCCGCTTGACACTATAAAACGAGTTGTTTGCCCTCATTTCATCCTCACTTGAAACATTTGAGAGCATTCAGCCATTGTTTCTTCTTTGTTTTTGTTAGAGTATGTGTCCTAGAGCCAATCCATTTTGTAAATGTTTGTAAGTAACTGATCAAATTCGCGTAGTGGAAAAAATCAGAATTTAAAACAAAATCGATCAATTACTTCACCCAAAATCCAGGTATAGATTATAATGTTTACATATATTATAAAATCAGTATAATAACAAATCCATACAAGGATTTATTATACATTACCAATGTTTGGAGGCTCCTTTAAGGCTTTGGTTTCGCTATCGATTCAAGAACAGAATCGCATGAACGTTGATCTACATGAAGATAATCCAAAGAACCAATGGTTGATTTAATAGAACGACGCAATGGCTTCAAGAATCAAAGAACGGAGAATTTTGGTTCACCAAAATTGATGAACACGTTTTACGGTGGCTAGGGGTTTTTGTTTGCTTGTTAAATTTTTAATATAATTGTATATTTGTTTTAATTTTAAGTTGCACTTATATAGTGCAACTAATTAAAACCCTATTCCTTTTAGGAATAACCATGGATTCCATCATTAATCCATCCTCGCAACCAAACAAGCCATATTGGTGTTTAATTAATAATTATTATTATTTATTAAAATCCACAAATATTAATATATTAAAATATTAATTATTCATTTAAATATATGTACACATATATTTAAATATAATCTCACCAATTTTAATTTCAATATTAAAATTGAATACAGGCAACAACCTTTGCAAATTTAATTGCATTGTGAGATTACCAAAATACCCCTTCATCTTAAAAGATGAAAATACCTCTTTCACATATTGATTCTTAAATTATCTTCTAAGTGTGTGACCTATAGGCTCCTTATCATATTGGCAATTAGAAGTATCATGAATAACACAAATTAATTGTCTCACTACAGACAGACCAAGATTGGCCTCTAGCAAGGCATCATGGCCACCCAATAGATTCAGATTAAGAGAAATAACTACCTATCAACGATATGGTTACCGTGCAATCAAATCCTTGTTACCGTGCAATCAAATCCTTTCATCATCTGTTATCTCATCAAGGTTGAGGTACAAAAATAGTGTCATTGTCAGATGTCCTTGATATCTTTGTATTCAGTTACTAGACCAATAATCAAAATAATAAATTGGATTGAGCAACAACTCAATTCCACTGTGGCCACAGATTTAGTGTCATTGCTATTTACTGAATTGCGTAGTGAGATAATTTCTCTCATACTCGGGAGTGATGAATCCTTTGTCGATCCACCATAGTCTTGACACACTTCTTGATGTAGCCAATCACTACGGTTCTGATAGTCCTAAATAGAACTACGTTGGGCCAGTGCCAAACTACACCAATTGATGCACAAGGCGCTCAAGTGATCTTAAGTATAAGGTTCACATGCACCACCATTTGTTAGAGGATTTATTCCATAGACCCTAGGGTTACCATCCATATGGAATCCTCTGGTGGGTCTGTCCAGTGAACTTGCCTATAGTAAGCACACGTGTTGCACTAGGTTGTCACCAAACAACCTTGACAAGTGAGATCAGTCACTGTCTTTCGACAGGGTTGTTCAACACTATGATAGTCTTACCATATTTTTTGTGTCCTTGGTCAGAATAATACCGGGGTACGAATATTTCTAGAATGGCCACCATATGTGATCATAGGGTTCTCACTATTAAGATTTGAAACACTTGATACCCTCGTCACGGCTCTACCACCCTAAGGACATATATCAATACATACAATTATGATTTACACGATATATAAGAAAATGCCTTTTATTGATAAACAAAATTATCACAAAGAGTCAATACTACAATAATTGATTGGCTCTAGGGCACATACTCTAACAATCTTCCACTTGCACTATAGCCAATCATTCATGTATTTAATACCAAATGACTTTAAGTGCTTTTCATGCTTCTACTACGACAAAGGCTTCGTTAGTGGATCGGTGAGATTGTCATCAGTATGTACTTTGCTAATCTGCATGTCTTTCCTATAAACCATTTCTCTAATGGGATGAAATCGCCTGAGTATGTGTCTAGACTTCTAGTGAGACCGTGGTTCCATTGCTTGAGCTATTGCTCCATTTTTGTCACAATAAACATCTGTTGGATTAACAATCTAGAAAGCACACCAAGTTCGATGACGAACTTCTTAATCCAAATCGCTTCCTTGGCCACATCGGATAATGCGATATATTCAATCTCTATTGTAAAGTCTACTATAGTGCTTTGCTTGGAGCTCTTCCAGCTCATTGCACCCCCATTGAACAAAATACAAACCCAGATTGCAAGCGATAATCATCCTTATCTATTTGGAAACTAGCATCACTGTGTCCTCTTATAGTGAGAACATGTCATTAGTCCTTTGCAAGTACTTAACGATGTTCTTGATAGCCATCCAGTGAAGCTCCCTTGGATCTGATTGATATCTACTACAAGTGCTTAATGCATATGAGACATCAATCCAAATACACAACATGACATACATGGTGGACCCAATTGCTGATGCACATGGGATCCTCTTCATGATATCTCTCTCATCGTGTGTTTCATGACACATATCCTTAGAGAGATAGGCACCATGTTGGTAGAGTAGATGCCCCAGAGCCAATCAATTATTGTAGAGTTGACTCTTTGTAATTATGTTCATTAATCAATAAAAGGCATTTTATTCTATATCGCGTAAATCATTATTATTGCAATATGTTTTGATATATGTCCTTAGAATGGTAGAACCATGACGAGGGTATCCAGTGTTTCAAATCTTGATAGTGAAAACCCTATGAGCACATATGGTAGCCATTCTAGAAACGTCTGTAGCCCTAGTATTATTCTGAAGTAAGGGCACAGATAATACAGTAAGGCTATCATAGTGTTGAACGACCCTGTCGAAAGGCAGTGACTGATCTCACTTGTCAAGGTTGTTTGGTGACAACCTGGTGCAACACACGGGTGCTTGCTGTAGGCGGATATACCGCAGCAAGTTCACTGGACTGACCCACCAGAGGATTCCATATGGATGGTAACCCTAGTGTCTGTGGAACAAATCCTCTAACGAATGGTGGTGCATGTGATCCTTAGACTTGAGATCACCGGAGCGCCTTGTGCACCGATTGGTGTAATTTGACACTAGCCTAATGCAGTTCTATTAAGAACTATCAATACAATGGTGATTGGCTACATCAAGGAGTGTATCAAGACTATGGTGGATTGACAGAGGATTCATCACTCTCGGGTACGGGAGAAGTTATCTAACTGAGCAATTCAGTAGATGGCAATGACACTAAAACTGTGGCCACAGTGGGATTGAGTTGTTGCTCTATTCGGTTTATAATACGGGTCATTGGTCTAGAAACTGAATATATAATATCGACAGTAACCAGAGGTTGACATTATTTCTATGCCTTCGTCTCGTCGAGATACAAGATGATGAAAGGATCGAATTGTACGGTAACCATATCATTGACAGGTAGCTACTTTGCTGAATTCGAATCTATCGGGTGACCATGATGCCTTGCTAGGGGCCAATCTTAGTCTGTGTATTAGTGAGACGATTAATTGGTGTTAATCGCAATACTATACACTGCTGGTATGACGAGGAGCCTATGGGTCACACACATAGAAGACAATTTAAAAGCCAATAAGAAAGAAGGACGTTTTCGTCTTTTTGGGCGAAAGGGTATTTTGATAATTTCACAGTGCAATTAAATTTGCTGGGGTCGTAGCCTTTATTTAATTTGCTAGAAAAAATTAAATAAGTGAAATTAGGTTTAAATGTGTGTTCGCACATATTTAATTAAATCATCATTATTGTTAAATGTTAATTAAATATTAATTGATTTTAATTGAGATAATGATGAATTAAATTAAAATATCAAATTGGGAGTGTTTGGCAACATGGGGTGTTTGGGTTGGAGCCCAAGCCCATTCCATGTGGGAATAGGGCAACTAAGTTTGCCTATAAAAGGAAAGGTGTTTGTGTGATTTGTTAATAATAATCTTGCCCCTTTTGAAAGATAGGAAAAACACACAACACAAAACACTCTCTCCCACGCCACTTTCACTGTTTGATTGAAAATCAAATATTTCTTTTCTTCTTGATTTCTTAAAGCCAAGGAGGATCTAGCAAATCCCTCCTTGGTTCCTGGTGATTGTCTTCGTGTGGACTTCTATGGTTCGATCCTACACTTGGATCGGTAGCAAACATGTTCAGAGACAATATTGGTGGAGCCTCCAAAGTGGCTATGAATCTAAACTTTAGATTTATTTTTCTACAGATTCTTGATGTAATATATAAACTGTAATTTCTGTGCCCTGATTTTGGGTTCTAAGGAACGATCCATTGTTGTAAAATTTTTGTTTTTCCACTGCGCAACCGGGTCGTTTCCTAACACATGTGACATCGGAAGAAATCACTTCTTGGATTCTTCCATACTAAATCTCTTTATTATCTTGTCTATGTACATACTCTGACTTAGACCAAGCAACCTACGCAATCTATCATGGTAGATCATTATTTCGAGGATGTAAGCTGCTTCTCCTAAGTTCTTCATGGAGAAGCATTTGGATAACCAAGTCTTTATCGGCTGCAAGTTCGGTATATCATTCCCAATGAGAAGTATGTCATCGACATACAGCACCAAGAATGCCACTACGCTCCTACTTACTTTCTTGTAAACACAAAGCTCATCTTCATTCTTGATGAAACCAAATTCTTTTACAACTTCATAAAAACGAATGTTCCAACTCCTTGAAGCTTGCTTGAGTCCATAAATGGACCTTTGCAACTTACATATCTTATCGGCTTGGCCAACAAGAACAAAACCATCGGGTTGTGTCATATACACATCCTCTTTAAGGTTTCCATTCAGGAAAGATGTTTAGTCATCCATTTGCCAAATTTCATAGTTGTGATATGTAGCAATCGTAAGCATGATTCGGATGGACTTAATCATGGCTATCGACAAAAAGGTCTCTTCATAGTCAATATCATGAATTTGTTTAAAACCTTTGGCAAATAGTCGCGCCTTATAGATATGAACATTGCCATCCATGTTAGTCTTCTTCTTGAAGACCTATTTACACTCTATGGGTTTTACCCTTTCAGGTGGATCCACCAGAGACCACACCTAGTTCTAGTACATGGAGTCTATCTCAAATTTCATGGCTTCAAGCCATTTAATGGAATCTAGATCCGGTATAATGTCTTCATAGGTTCTGGGTTCATTATCTTGGTAGACTAGTACATCGCCATGCTGAGTCATGAGAAAACCATATCTCTCGGGCTCATGACGTACTCTTCTAGACCTAAGTAGCTCCTGTGCTACTTGAGGTGGTTCACTTTGATCCACAGACTATGGAGTAACCTACTCATGATGTTCAACCACTTCTTATGGCACATCTTCCCATCCTTCATCTAATGTATCTTGTGGTTGTAGAACTTCATCGAGTTCAACTTTTCTTTCACTAGTACCTCTTAGAAAAATTCTTTCTCTAAGAAGACACTAGTACAAGCGACAAAAATTTTGTGCTCTTCTGGATGGTAGAAATAGTATTCTTTGGTCTCCTTAGGATACCCTGCAAAAATACATTTATTAGATTTCAGGCCCAGCTTGTTCGAAGTCAATTTCTTGACATAAGCTTCGCAACCCCAAATCTTCATATAAGATAAGTTGGGCTTTCACCTACTCCACAATTCATATGGAGTCTTATCTACAGACTTTTATGACACACGGTTAAGTATGTGAGTCGTAGTCTTTTGGGCATAACCCCATAATGACGTGGGTAGATCATGTAATAACTCTCTCTAGCTAGTATACTTTGGGAAAATATATTATGAAATCACTAAATATGTTATAGAAAACCTATATGTATATAAGTATAAGATAATGGGCCCAAAAATAGCATTACTTTTATATACAAATCTCTACATCAAGTACCATAGTCATAAAAATAAACTCAAAATACAGTCAAACAGTGTTGCCTTTCTCCTTCGCTACTTGACGTCCGATCCGACCTCATCTCATCTGCTACCTGCAAAAACAGTGAAATCAATAGGGTGAGCACTAATTGCTCAGTAAGTAAACCCACAATACTTCTATTCTTTCTCGATTACTCAGATCCTGGATGTTCTTTCCTTACACCAAACTTCTCAATTCTTCTCTGCCCTTTCTAAGATTCTAGTTTCTCACTTATTGATATGTAAGCACAAATAGGGAAACTAACTCGGGATAGTAGAAATGACATGATGCATATGCACAATTGCATAAACTTTTTCTATGCATTGCATTTTCTTTTCTGTTTTTCTATTTTCTATTTCTCATTTCGTTTTCTGTTTCTTTTATATTCTCTTTCTTTTTCTGCGTTTCTTTCTTTTTTTGTTTGTTTCTTTTCTCTTTCTATTTTTTCTTTTTTCTTTTTCTGTTTTTCTTTCTTTTCTTTTCTATTCTTTCTTTCTTTTATATTCTTTTCTTTTTCTATTCTATTCTTTTCTATTCTTTTCTCATCTATTCTTTCTTGCTTTTCTTTTCTATTCTTTCTTTGCCGGTCGGACTCAGTTGAGGCATGGATTTGAAACCCTGGCCGTGTGAGTGGGTACAGTCCCCATCTACATGCACTTCTAACGGACTGTACAAATTCTTCTTTCTTATTCTGAGACCGCTCACTAAAGGCGACGTGCATGTAGGTATGCTCTGCTGGGTATAGTCCTCATCCACATGCACTTCTAACGGACTGTACAAATTCTTCTTTCTTATTCTGAGGCTGCTCACTAAAGGCGGCGTGCATGTGGGCTATTCTTCTTCTCGGTCACTCAGAAGTTCCCCATCGCAACAACCTTCTCTTCTCTTATCTTTTTACATTTCTTTAAATAAAATTTCAGATTTGAACTTCTTTAATTATATTCTTTAGAGGATGATTCTACAATTTATTTCTTTTCTTTCTTTCTCTTTATTCCTTAATGTTCTCATACATGTGTATGTGCATGGAAATATGCTCATTCTTTGCTATTCTTTCTAAATGCAAATGTGAGAATGTGAGAATGCATTATGGCATATAAAGATATCATTAGGGAACTAGTATTCTCTACTAACAATATTCCCATACTTGAAATCAATCATAGATTATTAGACTAAAAATAAACTAATAAATTGGAAGCATTCTTGAGGTAGTCATACAGCACAGGTCATATTCAAGAAGGCATATCTCAAGTTATACACATCGGATTGCGGTGATATTGGTCTCATTTTAAAGCTTAGAGAAAGGACTATAACTTTTATGTTTAGGTCTCAACCCAGTTTAACATGTAAGATGCTAAAACATCACTCAGAAGGCCATGGATTTGACAAGGCAATCATGGTAACATGTTTTCTCTTAGGATTTTCATCAAACAATTCATATGCACATGCAAATACTAAGTTGGCTACACTTCCACATCTTTCTCAAGCCACCAAAATAGGAGTAACAACTCTGTAAAACCAACCATCAACCTAGCTGAAATTCATCCTCCACCTTTCCACATCCATACTTTCATTTTTCATCCAAAATTCCATCAACTCAACACATTCAAATACATCAATTCTCATCACATATTAATAAATCAATTCTCATCCCATACTAATAAATCAATTCTCTACACATACTGCTAATTCACTTCCCATCATATACTAATAAATTACTTCTCATGGTCATGAAATTCACATATCAAACAACCTCAATTTTCAATCCATAATTTCTCATCATCCAAACACACATACAACATAAAATAAATTTCTCTACACAACTTGTGATTAAATCAAGGCTAAAGTTGGATTTACTTACCTTGAATTTAAGCAACTCCAACACTATAATCTCTCTTTGGTAGAATTCCCTTTCCTCTTAAACCCCTTGGATGCTTAGGATTGAAAATCTATCAAAATCTAGCCAAAATCCTATGAATTTCCTTGGAAATTTAGTGAAGAAATTTGAGAGAATGTGGGTAGAGAAATGGCATGAATGGAGGGGTAGAGTGGCTAGGGTTTCTCCTCTTTTATATATATATATATATATTTAGTTTCCCATTTTACCCTTGAACTTTCTAAAAATTCCATCTATGTCCCTTAGTCAATTACAAGAATGCCCTCATTTTTATTATCTTCTCCATGTTATTCTATTTCTTTTCACTCCCCACTCTTTCATCTAAATATGAGTAAAATGACCATTTTATCCCTAATAATATTTTAAAGAATATTCTTCACACTTGTTCAAGATAACTTTAACAAAATTCAACTAAGGGTATTAGGGCATGAATAAAGCTACATACCTTGTGTGGGCATTACAGATCACTAAAACTCATCATGGACCTAACCATATCAAGTAAGGTCCTATTCCTCCTTTCAGACACACCATTATGTTGGGGTGTATATGAAGGGGTGAGTTGTGATACTATCTCACACTCTTTTAGGTATTCAGAAAACCCAAAGCTTAAGTATTTACCTCTTCGATCTGACCGAAGAGCTTTAATACTTTTGCCCAATTTATTTTGTACTTCATTCCTAAATTCTTTGAATTTATCAAAGGCTTCAGATTTATGTCTCATAAGGTAGACATAACCATATCTATTGAAGTCATCAGTAAATGTGGTGAAGTATGAATATCCACCACTGGCTTCAACTATTAGTGGACCGCATATATCACTATGGATGATGCCTAATAGTTCAGTAGCCCTTTCACTTCTTCATGTTAAAGGCGACTTGGTCATCTTGCCTAAAAGGCATGACTCACATACCTCAAATGACTAGAAGTCAAAAAGGTCCAAAACTCCATCGTTTTGAAGTTTTACAATACGGGTCTAATAAACATGACCAAATACAATGCCAGAGGTATGTTTGGGTTTGATTGCTATGTTTAGCTTTCTTTGTTTCAATATTGAGAATATCCTTATTGTTTAAATCAAGAACATGCAATTCGTGATATAATAGTGCAATTCCAAATAGAATACCATTCAAACTAAAGGATAACAATCCATTAGAAATTTCAAAATGATATCCTATATTATCCAAAGTGGATACTAAAATAATATTTCTAGAAATTGAAGGTACGAAATAACAATCATTAAGTTCCAACAATAAGCCCAAAGGCAAAGTCAAACAATAAGTTCCTACAGCTAGTTGATGCGTTGTAACTACAACATGCAATGATAGCAAGTGCACTAGTCGCACAAAGTAATAAAGTGATGAGTGAGTATCGTTCCCACGAGGATTGGTTATTAAGCACTAAATTTCCTATTAGTTTTCAAGTTGGAGAAACCGAATATTGTTTGGATTTATGGGAGAATATAAAACTTAACTGAATGCAAGGTTTACTAAATGTAAAAACAACTAAATTATGAAAGCAAGGTTTAACACAAATGTAATATCAACTAAAACAAATGGTTAGGGTTTGACTTCATTCGAACTCTATGGATTAATTTTGTGGATTATGCTACTGTTACACTCACATACACAGATTGTAAACCGAATTCCCTAAATTGTAAAACATACCTTCTCAGGCTCTATTAATCTTTCGCACCCAACAAATTGAAAACTAACAAATCCAAGTTCATTAAGCTAATGGAATCCTAGATTGGTTTCATTGTCTCTCAAATCTATCTCTAGCATTCAAAATAACAATGGTGATTATCCAAGAAGCTCAACATGACTCATTTCTCAATCTCGTCATGTTCAACAAGTAAAATCAATACAATTCGGAATAATCGCACAATCTATGCAATAGAATATAAAAGCAACAATAATCAATTGATTAATCCATAAAAATCCGAATTACATCAAAACCCTAACCCAAAATGGGTTAGTTCATAACTAGATTAACACAAACAGCAAGAAAAACAATAAACCCAGAAATCAGCATATTGAAATACAGAGAAAAGAGTAGAGATCTCCCGTAGTTGAAGATTCCACAAGATTCAAGCTCAAATCTTCTCCCAAATGTAAAAGCTATTCAAAACTTAATGAAAACCAGACAAACCTAGACGCACCCCTCTCAAAATGGCAAGGTTTTTTTTATATAGCTCGCCTAAAAGACCTAAAACTTTCCTAAAATAAAACTGCGCGTTTTGGAGGAAAGAAAAAATTCGTTGACTTCGCCGCGACAAAGAAAGAATTTCGCCGCGGCGACGAACTAAAGATGAATCTCATTCTTAGCTGTTTTCGTCATGGCGAAGAATAACCTTCGCCGCGGCGAACCATCCTAGAAAATTTGGAAATTACAGAATTGCCCTCTGCTTGCTTTATCCTTGAATCTTCGATTTTCGATGCTTTCTCATGGAAACAAGCTTCATGGTGGTTCACTTTGCTTCGGAACTTTCCCCAATTCTGAGATCCGCTTACTACTAAGTCCAAAAACTCCAATTTGCTCATTATTTGCTAAAAATGCACGTTTAGGCCTGAAACATAAAATATATAGAATTAAGTAGCAATTCAGGCATAAACGAGCTAAGAAGTATCTAAAATCCGGCCAAAAAGCCTAAATAAAATAGTATAATTCTCGGATTATCACTAATGCAGCCATATGTGCTCCATTTCCAACTCGTAGGTCTACTTCTCCCTTGGCGAGCAATCTACTCCGCCTTAGTCCCTGCACATCAATACAAATGTGAGTACCACATCTTGTGTCAATGACCTAAGATGTTGAAGGAGAGAAGTTAATCTCAATCATGTACATACCTGAAGTCAAAGCATCTGACTTCTTCTTGTTTACAAGGAAAGCCTTGCAGTGCTTCTTCTAGTGGCCAGGCTTGCCATAATAAAAATAGACTATCTTCCCACCTTTCCTAACGCCACACTCACGCTTGAGAGCATCTTGTCTTTTGGGCTTGGGCTTTCCCCTGGCCTTTCCCTTTCTTTTACTGGTATCAACTAGCAAAATAGGCTTGGACATTTTCAAGTCGTGCTTCGCAATCTTAAGCATGTTTAAAAGCTATGACAGGGACTTCACCATCATGTTCATATTGAAGCTCATTATGAATGGTGAATAAGAATTAGGTAGTGACTACCAAATTAAATCTAATTGTAAGTCTGCATCCACACCAAACCCCAAAGTCTCAAGCCTTTCTATGTACCCAATCATCTTGAGCACATGAGGACCAACTTGGGCTCCCTCGATTTTTTGGCTCCTAAACAGCGCCTTTGACACCTCATACCTCTCATGATGAGCATTACTTTGAAATAGCTTGTTGAGGTGCAGAATATGGCATGTGCATCCATATTCTCATGGTGCTTTTGCAACTCAAATGTTGTTGATGCTAGCATAATGCATTGAACATTATCAACATCATCAAGGAACTTTTGGCAAGTATCCTTAGTTTCTAAAGTGGCATTAGGTTTAGGCTTAGTTGGATAAAGCTTATCAAGGACATACAATTTAGTTTCAGACTTTAGTACAATCCGAAGATATTGATACTAGTCCATGAAATTGTATCCATCTAGCCTGTTTTCTTTCTCGATTATCATTTACAGGTTGGTATTGCTCATTTTAGTGAATCTACAAATGCAAAAAAGTGAAAGTTATTACAATGTTTATTCTTATTTAACAAGGTCTTTTATTAAATAATTGCTCCCACTATTTTCCTCAAGCCATTAGCCCTCACTATTAACTCAAGAAAGCCTGTTGGCTTTCCTAGTGAATTGAGATCCCATCTAGCCCATTTCAAACCTTCGCTTTGGCGAACAAGTCAAAATAGGTTGATTAGGTAGGCCAACCAACTTAATTCACACTAGTTGATAACTCCAACTACCAGCCTCAAATGTGAAATAAGCCAACAAACCAATCACAGAATTCAATGGCCAAAGCCATTGTCCTCAAGTGTGTTTCTCAGTTTTAGTAAAGTGGACATTACATGTTGCCACGTACACATAACAAGTGTACTTTTCTACTATGCCTATGATGTGTTTATCAACCTACGCTTTGACGAACAAGCAAAATACACCATTTAAGTCGACCTATCACCATTAAGGAAAACTCCAATGAATTTTAACCTCCCACTGGTAGAAGTGTACCCTTCACTTTGGGAACAAGGTTCCAAGGAATAGTGGTTTGATTAAAGCCGTGGTGATGGAAGGCATTTTAATTACTGACTTAATATCCTTTGTTGAAGGGTTTTATTTTGTGGTCTCACCAATTTATTATCTTTGTTAGAATTTCATTGATCGACATGTTATTAAACATTCAACATTAGCTTGCATTCTAATCATAAAAATAAAAGTGCCGGTACCTGGCCTAACTAAAACTGATTTCCTCGAGCCTAGAGGAATCGGTAGGTCAACCTAGGGTCAATACAAAAAATGGGTCTTTAAGTTTTCCTCTTCATTGCTCCTTCATTTCTTCATCATGATCATTACAAAAGAATTTATAATAAATAAAGTCCTATTCTAATTTACATCAATAAAATATAAACCTCACGTTACATACAAGGGGAATAAGATGAGAAAAAGAAATACATAGAGAATTTAGAGGGAGGTAGGACACGCATGTCCTATTTATTTAAAAAACTTACAAACAAACCCAAAATTTAAATAAACAAACCATAGGTCTAAGGCTCATGTACCGGGCACCATGCAATTTTCAAACAAGAACATTGCATACATTCAAAATAAACATTTTTTTAATTGGGTGGGTAAATTATTAAATTACCCTTTTAGATGTGCAGAATAATTATTGGCTTAGAGGTTTTGGAAAAACTACACTTTGGTCCCATCACTAAACAGCGATCTACTCAAGCAGCACGACTGCTACGAGAGTGATCCTCATCGCCACGGTAATCGTCAAAATGTTACGGTTGCCGTGGCAAAGGTTTATTTCGCTACGGTGAGCATGAAAGATCAATGAGCTCCATAAGCTTGCTCGATGCGGCGAAGTTTTATTTCACCGTGGTGGTCGTTCACCATACTTGCGATCACTGCGACGAGCACTAATTTTTCAGCATTGCCCCTGTTAGGAAACAGTCCATACACGGAGTGGAAAAACAAAATGATAATAACAAGGATCGTTCCCATTGACCCAAGATCAAAGGTACAATTTTACAGTTTATGTTAAAATAGAAATCTGTAGAAATTAATCATGAGTTTAGAAAAACATACGCACATTTGGAGGCTCCTCCAAATTTTTCAATGAACGTTTTTGCTACCCATCCAAGTTTTGGATCGAATCCACGTAGTCTACACGAAGACAATCACAAAGAACTAAGGAGGGATTGGCTAGATCCTCCTTAGCCTTAAGAATCAAGAAGGAAATCAAACGAATTGATTTTGGGCAAAAATGGATTCTACCGTGGGAGAGGAAATGGGGCTGCTGTGTTTGTGTTTTTCAAAGAAAAATGAACTAATGAATTAACACACTATTTTACAAGTAACGTTTTTCTTTTATAGTACTTTTAATGCCCTATTCCCATATGGAATAGGTTTGGGCCCCAACCCAAACACCCCATGTTACCAATCACTCCCAGTTAGATATTTTATTTTTATTTCATCATTATTTCAATTAAAATCAATTAATATATATTTAATATATATATTAACATTTAACAATAATGATGATTTAATTAAATATATGCGAACACATATTTAAACGTAATTTCACTTATATAATTTTTCTAATAAATTAAATAAAGCCTACGACCTCAGCAAATTTAATTGCACTATGAAATTACCAAAATACCCTTTCACCTAAAAAGACGAAAACGCCCCCTTCTTTCTTCCTGAGTCTTAAATTATCTTCTATGTGTGTGACCCATAGGCTCCTCATCATACCGACAATGTATAGTATCGCGATTAACACCAATTAATCGTCTCACTAATACATACACCAAGATTGGCCCCTAGCAAGGCATCATTGTTAGAGTAGATGCCCTAGAGCCAATCAATTATTGTAGAATTGACTCTTTGTAATAATGTTCATTAATCAATAAAAGACATTTTATTCTATATCACGTAAATCATTATTATTGCAATATGTATTGATATATGCCCTTAGAAAGGTAGAACCGTGACGACGGTATCAAGTGTTTCAAATCTTGATAGTGAGAACCCTATGAACACATATGGTGGCCATTCCAGAAACGTCCGTAGCCCCAGTATTATTTTGAAGTAAGGGCATAGATAATACGGTAGGGCTATCATAGTGTTGAACGACCCTGTCGAAAGGTAGTGACTAATCTCACTTGTCAAGGTTTTTTGGTGACAACTTGGTGCAACACATGGGTGCTTGCTGTAGGCGGATACACCGCAGCAAGTTTACTGGACTGCCCCATCGGAGGATTCCATATCGATGGTAACCCCAGTGTCTATGGAATAAATCCTCTAACGAATGGTGGTGTATGTGATCTTTAGACTTGAGATCACCGGAGCGCCTTGTGCACCGATTGGTGCAGTTGGACACTAGCCTAACGCAGTTCTTTTTAGAGCTGTCAATACGGTGGTGATTGGCTGCATCAAGGAGTGTATCAAGACTAGGGTGGATTGACAGAGGATTCATCACTCCCGGGTACGGGAGAAGTTATCTCATGGCATAATTCAGTAAATGACAATGACACTAAAACTGTGGCCACAGTGGATTGAGTTGTTGCTCTATCCGGATTATAATACAGGTCATTGGTCCAGAAACTGAATACATAATATCGAGAGTAACCGAAGGTTGACACTATTTCTATGCCTTTGTCTCGTCGAGATAACGTATGATGAAAGGATCGAATTGTACGGTAACCATATCGTTGACAGGTAGCTACTTTGCTGAATCCGAATCTATCGGGTGGCCATGATGCCTTGCTAGGGGCCAATCTTGGTCTGTGTATTAGTGAGACGATTAATTGGTGTTAATTGCACCAATTGGTGTAGTTTGACACTAGCCTAACGTAATTCTATTCAAGGTTATCAATATGGTAGTGATTGGCACATCGAGAAGTGTATCGAGACTGGATGGATCACAAAGGATTCATCACCTAGGTACGGAGAAAGTTATCTCACTTGGTAATTCAGTAGGCAATGACACTAAACTTGGCCACAGTGGGATTGAGTTGTGCTCAATCAAATTAATATTCTTGTCATTGGCTAGTAACTGAATAAAAATTCGAGGATACTGAGGTTGACACTATTTTTGTATCTCGTCTCGATAGATGAGATAAATGATGAAGGATTGATTGCATGATAACCATACGTTGTAGGCTAGTTTCGCTGAATCCAATCTATGGTGGCCATGATGCCTCTAGGGGCCAATCTTGGTCTGTGTGTAGGGAGCAATTAATTGTGTTAATCCATACTATACATGCATATGATGAGAGCCTAGGGTCCACACTAGAAGATAATTAAGAATCAAGGAGAAAGAAGGTTTTATCTTTTAGGCAAAAGGGTATTTTGGTAATTCACATGCAATTAAATTTGCTGAGGTTGTTGCCTGTTTTATTTTAATATTAAAATTAAATTAGTGAGATTATATTTAATAAATTTGTATATATTAAATGAATATTATTATAATAAATATAATATATTAATTGATTTAATTATAATAATAATTAATTAATAAATACCATAAAGGGTTGTGTTGGTTGCAAGGGTAACTAGGGTTGGAGCCCATGACTATTCCTAGTGGAATAGGGTTTTAATTGTTGCACTATATAAGTGCAACTTAAAAATAAAACATAAGGGAAATTACTATTCAATTAAAACCCTAGCACCCTATCTCTCTCTCTTGAAGAAGAAAAATTTTTTGTTCTTCTTTCTTGATTTTGAAGCCCTGATGTTTCTAGCAAAATAATCAAGGGTTCTTCGAATTATCTTTGTGTGGACTTCTATGAGTGAGTCCACTTTGGATCGATTGGCGAAAAATCACATGAATAGTAGACGGTGAACAGTATCATGAATAGTGCTGTGAACAATGTTCTGTCTGAAATTAGAGATATTCAAAGGAGGCTCCAAACAACGTAAGTATTCTAATCCTTGAATGGATTTTACTTTATACAAATTTTTGTTTATAAACATGTAAATGGTATAATCTATACTTGGATCTAGGCAAAGAATGGTAATGATTTACCGATTGAATTTTTGTTTTCCGTTGCGTATTGTGGATCAATTACTACAGTATTGGCACTATCTCTGTTTAATGTTGGGTCATGAGCACTAGATGTGTTTCTCACATTTGTAATAATGTGAATGGACTATAGTAGAGTAGATTGGTTGAAGAAATGTGACCTATAGTTAGAAATGGAGCACGTGATGTGCACATTAGCTGTAGGATCTTTTTGTCTGTTTTGGCTATAGGCTTGTTATTTGGTCTTATGGATTATTACGATTTTCCCTTAGTTCTAGAAATAATATTTTTTTGTCCACCTTGGACAAGTGAGAATATTGCTTTACTAATGGATTGCTGTCTTTTAGTATCAATAATATTCTTTATGGAACTGTTTCTAATAATTTTATTGTTCTTGAATAGAAATAGGGTACTCAAAGTAATAACTATGCCAGTATGGCAAGTTGAGTAAACATACCTAAAGAATGTGGGACAGTATCAAAACTCACCTTCCTTATACCACACATAATGGTGTGTCTGAAAGGAGGAATAGAATCTTGCTTGATATGGTTAAGTCCATGTGAGTAGTTTTAGGATCTGCTGCATCATTCTGGGGTTATGCCCCGAGACTATGACTCACGTACTTAACCGTGTGCATCAAAGTCTGGTAGATATGACTCTATAGAATGTGTGAGTGGGCGAAAGCCCAACTTGTCTTATCTAAGGAATGGGGTTGCGAAGCTTATGTCAAGAAAATTGACTCGAACATGCTAGGCCCAAAATCTAATAAAGTTATTTTTGGGGGTATCTAAGGAGACCAAAGGTAATATTTTGCTACCCAGAAGAGCGCAAAATTTTTGCATTGTATGGTGTCTTCTTAGAGAAATTTTTTTCCTAAGAAGTACTATGGGAGAAAAGGAGAACTCATGAAGTTCAGAACCACAAGAGCATTAGACAAAAGATGGGAGATGTGCCACAAGAAGTGGTTGAACATGTGAGGAGGTTACACACTCTGTGGATCAAAGTGAACCAACTCATGTAGCACAAGAGACTAGTAGGTCTAGAGAGATTACGTCATGAGCCCAAGAGATATTGTTTTCTTGTGATTGATATGGTAACTGAATGACTTCTTTTACTCTACTTTATAACTTACAATGAAAAAACATAATTAATATATGAAAAGTTGGGCCTAATTTCTCTTACTTACAAAATAGAATTCTTTACATATACCAAAAAACAAGTCAAATCTTAGCAACGGTGGACAGAAATGCCAATTCTCTCTGCTTGTCGACATCCTCGACGCGGCATGTATTTCTTGAAAAACATGGAAAAACAACAGGGTGAGCATAAAAATGCTCAGTAAGTAATCCCTTAACTTTTCTCTTCTTTGATTCTTTTCTTACTTATTCTTTTCTTCTTTCTTTCGTTCTTATTCTTCTCTTTCTTTTTTCTATTTCTACTTCTCACTGTTCTTTCAATTCTCGTGTTCTTACCTTCTCTTTCTTTCTTCCTGTTCTTTCATAGTTTCTATTCTTTCAAACCATGATGAAATTCATGATATATGCATGAATGAAATACATATGTAATAATGCATCAAAATGCATTCCTTTTTCTTTTATTTCTTTCTATTTTTTTCTTTCTTTCTTTTTTTTCTTTCTTTTCTGTCTTTTCTATTCTTTCTTTTCTTCTTTCTTGTTTCTTTGCTTGTTCAAGCTTTCTCATTCTTCTTTTCTATTCGTTGCAATCGGACTCGGTTGATGTATGGATTCGGAACCTTGGCGTGTGAGTGAGTACAATCCTCATCTACATGCACTCTTGCGGACTATACAATTTTTTTTTCATAGGCACTCAACTAAGGTGGCGTGCATGTAGGAATTCTTCTGGTAAACCCTTATCCACATACACTCTTACGGGTTGTACAATTCTTCTTCTTTTATGCCACTCAATTAAGGTGGCATGTATATGGGAATTTTCTTAAACCTCACGGTTCCCATCACACCAACCACTATTCTTTTCTCTTTCTTTAATACTTTTCTTTCTAATTCTTCGATGCTCATTCTTTTTTCTCTTTTTCTTAGAATGTTTTATTCTTAACATTCTTATTCTTTATTCTTTCTTAAGTTACTACAATACAAAAATTGCATATGGATGGTTCATGCATAAAATTCACTTAAATGCACTCATGAAATGCAAAATGCAAGTTTGCATAAAATAAGTTTCTACTCAAACTCATACTTCTCTTAGGCATTTCAACAACATACTTGTGCATAAATAAACCTAATTTAATTATCATTCTTTGTTCTTTAAACCATCCAAATTGAGAGAAAAACTTCTTGTAACATCACCATACCTACACGGCAAAACACTCCCAAAAGTTTCACCATTCTCCATTTCAACCCATCATCATACCATCACATACACTCTATAATCAAATATATCAAACATAAGCATAATAATCATCATCTCATCTCAATTTCTCAATAATCATAACATATGCATAGTTAAAAGAATCTCTACTCACTTGATTTCTAAACTTTAACTTAAGTTGGTTTTGAGTGGAATTTACTTACCTTATGCTTAAGTAGTCTCTACTAAGCTCTCACTCTTGTTGGATCAAATCTTCTAACCCTAGAAAACTTCATAGAACTCAATCTTTACACATTTGAATCATAGATAAAGAGCAAGAATTCTTACCTCTGTTGCCTAGAATCAAAACTCTATGAAAAACCACTAAAAGCCCTCAAATCCTTGGAAGATTGAATGAAAAATTGGAGAGAAAATGGGGGAGTGTGGTGTGGAATGAAGAAAATAAGGGTTTCAAACCCTTAACACTTTAGTTTATAAACACCTTTCCCCTTTGCCCTTATCTTTCTTGGAATTCCATTTATGTCCCTTACCCAATTACCAAATGCCCTCATTTTATGGCATTCTCCATGAAATTCAACTCTTTTCACTCCCACAATTTCAACTAATTTTGAGTGAAAGACATTTTACCCTTAATGCAATTAAAGGCATTTCTTCACATTTTCTCAAAAAACTTTATAAAAATAAACTAAGGGCTATTAAAACATAAATTAAATCATGTACCTCTTGTGGGCGTTACAATCTCCCCTCTTAAGAATTTCGTCCCGAAATTCAAGTGAACAACTCCTGGTACCGATTCTGCATGTCTTGCTCTGTCTCCCATGTAGCTTCTTCAACTTTATGGTTTCTCTAGAGGACTTTCACTAAAGGGATACTCTTGTTTCGGAGCTCTTTAATTTTTTTGTCCAAAATCTGCACTGGTGCTCCTCATACACAAGATTCTCTTCCAAATCTACGTCCTTTATGCCAGAAATATGGGAGGGATCACTTATATACTTACGAAGCATCGAGACATGAAATACATTATGAACTTTATCCGTACTGGGGTAGTGCTAACTGTAGGCCACCTTTCCTACTTGTTGTAACACCTCAAATGGACCAATGAATTCGGTGCAACTTTCCATTATTACTGAACCTGCATCACCCGTTGTAGGGGGAAAATTTTAGGAAAACTTGTCATCCACTTCAAACTCAACTTCTTTCTTTTCAGATCAGCATAACGTTTTTGCCTGTCTTGGGCTTGTTTCATCTATTTCTAATCAGTTTTACATCTTCTATCATTTTCGAGTGCATTTGGCCCCAAGAGCTATATCAACTCATCTCTCTCGCCCATCTCATCCCAAGCAGTGGAGATAATCATCGTCTACCATACAAAGCCTCCATAAGGAGCCATCTTAATTGTAGACTGGTAGCTAATATAAGCAAATCCTACCAAGGTAACATCTCATGATATTACTATATATCATATAGCATGCTCTCAACAATCCTCAAGCACTTGATTTGTTCTCTCTGTCTGAGGACAATAGGCAGTATTAAAAGCCAACCTGGTAACTAAGTTCCCTGTAAACTCATCCGAAAGCTGAGACAAATCTGGAATATCTGTCTGATACTATTGTTGGGTACACCATAAAGTCTCACTATCTCTTTAATATACACAAAGCAATTGATCAAAGTGTTACTCTCTTTACTAGAAGAAAATGGGCTGATTTAGGTAATTGTCTACGATCACCCATATAGCATTAATCCTTTTTGCACTTCTAGGGAGACCGTAATAAAATCCTCAAGATACTCTCCCATTTCCATTCAGGAATACTAAGTGGCTGAAGTAACCCTGATGGCCTTTGGGTTTGCTGTTACTTACTGACAAATCAGATTTTAGCTACAAAAAGTACAATATCTTCTTCATACTTGGCCACCAATAGCCTTCTTAGATCTGATAATCTTGGTTGCTCAGAGAAAACAGGTACGGTGTGTCATGAGCCTCTGTAAGGATTTTCTTTCTTAACTCATCATCCTGAGGAATACACAGCCGACTCCTAAAACAAAGGACATCATCAACAAGAAACTCTGATGTCTTGCCCTCATGCACCCTGCTGAACTATTTTCTGACACCACTCATCGGTTAGCTGCTTTTCTTTAATTCTTCAGGTAAGGTAGACTAACCTCTAACCTGGCAATCCTTTTGGAGACCTTAATCTGCCTTTACACAACTCTTCTATTAACTTTCCAATCTGTGGTCGGGACAAATAAGTTTCTGCTCAAAGCATCGGCTACCACATTAGCTTTCCCGGCTGGTACTTAATCTCAAACACTAATCTTTAACAGCTCTAAGCTCTTCTCTGTCACAATTCAACTCCTTCTGAGTATAGAAATACTTAAACTCTTATGTGGTGTAGATATTAATCTCTTGGCACCATAAGGTAATACTGAAGAGATTCAGTATGGAAGAATCCAAGAAGGGATTTCTTTAGATGTCACAAGGTGCCTATCTCTATATGGATATGTGTCGTAAAACACACGATGAGAGAGATAGAATGAAGAGGATCCCATATGCGTCAGCAATTGGATCCATCATGTATGCCATGTTATGTACTCGGATTGATGTCCCATGTGCATTAAACACTTGTAGTAGATATCAATCGGATCCAGGTAAGCATCATTGGATAGTTGTGAAGAACATCCTTAAGTACCTGAAGAGGACTAAAGACATGTTCTTGGTTTATGGAGGGGAAGATGGGCTCACTAGAAGAGGATACAGTGATGCTAGTTTCCAAGCGGATAAAGATGATTATCAATCGCAATCAAGGTTTGTATTTTGTCTCAATGGGGGTGCAATGACCTGGAAGAGCTTTAAGCAAAGCACTGTAGCAGACTCTACAATGGAGGCTAAGTATATTGCATTATCCGATGCGGCCAAGGAGGCAGTCTGGATTAAGAAGTCTGTCACTGAACATGGTGTGGTTTCCACGATTGTTGATCCGATAGATTTCTATTGTGACAATAATGGAGCAATTGCTCAAGTAAAGGAACCATGGTCTCACCAAAAGTCCAGACACATACTCAGATGTTTTCATCTCATTAAAGAAATGGTTGAGAGGAAAGATGTACAGATCAGTAAAGTTCATGCTGATGACAATCTCGGTAATTCACTGACAAAGCCTCTGTCGCAGTAGAAGCGTGAAAAACAGTTAAGGTCATTCAATATTAAATACATAAATGATTGACTATAATGCAAGTGGGAGATTGTTAGAGTAGGTGCCCTAGAGCCAATCAATTATTGTAAAATTGACTCTGTAATAAATGTTTATTTATCAACAAAAGGCATATTCTTCTATATCGTGTATGTAATGATATATGTCTTTAGGATGGTAGAACCATGACGAGGGTATCAAGTGTTTCAAATCTTGATAGTGAGAACCTTATGATCACATATGGTGGCCATTCTAGAAACATCCGTAGCCCCAGTATTATTCTGACCAAGGACAGGTAAGGCTATCATAATGTTGAATGACCCTGTCAAAAGGCAGTGATTGATCTCACTTGCCAAGGTTGTGTGTTGACAATCTAGTGCAACGTATAGGTGCTTGCTATAGGCAAGTTTACTGGACAGACCCACCAGAGGATTCCATATGGATGTTAACCCTAGTGTCTACAGAATAAATCCTCTAACGGATGGTGGTGCATGTGATCCTTAGATTTGAGATCACTAGAGCGCCTTAAGATATGATTTGAATATTGATGATAATGGGACTAGATGTGTGATATGATTTAAATTAAAAATCAGCAATGGATATTGAAAACACAATAAATATGCAAACAAAACCAAAGGTTCGGCAAGTTAGAACTTAAGCCTATGTTCACTATCTTCTTATTGATTTTGAGAGCTTACAAGAAAATGTCTTTGTCTAGAATAATTTGCTAACCTCTTTCTCATAGTTTGAGGGGTATTTATATATATTTTGTAAAGTAAAGAGAGATAAATTTGAGATTGTGATCAGACTTGGTATGCAATCATGTGATTTTAGTGATTGTGCACTAAGGTCACACTGCCATTGATATTGATCTTATTCTTGAATCAGAGATGATGCTTATCCTCTGTTTTCAAACAAACTATTAAGAGTGGTCATTGCAACAGCTTTAGCTGGAGTGAGTTGACTCTAGGTCACCCTAATTGGGTCGAACTATGATTCCATGAGCTTCTGAGTCTACGAGCTTTTGGCAAAATCACACACAACAGTTACAAAGTTAGTGCAAAGTTAAGTTAGAAAAGCAAGATCACAACATCTTTTCTAATATGCATCAATTGGTAATATATCAATCTATATGACAACGATTGATAATCCCATATCAAATCTCATCTTATTTGAACTTTGAATTAATTTGTACATAAACTTTACCATTAAAAATAATTAATAAAAACACCTCCTGTATAATTTGGTGAAGTTTGTTTTACTGAGCAGTACAAAAGGTACTAATTAAAATGTGGTTACTTTTCATCATGAGGAAAGCAAGGATATGTACGAGTAATTTACTTTTCCATATAGAGACGTAATTTGTGTAAGTCAATTTATATAATTTGACTATATAATTATATAGTAAATTTATATAGTAAACCAAGGCATTCCACTCTAAAACGATGGCCAACCACTATAATTTTTTTGGGAACAGGTGACTCACGGGTGAACCATTGTTAAAGTAAGTGCCCCTGAACCAATCATATTGTTGTGTTGCTCTGTCGATCATGGATATTCTATATATAAAAGGCATTGATTAATTATGCAAAGAATATTTCATAGTATGTATTAACATATGTCTTTAGAGTGGTTGATTCGTGACAAGGGAATCAAGCAGTGATAAGTCTTGATTGTGATATCCTTATGATCATTTCAGGTAGCCATTTTAGAAATGTTCTAGCCAGAGTATTATCCTGACCTAGGGCACTAAAATACGGTAAGGCAATATAGTGTTGAGAAGCCTATCGAAAGGTAGTGACCGATCCCAATGTCAGGTTGTTTGGTGACAACTTGGTGGGTGCATGGGTGCTTGTGATTCAAGACTTCACCAATTGACCCATTAGAGGATTCCACAAGACGGTAACATCAATGTCCTGGAATACATCTTCTAACAGATGGTGGTGCATGTGATCCTTAGACTTGAGATCAAGAGCACCTGTGTACCTATTGGTGTAGTTTGACACTTACAAACGTAATTTGAGAGGGTTATCAGCGTGGAAGTATTGGCTCATTGAGAAGTACACCACGACTATGGTGGATCGATAAAGGAATCATCACTATTATGTATAGGAGATGTTACTTGGTGAAGGACAACGACCGGAATATGTGGCCACAATGGAATCGAGTTGAAGCTCAATTGTTCGATTGGTCTGATAATCGAATCTAAATAGATTACGTGTTTATTATAAAACCCCTCTTAGTCAGGTATCCTCTGAATACCCTCATGAGAATCCAAGGGATACATGTCTAGAGAACAGTTGTATTTAGAAAAAACTGTGAAGGAATAATAATTAATATCCAACACATTGTATAAGATGTCACCCAGGATCCAAACTTATAATTTCAAAACTTTAAGAATTATCTAGAAATTACACAATCAAAACATATTTATAGGGTGGAAGCTTCCAAAGGTGCTTCATGAACATTTATCAATTCATTGTTTACATCAAGATAAAAACATCAAGATACAATAAATCATCTCCCCTCGTGTAGCCCCCCTGTCTTAACTCCTTTGCTTTTGTCTACCTGCAAGCAATCAACAATGAAAGGATGAGCGCTAACACTCAGTAAGGAATGATCCATTTGATTCAAATGTGCTACTTGACTTTCATTTAAACATATTTGTTAACACACCACTTATCTTTTACATCTAGGTATACATCCCTTTTCTTACTAATTCATATGCTTTTCATCATTTTGTCCCATGGCATTATAAACATCAATGTGTACACATACAAATAAGTATGTAACATAGTACACATACATCACAGTCATGATATAACATCTAAATATCATCTAGCATGAGTATAAATCATCTCTGATGTAAATAACATCATAACTCATGTAATGCAACTAATGCTATGAACCATTTACAGTCTAGCCGATCAGACTTTCTTAGGTCTTAAGCACCTCATATCATCTAGCCTCAAATTCATCTAGAGCTCATATCATCAGAGACGTGGTTACTCGTTATTTAGAATCTAAATCATATATTCATCTTCCTCAACCGGTATATGAGGATATGTTTACGTGTTTTTCATCCGTCTATATGGATCTCTAACATCTATGGCATGTAAATACATATTTTAGTGGAGCTTAATACTTTTGATTCATCTATGGATTATCAATCCATTTACATTACCTCTTGCTCACATTCATCATCTTAAAACATGGATTACATTGGATCTTCATGCCATTTCATAACATTAATCATAATTGACATCATGACCATGTATATCTTTCAAAGATCATTAACTAATGGGTAAAGATTAGTAATGGCTTAATCACATCAATACATAATCAATTCATACCAAAGAATTAATTATGTAAATCTTAAACTTTGACCATGTAAACTAATTGGCTCTTGGCCTAAACATAAAAGTTATAGGCTATGTCTTAAATTCTAGTGCTTCAAGAATCATCTCATTAAATTTTTATAACTCAAGTTACGGTCGAAATACTGAAGCATGTTTAACATAACCCCTAAACTTACCAAATCTGAATTGTTTATATTAAACTATGCCACATCAATTCCTATTGAAAATAACCAATAGGCAACTATGTATAAAATAAAACTCCCCTTAATAGTCTTTAACATCATAAAGGAAATGTAAAACCTATTCCCATAATCATCCATTATTGCTATAACATTGTAGCTAATGCAAACAACACATCAACCCTTCTAATAGCAACATCAACACAATGTTGTAACACCCATCAAGGTAGTAATTTTATTTATGCCCTAATCCCTAGGGTTTTTGAAGTTACCTTAGACAAATGTGAGGGAAATTCCTTAAAACTTCATAGGGTAAAATGGTATTTTCACTCACAACTAGATGAAAAATGGGAAGTGAAAGGAAGCAAATAATGTGGGAAGTAAGAAAAAATGAGGGTATTTGGTATTACTAAAGGTATAGATGGAATTTCATAAAAATGCAAGGGCAAAATGGGAAAACATGGATATAACATTAGTATAAGGTTTCATTAGAAGAAACCCTAACTATTCAGCCATTGTACACGCCACCCTCACCTCATTTTCTCTCAATTTTCTTCACTAAATTTCGAAGGGGACTCATAGGATTTGGCTTGGTTTTTATAGATTTTCAATCCTAAGCACAAAGGTAAGATTGTAGCACAAGGAGTGTGAAAACTTTAAAGTTTTAAATCTTAGGTTTTTATATGATCTAGGTCTAAGGGAGGACTTTTAGAAAAGAGGATTATATCACGCATTCAAGGAAAGTAAACCTAATTTTAGCCTTGATTTGAGCAAGACTTGTTTAGAATGATTTGCATGTTTTTATGAGATTGTATGTGAGAATTGTGGGTGTTTTGATGTTGAATGATGTATAATTTCCAGCCATGAGAAGTAGTGTTGAATATGTGATGAATTGGTGGAATATGGAAGAATTAGTGATGGAATTTTTGAAGTGTTGAATTTGTTGAAAACGGCCAGGTTTGATGCTATAGTTAGTGAGTTTTTTGCTCAAATTTTGGCGGATTTAGAGAGATGTGGAAGTAGCCAACATGGTAGGTGCATGTGCATATGAAGTGTTTGATGAAAATCCAAAGAGAAATGCATGCATGAGTTGGCTAAACCCTATTAAGAAAGGGTTAGAGAAAGGCAAGAATTGAAGTAGAAAGATTATGTTGGGCTTAACCAAGTGTAAATGTTAGTAGTCAAGGGCGCATATTGTTGACAAAATTTAGAAATCACTTGGTCATGTTAGTTCCATGAGAGAAATGGCTTTGTTTGGTTCTAGTTACTTGAACCTACTACTTCTTGAATAGCACATGAAAGTGTTAGAAAGAATTGTATGTTAAAGTGTTCCTTTGATATGGCATTGTTGATAAAATGGTAGAATATGTTATGACATACCATCATGCCATAATGAATTTTGGTTTGTGTATGTGAACTGGAAATGAGAAAAATGGGCTTGATCAGCATATGATTTATATATATAGCTTGATTTGGTAAATGAGAATATTAAAGAATATGTTAGAAAAGAATGAGAAAAAGAAATGGCTTGTAGTTTTCTTAAGCTAACAGCAAGTATGTATCTTTCTCATTTACTAATAATGCAAGTGTAGAATTTCCAAGCTTGGAAATTTATTGGAAATGTGTATAGTACCCTTTCTATCTCTTTCTACAGCATGTTATGTGATGCGTGTTTTCATAACATGCAAATGTGTAGCAAGTGAATAGTTCAAAAGTATCATTCCATGAGGATTGCTGTCAAGTACTAATTTTCCTAATTTGTACAAGTTGGAGTAAATAAAAATGTTGGATTTGCGGGAGACAATTAAGCTGAAGTTAAAACAAAATCAACAATGTAATTTAAAATCTAACTAATGAAGGCAAAATCAATTCAAGACAAAGCGGTTAGGGTTTTGACTTCTAGGATTTTTGGTTTAGTCTACGATTTCTGTTGCTTCTAAGTTCACATGCAAGGATTATAAATGGACACCTAATCTATAGGATATACCTTCTTAGGCTAATTCTACTACTTACCCTACTAAGCTTCCACACCCTACAAATTGAAGGTTAATAGTCCAAGTCCATTAAGCTAAGTGGAATCCTAAATTGATTTCCTGGATCTCTGAACCTATCTTGCTCAATCAATCAATGGTATTACTCTAAGAGGCTAATACATGAATCACTTCCTAGTCTCATCATGTCAACAATTAATTGCAATTAGAATAAGAATAAATACATAATCCAAGCAATAGAATGGAAAGCAACATCAATTTATAGATTAGACATAAATCCAAATTACATCAAAACCCTAACCCAAGAGTGAGTTAGTTCATACTCAAAAATAAGCAAATCATAAGAAAAACTATAAAAACAGAGTTTAACATGCTGAAAAACGGAAAAAGAATAAAAATCCTTATTAGATGAACCAAAGGCTTCATCTCCAATTTTATCTTCTCCTCTAAAACGTGTCGACCCCTTTTAAAATAGTCGACCCCAAAACCGTAAGACTAATCCAATACAATTAAACCACAGTTTATATATGAAATATGCAGTTTTCGCGGCGAAAAGTAAAATTCACCGTGGCATCGAGTTGGATTTTTTGACTCTCGACCCGAGACTTTCTTTGCTCAACAAAGAATAACTTTGCTGCGGCGAACTTTTCTGAAATTATGAAACTGCCCGAATTACTTCTTTGCTTGAATCTCAATCTTTGTGATCCCCAATAGGAACAAGCTTCATAGTGCTTCCAATCCGCATCAGAATTTTCCCGATTCCTGAAATTTGTTGATTTTGGGTCCAAAAACTCATTTCCTCTCGGTTTTGCCTAACTGCACGTTTTGGCCTAAAACGTAAAATTATGAAATTAAGTTGCAATTCAGACACAAATTTAAGAAGAAGTATCCAAAATAGCCAAAAAGCATAGATAAAAGAGTATGAGATTTGGCAAATGGATGTCAAAACGACTTTCCTGAACGAAACCTTGAAGAGGATGTGTATATGACACAACCCGTGGTTTTGTTCTTGATGGGTAAGCTAAAAGGTATGCAAGTTGCAGAGATCCATTTATGGAATCAAGCAAGCTTCAAGGAGCTAGAACATTCATTTGATGAAGCCGTAAAAGAATTCGGTTTTATCAAGAACGAAGAGAGCCTTGTATTTACAAAAAAGTGAGTGGGAGCGTAATGACATTCCTAGGTGTGTATGTCGATGACACATACTTCTGATCGATGGATATGCCAAATTGCGTCGGTAAAGTGGTTATCCAAGTGCTTCTCCATGAAAGACTTAGGAGAAGTAAACTACATCTTTGGTAAAGATCTATCGAGATAATCACGTGGTTGCTGGCCTAAGTCAGGTAGTACATGACAAAGGAGGCAATCATCTAGGCTTGCAAGAGACCTCGTAAATTTGAGCTACATCCTCCACCAAAGGAGTATACTCTATATCTTAAGGAAACGGTTGTTTCTCCCAACGAGAATCTATTCCTTGCCTTTTCTGGAACCTATTTCAATCCTTGTCACCTTGATCTTGGCCTCTCCTTTTGTCTATTGAGCGGTCTTGCCACTGGTCAAAGGTTCTTCTTGAGGAGCTACCGGCTAAGGCTACCAGTGAATTGTCAACTCGCTAATGTTTGGCTACCATTTGGTAGAACTTAGACAAACTCATATGATCTCACTTTGGAGCTCTTTCCATAACTCTGTTTGTGGCCTTATTTTGGTGATCAATAAGGTCTAAATTGATTCTTCCAGTGCATCTGCAACTTTGGACTGCTCATTTTCGAACCTCGTTAAATATGAAGTTAGAGATTCATCTTTTTCTTGACAAACATTGCTCAGGTAATTGAGTGGCATGGTGACTCGTCTCCTTGCTTGGAATTGCTGGAGATACAATGAGGAGAACTATTGCCACGATTTGATTGAGTTCACCTGGTGTCTTTTGTACCACCTCTTAATTTCTCCTACTAAAGTTACCGCAAAACCGCCAAGTCAGAAACCTAATGCAATTCCATCAGGTTGTTGAAAGTGTCTAGGTGGTTTTAGGATCTCCATTCCCATTGAACTTATTCTCCGATTCTCTAAATCCCTAGGGAAGTGGTGCCTGACAAACCTCTTTTGAGAATGGAGAACTTACTATCTCTTCCGTCGAGTTATTCTGGCAAGCTCTTGATCATCAAGCATTTTTGCACTTTATCTAACTCTGCATCTTCTAGAGGGTTTTGTATGTTAGCTTGTTCAGTTTCACCTCAAGCAGATAAGTTTTGAGATCAGTTACTTGAGAGCCTATCTTGTCTTTCGCGCTTGTGCATAAGGTGGAATCATGATGGCTGGGTAGTACACACTATCATACTCCTTAGCTTGCTACTCGCAACGTTGCTTAAAACCGAAATGTCGATTATTGCCAAATTGACATGCATGGCTGACCTTGCGTGCTTATGAGGTTTGAGCTTGCCTTTGGCATGGGTTAAAATCGACATGTTGGCGTTGGACATTTCGTTGCTTAGGATGAGAATCTCCCTGGCGACGATTATACTCATTCTCCCTCATGGGCTGCTTACCTGGTTGCCTCTCAGGATTAGCTTGTTCTTAGGATTTACGCTTTTAAGCGGAATGTACCCTTTCTCGTCAGGGATGATGGTTGCTCCTTGCAACTGACAAACCAGATTGGTCACCAACCGGCATATTCTTCTTGCTAAGGGTGGGCTCAGTGAAATGTGGCTAGTTGAGATTCAGGCTAGTCTACTACTCTTTCCTTGATTCTGCCACATTTTGTTGTACTACTTGTACAACCAGGGACTTTACCATGTCCATCACTTGACCATTTTCTGGGTTGGAGGTCCTTGCCCCCAGTTGATTGGCGACCTACAGCATTGGTGGCAGACAGCCATGAGCGACAATCTGACTCACTTCCTAGTGGGTGGTGTCCACATTATCATGGTTGCCTTGGATCTCATACATGCCATATGGGATTTCAGGTGAACGATTGTCACTAGAATATTCTTTTCCTGCTAGCAATAAAAAAGTTTGCCGAGGGGCCTCTTTCTAGCGCCAAAATGTTGATACACAATTCGCACCAACCAGAGAGATCTTGATGACCTTGATGAATTGGAATAGATGTGTGCATGATTAAATTAAAATCAGCATGGATTTGAAAACAATAAAATATGCAAACAAAACCAAATGGTTCGGCAAGTTTAGAACTTAAGCCTATGTTCACTATCTCTTATTGATTTTGAGAGCTTACAAAATGTCTTTTGTCTAGAATAATTTGCTAACCTCTTTCTCATAGTTTGAGGGGTTATTTATATATTTAGTAAAGTAAGAGATAAATTTGAGATTGTGATCAGACTTGGTATGCAATCATGTATTTTAGTGATTGTGCACTAAGGTCACACTGCCATTGATATTGATCTTATCTCTTCTGAGTATCAGAGATTGATGCTTATCCTCTGATTTTCAAACAACATTAAGAGTGGTCATTGCAACAAGCTTTAGCTGGAGTGAGTTGACTCTAGGTCACCCTATTTTGGGTCGAACTATGATTCCATGAGCTTCTGAGATCTACGAGCTTTTGGCAAAATCACACACAACAGTTACAAAGTATAGTGCAAAGTTAAGTTAGAAAAGCAAGATCACACATCTTTTCTAATTATTGCATCAATTGTAATAATACAATCTATATGACAACGGATTGATAATCCCATATACATCTCATCTTATTTAGCTTTGAATTAATTTGTACATAAACTTTACCATTAAAAAAATTAATAAAACACCTCCTGTATAATTTGGTGAAGTCTTGTTTTACTTGGCAGTACAAAGTACTATTAAAATGTGGTTACTTTTCATCATGAGGAAAGCAAGGATATGTACGAGTAATTTACTTTTCCATATAGAGACGTAATTTGTGTAAGTCAATTTAATAATTTGACTATATAATTTATATAGTAAATTTATATAGTAAACCAAGGCCATTCCACTCTAAAACGATGGCCCAACCACTATAATTTTTTTGGGTAACAGGTGACTCACGGGTGAACCATTGTTAAAGTAAGTGCCCCTGACCAATCATATTGTTGTATGTTGACTCTGTCGATCATGGTATTCATATATAAAAGGCATTGTTATTATGCAAAGAATATTTCATATGTATGTATTAACATATGTCTTTAGAGTGGTTGATTCGTGACAAGGGAATCAGCAGTGATAAGTCTTGATTGTGATATCCTTATGATCATTTCAGGTAGCCATTTAAAATGTTCTAGCCAGAGTATTATCCTGACCTAGGGCACAAAATACGGTAAGGCAATCATAGTGTTGAGAACCTATCGAAAGGTAGTGACCGATCCCAATGTCAAGGTTTGTTTGGTGACAACTTGTGTGTGCATGGTGCTTTGATTCACGACTTCACCAATTGACCCATTAGAGGATTCCACATAACGGTACATCAATGTCCTGGAATACATCTTCTAACAGATGGTGGTGCATTGATCCTGACATTGAGATCACAGAGCACCATGTGTACCTATTGGTGTAGTTTGACACTTACAAACGTATCTTAGAGGGTTATCAGCGTGGAAGATTGGCTCATTGAGAAGTACACCACGACTATGGTGGATCGATAAAGGAATCATCACTATTAGGTATAGGAGATGTTATCTTGTGAAGGACAACAACCTTGGAATATGTGGCCACAATGAATCAGTTGAAGCTCAATTGTTCGATTGGTCTGATAATCGAATCTAAATAGATTAACGTGTTTTTTTATAAACCCCTCTTAGTCAGGTATCCTCTGAATACCCTCAATGAGAATCCAAGGGATACATGTCTAGAGAACAGAGTTGTATTTAGAAAAACCTGTGAAGGATAATAATAATAATATCCAACACATTCGTATAAGATGTCCCACAGGATCCAAACTTATAATTTCAAAACTTTAAGAATTTATCTAGAAATTACACAATCAAAACATATTTATAGGGTGGAAGTCTCCAAAGGTGCTTCATAAACATTTATCATTACATTGTTTACATCAAGATAAAACATCAGATGACAATAAATCATCTCCCTCATGTGTAGCCCCCCTGTCTCTAACATCCTTTGCTTTTGTCTACCTGCGAACATCAACATGAAAGGATGAGCGCTAATCACTCAGTAAGGAATGATCCTTTGATTCTAAATGTGCTACTTGACTTTCATTTAACATATTTGTTAACACACCACTTATCTTTTACATCTAGGTATACATCCCTTTTCTTACTAATTCTATGCTTTTCATCATTTTGTCCCATGGCATTATAACATCAATGTGTACATACAAAAGTATGTAACATAGTACACATACATCACATGTCATGATATAACATCTATATCATCTACATGAGTATAAATCATCTCTGATGTAAATAACATCATAACTCATGTAATGCAACTAAATGCATATGAACCATTTAACGTCTAGCCGATCAGACTTTTCTTAGGTCTTAAGCACTTCATATCATCTAGCCTCAAATTCATCTAGAGCTCATTCATCAGGAGACGTGTTACCGTTATTTAATCTAAATCATATATTCATCTTTCTCACCGTATGGATATGGTTTACGTGTTTTTCATCGTCTATATGGATCTCAACATCTTATGGCATGTAAATACATATTTTAGTGAGCTTAATACTTTTGATTCATCTATGGATTATCAATCCATTTACATTACCTCTTGCTCACATTCATCATTAAAACATGTATTACATTGATCTTCATGCCATTTCATAACTTAATCATAATTGACATCATGACCATGTATATCTTCAAAGATCATCTAACTAATGGGTAAAGATTAGTAAATGGCTTAATCACATCAATACATAATCAATTCATAACCATAAGAATTAATTATGTTAAATCTTAAACTTTGACCATGTAAACTAATTGGCTCTTGGCCTAAACATAAAAGTTATACGGCTATGTCTTAATTTCTAGTGCTCCAAGAATCATCTCATTAAAATTTTTATAACTCGTTACGGTAAATACTGAACATGTTTAACATACCCCTACCTTACCAAATCTGATTGTTTATATAAAACTATGCCACATCAATTCCTATTGAAAATTAACCATAGGCAACTTATGATAAAATAAAACTCCCCTTAATAGTCTTTAACATCATAAAGGAAATTAAACCTATTCCCATAATCATCCATTATTGCTATAACATTGTAAGCTAATGCAACAACACATCAACACTTCTAATGCACCCATTCAACACCATGTTGTAACACCACATCAGGTACTAATTTTATTTATGCCCTAATACCCTTAGGTTTTTTCTTTGAAGTTACCTTAGACAAATGTGAGGGAATTCCTTAAAACTTCATTAGGGGTAAAATGGTATTTTCACTCCAACTATGTAAAAATGGGAAGTGAAAGGAAGCAAATAATGTGGAAGAGATAATAAAATGAGGTATTTTGGTATTAACTAAAGGATAAGATGGAATTTCATAGAAAGTGCAAGGGCAAAATGGAAAACAGGATATAACATTAGATATAAGGTTTCATTAGAAGAAACCCTAACATACATTCAGCCATTGTACACGCCACCCTCACCTCATCCTCTCAATTTTCTTCACTAAATTTCGAAGGGGACTCATAGGATTTGGCTGGATTTTTATAGATTTTCAATCCTAAAGCATCCAAAGGTAGATTGTAGCACAAGGATGTGATTAAACTTTAAAGTTTTAAATTCTATGGTTTTTATATGATCAGGTCTAAGAGGAGACTTTTAGAAAAGAGAGATTATATCACGCATTCAAGGAAAGTAAACATAATTTAGCCTTGATTTGAGCAAGACTTGTTTAGAATATTCTTGCATGTTTTTATGGATTGTATGTGAGAATTGTTGGCTGTTTTGATGTGAATGATGTATAATTTCCAGCCATGAGAAGTATGTTGAATATGTGATGAATTGGTGGAATTATGGAAAATTAGTGATGGAATTTTTGAAGTGTTGAATTTGTTGAAAACGGCCAGGTTTGATGCTATAGTTAGTGAGTTTTTGCTCAAATTTTGGCGGATTTAGAGAGATTGAGGTAGCCAACATGGTGTGTGCATGTGCATATGAAGTGTTTGATGAAATCCAAAGAGAAAATGCATGCATGAGTTGGCTAAACCTATTTAAGAAAGGTTAGAGAAAGGCAAGAATTGAAGTAGAAAGATATGTGGGCTTAACCAAGTGTAAATGTTAGTAGTCAAGGGCGCATATTGTTATGCCAAAATTTAGAATATCACTTGGTCATGTTATTTCCATGAGGAAATGGCTCTTATGTTTGGTTCTAGTTACTTGAACCTTTACTACTTCTTGAATAGCACATGAAGTGTTAGAAAGAATTGTATGTTAAAGTGTTCCTTTGATAGGCATTGTTGATAAAATGGTAGAATATGTTATACATACCATCATGCCATAATGAATTTTCGGTTTGTGTATGTGAACTTGGAAATGAGAAAGAATGGGCTTGATCATGCATATGATTTATATATATCCTTGATTTGGTAAATGAGAATATTAAAGATATGTTAGAAAGAATGAGAAAAGAAAATGGCTTGTAGTTTTCTTTTAAGCTAACATGCAAGTATGTATCTTTTCTCATTTACTAATATGCAAGTGTAGATTTCCATAGCTTGGAAATTTATTTGGAATGTGTATAGTATCCCTTCTATCTCTTTCTACAGCATGTTATGTGATGCGTGTTTTCATAAACATGCAAATGTGTAGCAAGTGAACTGTTGCAAAAGATCATTCCCATGAGGATTGCATGTCAAGTACTAATTTTCCTAATTGTGTATCAAGTTGGAGTAATAAAATGGTTGGATTTGCGGGAGACAATTAAGCTGAAGTTAAAACAAATCAACAATGAATTTAAAATCTAACTAGTGAAGGCAAAATCAATTCAAGACAAAGCGGTTAGGTTTTGACTTCACTAGGATTTTGGTTTATCTACATTTCTGTTGCTTCTAAGTTCACATGCAAGGATTATAAATGGACACCCAATCTATAGATATACCTTCTTAGGCTAATTCTCTACTTATCCCTACTAAGCTTCCACACCCTACAAATTGAAGGTTAATAGTTCCAAGTCCATTAAGCTAAGTGGAATCCTAAATTGATTTCCTGGATCTCTGAACCTATCTTAGCTCAATCAATCAATGGTATTTACTCTAAGAGGTTAATACATGAATCACTTCCTAGTCTCATCATGCTCAACAATTAATTGCAATTAGAATAAGAATAATACAAATCCAAGCAATAGATGCGAAAGCAACATCTTTATAGATTAGACATTAAAATCCCAATTACATCAAAACCCTAACCCAAGAGTTAGTTCATACTCAAAATAAAGCAATCATAAGAAAAACTATAAAAACAGAGTTTAACATGCTAAAAAACGGAAAAAGAATAAAATCTTCCTTATTAGATGAACCAAAGGCTTCCATCTCCATTTTATCTTCTCCCTCTAAACAGTGTCGACCCCTTTTAAATAGTCGACCCCAAAACCGTAAGACTAATCCAATACATTAAAACCACAGTTTTATTATATGAAATATGCAGTTTGCGCGGCGAAAAGTAAACTCTCACCGTGGCATCGAGTTGGATTTTTTGAACTCTCTGACCCAGACTTTTCTTGCTACAACAGAATAAACTTTGCTGCGGCGAACTTTTCTGAAATTATGAAACTGCCCGCAATTACTTCTTTGCTTGAATCTTCAATCTTTGTGATCCCCAATAGGAACAAGCTTCATAGTGCTTCCAATCCGCATCAGAATTTCCCGATTCCTGAATTTGCTTGATTTTGGGTCCAAAAACTCATTTCCTCTCGGTTTTGCGCTTTGCTACGTAGTCAGACAAAGTTATCCGCAAAATTGGCTCGCCGGCCAAAATGCAGAGACTAGAAGCATTAATGCAGAGGTTGGTGGCAAATGAATTTCAAACGAACTTCCTGCACTGTAGAAGTCAGCCCGATCTGTTCGACCGCTGAGTTCTGTGTTGTGAGCGGCTTGTGGCCCTATACCAACCCGAGGTTTTGTTCGTTGATGGATAATCAGCTGAGGTAAAGATAAGTCGCACCGCGCGTCGGGCCGTTTTCAGTCACCCTCTTCTCGCATTTATCCTGACGTTACGGCATGCGGGGGGGAAGGACAGATAGAGCGGGCGTAAATGCGCGAAGAGGTCTCTAAGCTCTTTGGGTGTGCAGCCGAGGCTGTGATCTAAGGCCTCCTCGCAGGATCGGAAAAAGAGCCGCTGCGCCGGGTCATGCACGCAGCCTCGAGGTGGATGCAATGTTAGCTTTCGCCAAACAACGTTATAGTTCGCTCTGTAGGCGGGGCTGGACAGATGGGCGGTATTCTGGATAGGGATGGCCGGGCGCGACTCAGAGTAAGACAATACAGACACCGGCACTCGCACCTAAAAGAGGATTCCACGTTGGCGGAGAGGAAAAACAAGAGGCACACAGTGTCGAACAATGGGACATCAGGGAACAGCTGCAAAAGGGTGAGGAGAGGAGGGGGGGGGGGGGAACAGAGAGGAAAGAGGGGGGGGGAGGGCAGAGGGGGTGCAGTCGTAACATCTTGGTTCTCTTGATTCTCCATGAAAACTTAGAGGAGTAAACACATCTTGGAATAAGAGCTATCGAGATATAATCACTAGGTGGCTTGCCTAAGTCCAGCGTACTACATTAACAAATAAGACGCCCAATGTGAGGTGTGGTGACTCAGTGACAAACATCCGGGTGGAACACACAATCCACAGGGAGGATTTAAAGTCTGGCGAAGTTTGCATAGTAACAGTCACACAAATAGGATCCCTATCTCTATAAAATCGAGATATATTTAAAACACCATATGAAATAGTATAAGTAATTGAGGTGCCCCATAGCCGTCGCATTGATCCATCCTGTATAGCCATATTATAGTACTCGATACAGATTCCACACAAAAAGCAAAAAACAAGACACAAAATGTGAGTAGTGAGAGCGACTAAACGGGCATGGAAACGCTGTAGAAAAGCACTCGCCGCACAATAAGCTCTTCACTACCACGGTAGAAGGTGATAGAGTAATAACACGTCATTCACACCAATAGTCGCAAGACTTAAGAAACTAAGACACTGAACAGTACTGTGCGACGGCCATGACTGCATGATATAAGTGAGAGTGGTGAAGGGTTAGGGCGATGCGAAAGGCGACAAGAGAAACAAAGTAAGTGAAAATCAAACAGCGACAGAAAACCGCGGTGAGAGCAAAGACGGATAGATTTGTGCTCCTGGCGAGTACGGTATCTCAATTCTCCACCATGTCAAGACGCGAGGCGAGTTAGTACCTAGACTCCTGTCGTCAATTGGCTACGACAGGTCGCAACGAACGAGCAGTACAGACGCCGCTATCTAAAAGCAAATACACACAAAGCACGGACAGACCACACATGAGATCTAACAGATAGCGCATAGACAGTGTTATCTGATACCTGCGCCAATTATCTGCGCCGCTAGACCCCACTGGGAATCTGTCGTAGTAAGTTAAAGAGCAATTCCCGGGACACTGTGCGACACATGACCGTGACAAGTATTTGCCCTCACATCTCATCGACTGCTAAATGGACTAGGCCTGGACCTCGGACGCGAGCTGAGGGAGGACGGGACCTGCGACTAAAGATAGGTGCTCGGAGACAGAGATGTGGGTCACACATAGTGAGCGTTGAACAATTGCTCAATAAAGGAAAGGTTTCAAGATAGCCAGCCCACAAAAATGTCCAGACACATCCCCCGCAGGAAGGAAAGAGCGATGTTTTCACTCATAAAGAAATGGTGTGAGAGGAAATGACAGATCAGAAAGTTCAGGCGTGACAACTCTAATTCCTGACAAAGCCTCTGTCGCAGAAGAAAGCGTGAAACAGTTAAGGTCATTCAATTAAATACTAAATGATTGACTATAATGCAAGTGGGAGATTGTTAGAGTAGGTCCCTAGACCAATCAATATTGTAAAATGACTCTGTATAAATGTTTATTTATCAACAAAGGCATATTCTTCTATATCGGTATATGATAGTCTTTAGGATGGTAGAACCATGACGGGATCAAGTGTTTCAAATCTTGATAGTGAGAACCTTATGATCACTGGTGGCCATTCTAGAAACACCGTAGCCCCAGTATTATTGACCAGGACAGGTAAGGCTATCATATGTTGATGACCCTGTCAAAAGGCATGATTGATCTCACTTGCCAAGGTTTGTTGTGACATCTAGTGCAACGTATAGGTGCTTGCTATGGCAATTTACTGGACGACCCACCAGAGGATCCATATGGATTTTAACCCTAGTCTATGAATAAATCCTCTAACGATGGTGGTGCATGTGATCCTTAGATTTGAGTCACTAGAGCGCCTATGCACCAATTGGTGTAGTTTTGACACTAGCCTAAGTAATTCTATTCAAGGTTTATATATGGTAGTGATTGGCTACATCGAGAAGTTATCGAGACTGTGATGGATCAACAAAGGATTCACACTCCCTAGTACGAAGAAGTTATCTCACTTGGTAATTCAGTAAATGGCAATGACACTAAATCTATGGCCACAGTGGGATTGAGTTGATGCTCATCAATCTAATATTCGTCATTGTCCAGTAACTGAATACAACATGCGAGGATACTGAGGTTGACACTATTTTTGTATCTCAGTCTCGATGATATAATAGTTGATGAAGGATTTGATTGCATGATAACCATATGTTTGACAGCTACGGTTTCGCTGAATCCAATCTATCAGGTGGCCATGTTCCTTCTAGGGGCCAATCTTGGTATGTGTGTAGTGAGACGATTAATTAGTGTTACTGCAATACTACACATTGTTGATATGATGAGACCTACGGGTCTCACCACCTAGAAGATAATTTAAAATCATTGTGAGAATGGTATTTTCATCTTTTAGGACAAAGGGTATTTTGGTAATCTCACAGTGCAATTAAATTGCTGAGTTGTTGCCTGTATTAATTTTATATTAAAATTAAATTAGTGAGATTATTTTAAATATATCTCTTATATATTAATGAATTATATTAATAACTAAATATTAATATATTAATTGATTTTATTATAATAATAATTAATTAATTAATACCATAAAGGGTTGTTTGGGTTGCAAGGGTAAACTAGGGTTGGAGCCCATGCTATTCCTAAGTGGAATAGGGTTTTAATTGTTGCACTATATAATGTCAACTAAAATAAACATAGAGGATTATTCTTTCAATTAAACCCTAGCCACCCTATCTCTCTCTCTCTAAGAAGAAACTTTTTCTGTTCTTCTTTCTGATTTTTGAAGCCCTTGATTGTTCTAGCAAATATAAGGGTTCTTCGAATTATCTTTGTGTGGACTTCTATGAGTGCAGTCCTACTTTGATCGATGGCGAAAAATCACATGAATAGTAGACGGTGATGAACATTATCATTAATAGTCTGTGCACAATTTCTTGTCTGAAATTAGAGATATTCAAAGGAGCCTCCAAACATACGTAAGTATTCTAATCCTTGAATGGATTTACTTTATACAAATTTTTGTTTATAAACATGTAAATGGTATAATCTATACTTGGATCTAGGCAAAGAAAGGTAATTGATTTACCGATTGAATTTTTTGTTTTCCGTTGCGTATTGTGGATCAATTACTAACAGTATTGGCACTTATCTCTTGTTATATCTTGGGTCATTGACACTAGATGTGTTTCTCACATTTGTAATAATGTGAATGGACTATAGTAGAGTAGATTGCTTGGTTGAAGAAATGTGGACCTACTAGCTGGAAATGGAGCACGTGATGCTACATTAGCTGTAGGATCTTATTGTCTGATTTTGCCTATAGGCTTGTTATTTGGAACTTATGGATTATTACGATTTTCCCTTAGTTTCTAGAAATAATATTTTTTTGTCCACCTTGGACAAGTGAGAATATTGCTTTACTAATGGATTGTTGTCTTTTAGTATAAATAATATTCTTTATGGAACTGTTTCATAATAATTTTATATGTTCTTGAAATAGACAATATGGATACTCTCAAAGTAATAACTACGCCAAGTATGGCAAGTTGAGTTAAACATACCTAAAAGAATGTGGGACAGTATCAAAACTCACCTCTCCTTATACACCCCAACATAATGGTGTGTCTGAAAGGAGGAATAGAATCTTGCTTGATATGGTTAAGTCCATGTGAGTTTTAGTGATCTACTTGCATCATTCTGGGGTTATGCCCTAGAGACTATGACTCACGTACTTAACCGTGTGCCATCAAAGTCTGTAGATATGACTCTATATGAATTGTGGAGTGGGCGAAAGCCCAACTTGTCTTATCTAAGGAATTGGGGTTGCGAAGCTTATGTCAAGAAATTGACTTCGAACATGCTAGGCCCAAAATCTAATAAATGTATTTTTGTGGGGTATCTTAAGGAGACCAAAGGATACTATTTATGCTACCCAGAAGAGCGCAAAATTTTTGTCATTCGTACTGGTGTCTTCTTAGAGAAATTTTTTTTCCTAAGAAGTACTAATGGGAGAAAAGTAGAACTCAATGAAGTTCTAGAACCACAAGATGCATTAGACAAAAGATGGGAGGATGTGCCACAAGAAGTGGTTGAACATGTGAGGAGGTTACTCCACACTCTATGGATCAAAGTGAACCACCTCATGTAGCACAAGAGCTACGTAGGTCTAGAAGAGTACGTCATGAGCCCAAGAGATATTGTTTTCTTGTGATTCGATATGGTAACTGTAATGACTTCTTTCTACTAGTCTACTTTATAACTTATACAATGAAAACATACATAATTAATATATGAAAATAGTTGGGCCTAAATTTTTCTTTACTTACAAAATAGAATTCTTTACATATACCAAAAATAACAAGTACAAAATCTTAGCAACGGTGGACAGAAATGCCAATTCTCTCTGCTTGTCGACATCCTTCCGACCGCTGCTCATGTATTTCTTGGAAAAACATGGAAAAACAACAGGGTGAGCATAAAAATGCTCAGTAAGTAAATCCCTTAACTTTTAAGGTCTTAAGCACTTCATATCACTAGCCTCAAATTCATCTAGAGCTCATATCATCAGGAGACGTGCTTACTCGTTATTTAGAATCTAAATCATAATCATCTTTCCTCAACTGGTATATGAGGATATGTTTACGTGTTTTTCATCATGTCATATGGATCTCTAACATCTTAGGCATGTAAATACATATTTTAGTGAGCTTAATACTTTTGATTCATCTATGGATTATCATCCATTTACATTACCTCTTGCTCACATTCATCATCTTAAAACATGTATTCATTGGATCTTCATGCCATTTCATAACATTAATCATAAATTGACACATGACCATGTATATCTTTCAAAGATCATTAACTAATGGGTAAAGATTAGTAAATGGCTTAATCACATCAATACATAATCAATTCATAACCATAAGAATTAATATGTTAAATCTTAAACTTTGACCATGAAACTAAGGCTTTGGCCTAAACATAAAAGTTATACGGCTATGTCTTAAATTTCTAGTGCTTCAAGAATCATCTCATAAAATTTTATAACTCAAGTTACGGTCGAAAACTGAAGCATGTTTAACATAACCCCTAAACTTACCAAATCTGAATTGTTTATATTAAACTATGCCACATCAATTCCTATTGAAAATATACCAATAGGCCAACTTATGGATAAAATAAAACTCCCCTTAATAGGCTTTAACATATAAAGGAAATGTAAAACCTCATTCCCATAATATCCATTATTGCTATAACATTGTAAGCTAATGCAAACAACACATCAACACTTCTAATAGCAACCATTCAACACCAGTTGTAACACCCACATCAAGGTAGTAATTTTATTTATGCCCTAATACCCTTAGGGTTTTTTTTGAAGTTACCTTAGACAAATGTGAGGGAAATTCCTTAAAACTTATTAGGGGTAAAATGGTATTTCACTCACAACTAGATGAAAAATGGGAAGTGAAAGGAAGCAAAATAATGTGGAGAAGATAATAAAAATGAGGGTATTTGGTATTGACTAAAGGATGCAGATGGAATTTCATAGAAAGTGCAAGGGCAAAATGGGAAAACATGGATATAACATTAGATATAAGGTTTCATTAGAAGAAACCCTAACATACATTCAGCCATTGTACACGCCACCCTCACCTCATTTTCTCTCAATTTTCTTCACTAAATTTCGAAGGGGACTATAGGATTTGGCTTGGATTTTATAGATTTACTCCTAAAGCATCCAAAGGTAAGATTGTAGCACAAGGAGGTGTGATTAAACTTTAAAGTTTTAAATTCTTAGGGTTTTTATATGATCTAGGTCTAAGAGGGGACTTTTAGCAAAGAGAGATTATATCACGCATTCAAGGAAAGTAAACATAATTTGCCTTGATTTGAGCAAGACTTGTTAGAAGATTCTTGCATGTTTTTATGAGATTGTATGTGAGAATTGTTGGCTGTTTTTGATGTTGAATGATGTATAATTTCCAGCCATGAGAAGTAGTGCTTGAATATGTGATGAATTGGTGGAATTATGGAAGAATTAGTGATGGAATTTTTGAAGTGTGACATTTGTTGAAAACGGCCAGGTTTGATGCTAAGTTAGTGAGTTTTTGGCTCAAATTTTGGCGGATTTAGAGAGATGTGGAGGTAGCCAACATGGTAGTTGCATGTGCATATGAAGTGTTTGATGAAAATCCAAAGAGAAAATGCATGCATGAGTTGGCTAAACCCTATTTAAGAAAGGGTTAGAGAAAGGCAAGAATGAAGTAGAAAGATAGTTTGGGCTTAACCAAGTGTAAGTTAGTAGTCAAGGGCGCATATTGTTATGCCAAAATTTAGAATATCACTTGGTCATGTTAGTTCCATGAGAGAAATGGCTCTTAGTGTTTGGTTCTAGTTACTTGAACCTTTACTACTTCTTGAATAGCACATGAAAGTGTTAGAAAGAATTGTATGTTAAAGTGTTCCTTGAATGGCATTGTTGATAAAAATGTAGAATAGTTTATGACATACCATCATGCCATAATGAATTTTCAGGTTTGTGTATGTGAACTTGGAAATGAGAAAGAATGGGCTTGATCATGATATGATTATATATATAGACTGATTTGGTAAATGAGAATATTAAAGAATATGTTAGAAAAGAATGAGAAAAAGAAAATGGCTTGTAGTTTTCTTTTAAGCAACATGCAAGTATGTACTTTTTCATTACTAATAAATGCAAGTGTAGAATTTCCATAGCTTGGAAATTTATTTGGAAATGTGTATAGTATCCTTTCTATTCTTTTTCTACGCATGTTATGGGATGCGTGTTTTCATAACATGCAAATGTGTAGCAAGTGAAATGTTGCAAAAGTATCATCCATGAGGATTGCATGTAAGTACTAATTTTCCTAATTGTATCAAGTTGGAGTAAATGAAAATGGTTGGATTTGCGGGAGGCAATTAAGCTGAAGTTAAAAACAAATCAACAATGTAATTAAAATCTAACTAGTGAAGGCAAAATCAATTCAAGACAAAGCGGTTAGGGTTTTGACTTCACTAGGATTTTTTGGTTTAGTCTACGATTTCTGTGCTTTCTAAGTCACATGCAAGGATTATAATTGGACACCCTAATCTATAGAATATACCTTCTTAGGCTACATTCTACTACTTATCCCTAATAAGCTTCCACACCCTACAAATTGAAGGTTAATAGTTCCAGTCCATTAAGCTAAGTGGAATCCTAAATTGATTTCCTGGATCTCTGAACCTATCTTAGATTCAATCAATCAATGGTATTTACTAAGAGGCTAATACATGATCACTTCCTAGTCTCATCATGCTCAACAATAATTGCAATTAGAATAAGAATAAATACATAATCCAAGCAATAGAATGCGAAAGCAACATCAATTTATAGATTAGACATTAAAATCCAATTACATCAAAACCCTAACCCAAGAGTGAGTTGTACAACTCAAAATAAAGCAAATCATAAGAAAAACTTAAAAAACAGAGTTTACAGCTGGAAAAAACGGAAAAAAGAATAAAATCTTCCTATTAGATGAACCAAAGGCTTCCAATCTCCAATTTATATCTTTCCCCTCTAAACAGTGTCGACCCTTAAAATAGTCGACCCAAAACCTAAGACTACAATACAATTAAAACACACAGTTATTATATTGAAATATTGCAGTTTTCGCCGCGGCGAAAAGTAAACTTCACCGTGGCATCGAGTTGGATTTTTTTTACTCTCTGACCGAGACTTTCTTGTTGCAACAAAGAATAAACTTTGCTGCAGTGAACTTTTCTGAAATTATGAACTGCCGCCAATTACTTCTTTGCTTGAATCTTCAATCTTGTGATCCCCAATAGGAACAAGCTTCATAGTGCTTCCAATCCGCATCAGAATTTTCCCGATTCAGAATTTGCTTGATTTTGGGTCCAAAAACTCATTTCCTCTCGGTTTTGCTCTAACTGCACGTTTTGGATAAACGTAAAATTATGAAATTAAGTTGCAATTCAGACACAAATTTAAGAAGAAGTATCCAAAATCCAGCCAAAAAGCATAGATAAAAGAGTATGAGATTTGGCAAATGGATGTCAAAAGACTTCCTGAACGGAAACCTTGAAGAGGATGTGTATATGACACAACCGATGGTTTTGTTCTTGATGGGAAGCTAAAAAGGTATGCATTGCAGAGATCCATTTAGGACTCAAGCAAGCTTCAAGGAGCTAGAACATTCATTTTGATGAAGCCGTAAAAGAATTCGGTTTTATCAAGAACGAAGATGAGCCTTGTATTACAAAAAAGTGAGTGGAGCGTAATGACATTCCAGTGTTGTATGTCGATGACATAATTCTGATGGGAATGATATGCGAATTGCGTGGTAAAGACTTGGTTATCCAAGTGTTTCCATGAAAGACTTAGGAGAATAAACTACATCTTTGGAATAAAGATCTATCGAGATAGATCACGAGGTTGCTGGCCTAAGTAGAGTACATACATTGACAAGTACTGAAGAGATTCAGTATGGAAGAATCCAAGAAGGGATTTTTAGAGTGCACAAGGTGCCTATCTCTATATGGATATGTGTCGTAAAACACACGATGAGAGAGATAGAATGAAGAGGATCCCATATGCGTCAGCAATTGGATCCATCATGTATGCCATGTTATGTACTCGGATTGATGTCCCATGTGCGTAAACATGTAGTAGATATCAATCGGATCCAGGTAAGCATCATTGGATAGTTGTGAAGAACATCCTTAAGTAATGAAGAGGACTAAAGACATGTTCTTGGTTTATGGAGGGGAAGATGAGTCACTAGAAGAGGATACAGTGATGTAGTTCCAAGCGGATAAAGATGATTATCAATCGCAACAGGTTTGTATTTTGTCTCAATGGGGGTGCAGTGACCTGGAAGAGCTCTAAGCAAAGCAGTAGCAGACTCTACATAGAGGCTGAATATATTGCATTATCCGATGCGGCCAAGGAGGCAGTCTGGATATTAGAAGTCTGTCACTGAACATGGTGTGGTTTCCAGATTATTAATCCGATAGATGTCTATGTGACAATAATGGAGCAATTGCTCAAGCAAAGGAACATGGTCTCACCAAAAGTCCAGACACATACTCAGATGTTTTCATCTCATTAAAGAAATGGTTGAGAGGAAAGATGTACAGATCAGTAAAGTTCATGCTGATGACAATCTCGGTAATTCACGACGAAGCCTCTGTCGCAAGTAGAAGCGTGGAAAACAGTTAAGGTCATTCAATATTTATACATGAATGATTGACTATAGTGCAAGTGGGAGATTGTTAGAGTAGGTGCCCTAGAGCCAATCAATTATTGTAAAATTGACTCTGTAATAAATGTTTATTTATCAACAAAAGGCATATTCTTCTATATCGTGTATGTAATGATTATGTCCTAGGAGGTAGAACCATGACGAGGGTATCAAGTGTTTCAAATCTGATAGTGAGAACCTATGATCACATATGTGGCCATTCTAGAAACATCCGTAGCCCCAGTATTATTTGACCAAGGACAGGTAAGGTATATATGTTGAATGACCCTGTCAAAAGGCAGTGATGATCTCACTTGCCAAGGTTGTTTGCCGACAACCTAGTGACAACGTATAGGTGCTTGCTATCGGCAAGTTCACTGGACAGACCCACCAGAGGATTCCATATGGATGTACCCTAGTGTCTATGGATAAAATCCTCTAACGGATGGTGGTGCATGTGATCCTAGATTTGAGATCACTAGAGCGCCTTATGCACCAATTGGTGTAGTTTGACACTAGCCTAACGTAATTCTCAAGGCATTAATATGGTAGTGATTGGCTACATCGAGAAGTGTATCGAGACTGTGATGGATCGACAAGGATTCATCACTCCTAGGTACGGGAGAAGTTATCTCACTTGGTAATTCAGTAAATGGCAATGACACTAAATCTATGGCCACTGGGGATTGAGTGATGCTCAATCAAACTAATATTCTTGTCATTAGTCCAGTAACTAAATACAAACATGTCGAGGATATCTGAGGTTGACACTATTTTTGTATCTCAGTCTCGATGAGATAAAGTTGATGAAAGGATTTGATTGCATGATAACCAATTGTGCAGGCTGCGGTTTCGCTGAAACGAATCTATAGGTGGCCATGATGTCTTGCTAGGGGCCAATCTTGGTATGTGTGTAGTGAGACGATAATTAGTGTTAATCGCAATACTACACATTGTTGATATGATGAGAAGCCTACGGGTCTCACACCTAGAAGATAATTTAAGAATCAATTTGTGAGAATGGTATTTCATTTTTAGGACAAAAGGTATTTTGGTAATCTCCAGTGCAATTATATGCTGAGATTGTTGCCTGTATTTAATTTAATATAAAATAAATTAGTGAGATTATTTTAATTATCTCTTATATATTAAATGAATTATATTAATAACTAAAATTAATATATAATTGATTTAATATAATAATAATTAATTAATTAAAAATACCATAAAGGGTATGTTTGGTTGCAAGGGTAAACTAGGGTTGGAGCCCATGACTATTCCAGTGGATAGGGTTTTAATTGTTGCACTTATAGTGCAACTAAAATTAAAACTAAGAGGAATATTATTCAATTAAAACCTAGCCACCTATCTCTCTCTCTGAAGAAGAAAACTTTTTCTTGTTCTTCTTTCTTGATTTTTGAAGCCCTGATTGTTCTAGCAAAATAATTAAGGGTTCTTCGAATATCTTTGTGTGGACTTCTATGAGTGCAGTCCTACTTGGATCGATTGGCGAAAAATCACATGAATAGTAGACGGTGACAGAACCGTGAACAGTAATCGTGAATAGTGCCATGAACAATGAAAACGATGGCCCAACCACTATAATTTTTTTGGGTAACAGGTGACTCACGGGTGAACCATTGTTAAAGTAAGTGCCCCTGAACCAATCATATTGTTGTATGTTGACTCTGTCGATCATGGATATTCTATATATAAAAGGCATTGATTATATTATGCAAAGAATATTTCATATGTATGTATTAACATATGTCTTTAGAGTGGTTGATTCGTGACAAGGGAATCAAGCAGTGATAAGTCTTGATTGTGATATCCTTATGATCATTTCAGGTAGCCATTTTAGAAATGTTCATAGCCAGAGTATTATCCTGACCTAGGGCACTGAAAATACGGTAAGGCAATCATAGTGTTGAGTAAGCCTATCGAAAGGTAGTGACCGATCCCATATGTCAAGGTTGTTTGGTGACAACTTGGTGTGGTGCATGGGTGCTTGTGATTCACGACTTCACCGAATTGACCCATTAGAGGATTCCACATAGACGGTAACATCAATGTCCATGGAATACATCTTCTAACAGATGGTGGTGCATGTGATCCTTAGACTTGAGATCACCAGAGCACCATGTGTACCTATTGGTGTAGTTTGACACTTACCAAACGTAATCTTGAGAGGGTTATCAGTGTGGAAGTGATTGGCTCATTGAGAAGTACACCACGACTATGGTGGATCGATAAAGGAATCATCACTATTATGTATAGGAGATGTTATCTTGGTGAAGGACAACAACCTTGGAATATGTGGCCACAATGGAATCGAGTTGAAGCTCAATTGTTCGATTGGTCTGATAATCGAATCTAAATAGATTAACGTGTTTTATTATAAAACCCCTCTATAGTCAGGTATCCTCTGAATAACCCTCAATGAGAATCCAAGGGATACATGTCTAGAGAACAAGTTGTATTTAGAAAAACCTGTGTAAGGATAATAATAATAATATCCAACACATTCGTATAAGATGTCACACAGGATCCAAACTTATAATTTCAAAGACTTTAAGAATTTATCTAGAAATTACACAATCAAAACATATTTATAGGGTGGAAGCTTCCAAAGGTGCTTCATGAACATTTATCAATTACATTGTTTACATCAAGATAAAAACATCAAGATAACAATAAATCATCTCCCCTCATGTGTAACCCCCCTGTCTCTAACATCCTTTGCTTTTAGTCTACCTGCAAAGCAATCAACAATGAAAGGATGAGCGCTAATCACTCAGTAAGGAATGATCCATTTGATTCTAAATGTGCTACTTGACTTTCATTTAAACATATTTGTTAACACACCACTTATCTTTTACATCTAGGTATACATCCCTTTTCTTACTAATTCATATGCTTTTCATCATTTTGTCCCATGGCATTATAAACATCAATGTGTACACATACAAATAAGTATGTAAACATAGTACACATACATCACATGTCATGATATAACATCTAAATATCATCTAGCATGAGTATAAATCATCTCATGATGTAAATAACATCATAACTCATGTAATGCAACTAAATGCATATGAACCATTTAACGTCTAGCCGATCAGACTGTGTTCTTGCGTCTTAAGCACTTCATATCATCTAGCCTCAATTCATCTAGAGCTCATATCATCAGGAGACGTGTCTACTCGTTATTTAGAATCTAAATCATATATTCATCTTTCCTCAACTGGTATATGAGGATATGTACGTGTTTTTCATTCTGTCTATATGGATCTCTAACATCTTATGGCATGTAATACATATTTTAGTGAGCTTAATACTTTTGATTCATCTATGGTTTATCAATCCATTTACATTACCTCTGCTCACATTCATCACTTAAACATGTATTACATTGGATCTTCATGCCATTTCATAACATTAATCTATTGCATCATGACCATGTATATCTTTCAAAGATCATCTACTAATGGGTAAAGATTAGTAAATGGCTTAATCACTCAATACATAATCATTCATAACCATAAGATTAATTATGTTATCTTAACTTTGACCATGTAAACTAATTGGCTCTTGGCCTAAACATAAAAGTTATAGGGCTATGTCTTAATTTCTAGTGCTTCAAGAATCATCTCATTAAAATTTTTATACCTCAAGTTACGGTCGAATATCTGAAGCATGTTTAACATAACCCCTAAACTTACCAATCTGAATTGTTTATATTAAACATGCCACATCAATTCCTATTGAAAATTACCAAGTCACCTATGTATAAAATAAACTCCCCTATAGTCTTTAACATCATAAAGGAAATTAAAACCTTTTCCCATAACATCCTTTGCTATAACATTGTAAGCTATGCAAACAACACATCAACACTTCTAATAGCAACCATCAACACCATGTTGTACACCCACATCAAGGTACGTAATTTATTTATGCCCTAACCCCTTAGTTTGTTCTTTGAAGTTACCTTAGACAAATGTGAGGGAAATTCCTTAAAACTTCATTAGTGTAAATGGTATTTTCACTCCAACTAGATGAAAATGGGAAGTGAAAGGAAGCAAATAAGTGTAGAGATATAAAAAATGAGGGTATTTTGGTATTAACTAAAGGATAAGATGGATTTCATAAAAAGTGCAAGGGCAAAATGGGAAAACTGATATAACATTAGATATAAGGTTTCATTAGAAGAAACCCTAACATACATTCAGCCTTTGTACACGCCCCACCCTCACCTCATTTCTCTCAATTTTCTTCACTAAATTTCGAAGGGGACTCATAGGATTTGGTGCTTTTTTAGATTTTCATCCTAAAGCATCCAAAGGTAGATTGTCACAAGGAGTGTGTAAACTTTAAAGTTTTAAATTCTTAGGTTTTTATAGATCTAGGTCTAAGAGGGAGACTTTTAGAAAAGAGAGATTAATCACGCATTCAAGGAAAGTAACATAATTTAGCTTGATTTGAGCAAGACTTGTTTAGAATTATCTTGCATGTTTTTATGGATTGTATGTGAGAATTGTTGGCTGTTTTTGATGTTGAATGATTATAATTTCCAGCCATGAGAAGTAGTGATTGAATATGTGATGAATTGGTGGAATTAGGAAGAATTAGTGATGGAATTTTTGAAGTGTTGAATTTGTTGAAACGGCCAGGTTTGATGTCATAGTTAGTGAGTTTTTGGCTCAATTTGGCGATTTAGAGGATGTGAGATAGCCAACATGGTAGTTGCATGTGCATATGAAGTTTTTGATGAAATCCAAAGAGAAAATGCATGCATGGTTGGCTAAACTTATTTAAGAAAGGTTAGAGAAAGCAAGAATTGAAGTAAAAGATTATGTTGGCTTAACCAAGTGTAAATGTTATAGTGTCAAGGGCGCATATTGTTATGCCAATTTAGAATATCACTGGTCAGTTAGTTCCATGAGAAAAATGGCTCTATGGTTTGTTTCTAGTTACTTGAACCTTTACTACTTCTGAATAGCACTGAAAGTGTTAGAAAGAATTGTATGTTAAAGTGTTCCTTGATATGGCATTGTTTTAAAAATGGTAGAATATTTATGACATACCATCATGCCATAATGAATTTTCAGTTTTTGTATGTGAACTTGGAAATGAAAAGATGGGCTTGATCTGCATATGATTTATATATAGCCTTGATTTGTAATGAGAATATTAAAGAATGTTAGAAAGAATGAGAAAAAGAAAAGGCTTGTAGTTTTCTTTTAAGCTAACATGCAAGTATGTATCTTTTCTCATTTACTAATATGCAAGTGTAGAATTTCCATAGCTTGGAAATTTATTTGGAAATGTGTATAGTATCCTTTCTATTCTTTTCTCACTGTTATGTGATGCGTGTTTTCATAAACATGCAAATGTGTACAATAAACTAGTCACAAGATATCATTCCCATGAGGATTGCGTCAAGTACTAATTTTCCTAATTTGTATCAGTTGGAGTAAATAAAAATGGTTGGATTTGCGGGGACAATTAAGCTGAAGTTAAAACAAAATCACAATGTAATTTAATCTAACTATGAAGGCAAAATCAATTCAAGACAAAGCGGTTAGGGTTTTGCCTTCACTAGGATTTTGGTTTACTCACGTTTCTGTTGCTCTCATAGTTCACATGCAAGGATTTAATCGTACACACCTAATCATAGATATACCTCCTTAGCTACATTTCTCACTACTTATCCTCTAGCTTCCACACCCTACAAATTGAGAGTTAATATTCCAGTCCATTAGCTAAGTGGAATCCTAAATGATTTCCTGATCTCTGAACCTCTTTAGCTTCAATCATTCAATGGTATTTACTCTAAAGGTTAATACATGAATCACTTCCTAGTCTCATCATGCTCAACAATTAATTGCAATTAGAATAAGAAAAATAAATATATCCAAGCATAAGTGAAAGCAACATCATTATGATTAGACATTAAAATCCCAAACATCAAACACCCTAACCCAAGAGTGAGTTAGTTCATACTCAAATAAAGCAAATCATAAGAAAAACTATAAAAACAGGTTTAACATGCTAGAAAAACGGAAAAGATAAATCTTCCTATTAGATGACACCAAAGGCTTCCATCTCCAATTTCTATCTTCTCCCCTCTAAACAGTGTCGACCCCTTTAAAATAGTCGACCCCAAAACCGTAAGACTAATCCAATACAATTAAAACCACACAGTTTATATATTGAAATTTGCATTTTGCCGCCGAAAAAGTAACTTCACCTGGCATCGAGTTGGATTTTTTGACACTCTCTGACCCGAGACTTTCTTGTCACAAAGAATAACTACTTTGCGGCAGAACTTTTCTGAAATTATGAACTGCCCGCAATTACTTTCTGCTTGAATCTCCAATCTTTGTGATCCCCAATAGGACAAGCTTCATGTGCTTCCAATCCGCATCAGAATTTCCCGATTCCTGAAATTTGCTTGTTTTGGGTCCAAAAACTCATTTCCTCTCGTTTTGCTCTAACTGCACGTTTGTGCCTAAAACGTAAAATATAAATTAAGTTGCAATTCAGCACAAATTTAAGAAGAAGTTCCAAAACTCAGCCAAAAGCTATAAAAGAGTATGAGATTTGCAAATGGATGTCAAAACGACTTTCCTGAACAAAACCTGAAGTGTGTGTATTGACACAACCCGAGGGTTTGTTCTTGATGGGTAGCTAAAAGTATGCATTTGCAGAGACCATTTATGGACTCAAGCAAGCTTCAGAGCTAGAACATTCATTTTGATGAAGCCGAAAAAAATAATCGGTTTATCAACAAAACGAGATGACCTGTTTACAAAAAGTGAGTGGGAGCGTATGACAACCTAGTGTTGGTATGTCTTCGATACCTTCTGATCGGGAATGATATGCCGAAGCTGCGTCGGTAAAACTTGGTTCCCAAGTGTGCTTCCATGAAAGACTTAGAGAAGTAAACTACATCTTTGATAAAATCTATCGAGATAAACACATCACGTAGTTAATACTAAAGTGTGCCTAAGTCAGAGTAAGTACTTCGATCGAAATACCTGAGAGATTCGTTAGGTAACAAGCCCAGATTGATTGTTTAAGGTGTCACAAGTGCCTATCGCATACATATAAAATAATGAATATGGTCGTACCAACACACGATAGAGAAAATACAGAGTCCCATATGTCAGCGAATTGGACCCTGTATCATGTTGTTTATTTACATAGGCGGGACGGCACTGATTCCCTGTGCATTACGCAAGAAGATATGGTATTCAATCCGGTAATCCGTAAGCACATGGATAGGTGTTGGTGAAGAAGCTCCTTAAGGGGGTGGCCAGTAAGGAGGACTAACGACATGTACTGGTTATATGGAGGGGCTGTGGTCACTAGATAGTGTCCGTGTGCGAGAAGTTAGTCTCATAAAGAGGATATCAATCGCACTCAAGGCTTGTGTATTTTGTTCTCATGGGGTGCAGTGACCTGAGAGCTTAAGCAAAGCCCTGTAGGACTCTACAATGAGGCTGAATATATTGCATTATCCGATGCGGCCGAGGAGGCATGTCTATTAAGAAGTCTCGTCACTGAACATGGTGTGGTTTCCAACTATTTTAATCCGATAGATTTCTATTGTGACAATAATGGAGCATGGCTCAAGAAGGAACCAGTGGTCTCACCAAAAGTCCAGACACATTCCGATGTATTCATTAAGCAATATGGTGTTGAGAGGAAGAGGTACAGATCAGTAAAGTTCATCTGAGTGACAATCTCGGTAATTCACGACGAAGCCTCTGTCGCAGAGAAGCGTGAAAAACAGTTAAGGTCATTCAATTAAATACGAAAATGATTGACTATAGTGCAAGTGGAGATTGTTAGAGTAGGTGCCCTAGAGCAAATCATTATTGTAAAATTGACTCTGTAATAAGTTTATTTATCACAAAAGGCATATTCTTCTATATTGTGAGTAATGATATGGTCTTTAGGATGGTAGAACCAGACGAGGGTATCAAGTGTTTCAAATCTTGATAGTGAGAACCTTATGATCACATATGTGGCCATTCTAAAACATCCGTAGCCCCATATTATTGACAAGGACAGGTAGCGATCATAATGTTGAATGACCCTGTCAAAAGGCAGTGATTGATCTCACTTGCCAAGGTTTTGTGTGACAACCTATGCAACGTATAGGTGCTTGCTATCGGCAAGTTTCACTGGACAGACCCACCAGAGGATTCCATATGGATGTTAACCTAGTGTCTAGAATAAATCCTCTAACGGATGGTGGTGCATGTGATCCTTAGATTTGAGATCACTGGGCGCCTTGCACCAATTGGTGTAGTTTGACACTGCCTAACGTAATTCTATTCGGTTATTTGGTAGTGTATTGGCTACGCGAAGTGTATCGAGACTGTGATGGATCAACAAGGATTCATCACTCCTAGGTACGGAGATTATAGTTCTCACTGGTAATTCAGTAAATGGCAATGACACTAAATCTATGGCCACGTGGGGGATTGAGTTGATGCTCATCAAATCTAATATTCTTGTCATTAGTCAGTAACTACAAACAGTTCGAGGATATCTGAGTTGACACTATTTTTGTATCTCAGTCTCGATGAGATAATAGTTGATGAGAGATTTGATTGCATGATAACCATTTGTTGACTAGCTCGGCTGTTCGCTGATCCAAATCTATGTGGCCATGAGCTCTTCTAGGGCCAATCTTGGTTGGTGTAGTGAGCATTAATTAGTGTTAACTGCAATACTACCATTGTTGATAGAGATAGAGCCTACGGGTCTCACACCTAAAGATAATTTAAGAATCAATTTGTGAGAATGGTATTTTATCTTTAGGACAAAAGGGTTTTTGGTAATCTCACAGTGCAATTAATTGCTGAGATTGTTGCCTGTATTTAATTTTATATTAAATTAATTAGTGAGATTATATTTAATATATCTCTTTATATTTAATGAAATTATATTATAACTAAATATTAATTATATAATTGATTTAATTATATAATAATTATTAATTAAAATACCATAAAGGTGTGTTTGGTTGCAAGGGTAAACTAGGGTTTGGAGCCCATGACTATTCCTAAGTGGAATAGGGTTTTAATTGTTGCACTATATAAGTGCACTTAAAATTAAAACATAAGAGGATTATTCATTCAATTAAAACCCTACCCACCCTATCTCTCTCTCTCTGAAGAGAAAACTTTTTCTTGTTCTTCTTTCTTGATTTTTGAAGCCCTGATTGTTCACAATAGCAAAATAATAGGGTTCTTCGATATCATCTTGTGTGGACTTCTATGAGTGCAGTCCCTACTTTCGTATCGATTGGCGAAAATCACATGAATAGTAGACGGCGTTATCATTATCATGACTGTTGCTCATGAACAATGTTTCTTCGTGCTGAAATCTCCGAGATATTCATAGCAGAGCCCTCTCCAAACGATTGAACGTTCGTTCTAATCCTTGATGGTTACTTGTTCAATTTGCGCTGTGGTTCTATCTGCATGTGAATAGGTATACAGTCTAGGGCATTGGGCGACGCCGTCCGGCATCAGACTCCAGACTAGGGTAACTGTCTAAACCGTGGACTTTGTTTTTCCGTTGCGATTGCCCTGGATCATATAAGTATTGGGCATTTGCTCCCCCTGTTAAATGTCATACACGACTGTGTTTCACTGTAAAGCGTGGAGATGGACCGTAGTAGTACGACGAGGAGTGCTTGCGTGGAAGACAAGTATGTGGACACACTAGCTGAGAATGTGAAACTCACCCTCTGATGCTACCACGTGATTGAGCGGTAGGCGTACTGTCTTGGCGCTTCTATTGTCGCCTAGGGCCTGTGAGGTTTTTGGACGGATGATAGTATACGATCTGGGATCCGCTTGTTTCTAGCAAATAATAGTTGGGGTTCTTTGCCGACCTGGGGACAAGGATGAATACGGGCGATTTAGACATAATGGGACTTGTCTGCTTAGTGCAATAATATACTATTGATGGAACGAGTCTTTCATAAAATTTATATATCGTTCGTTGGAATTACTGGTACAATGACTGGATCTCGCAAAGTAATAGCTAGGCGCAAGCTATGGCAGGTTAGTTTACAGACAATACCTAGAAGGAATGGGGGACAGATCCAAAACTCCACGCTCTCTGATACCCCCAACAAAGGTGTGTGTCTGAAAGGAGGAATAAATGCTGGCTTGATATGGTTAGTCATGTGAGTTTAGTGATCTGCCTGCACTGCTCATTCGGGGGTTTGCCCTAGAGACTATGACTCACGTACTTAACCGTGTGCCATCAAGTCGGGAATATGACTCCCTAATGCAGTTGTGGAGTGGCGAAAGCCCAATTCTTATCTCAAGGAATTGGGTTGCTGCGAAGCTTATGTCAAGAAATTGACTTTCGAACATGCTGGGCCCAAAATCTAATAAATGTATTTTGTGGGGTATCAAGGAGACCAAAGGATACTATTTATGCTACCCAGAAGAGCGCAAAATTTTTGTCATTCGTACTGGTGTCTTCTTAGAGAAATTTTTTTCCTAAGAGTACTATGGGAGAAAGTAACTCAATGAGTTCTAGAACCACAAGATGCTTAGACAAAAGATGGGAGGATGTGCCACAAGAAGTGGTTGAACATGTGAGAGGTTACTCCACACTCTGTGATCAAAGTGAACCACCTCATAGCACAAAGCTACGTAGGTCTAGAAGATACGTCAGGCAGCCCAAGAGATATGGTTTTCTTGTGATTCGATATGGTAACTGTAATGACTTCTTTCTACTATTCTACTTTATAACTTATACATGAAACCATACATAATTATATATGAAATAGTTGGGCCACATTTTTTCTTTACTTACAAAATAGAATTCTTACATATACCAAAAATACAAGTACAAATCTTAGCAACGTGGACAGAAATGCCAATTCCCTCTGCTTGTCGACATCCTTTCCGACCGCTGCCTCATGTATTTCTGAAAAACATGGAAAACAACCATGGGTGAGCATAAAAAGTCCAGTAAGTAAATCCCTTAACTTTTCTCCTTCTTTGATTCTTTCCTTACTTATTTCTTTTCTTCTTTCTTTCGTTCTTATTTCTTTCTCTTTTCTTTTTCTATTTCTACTTCTCACTGTTCTTTCAATTCTCTCCGTGTTCTTACCTTCTCCCTTTTCTTTCTTCCTTTTCTTTCTATGTTTCTATTCTTTCAAACCATGATGAAATTCATGATATTATGCATGAATGAATACTATGTAATAATGCATCAAAATGCATTTCCTTTCTTCTTTTTATTTTCTTTTTCTATTTCTTTCTTTTCTTTTTCTTTTTTTTCTTTTTCTTTTCTTTCTTTTCTTCTTTTCTTTCTCTTTTCTTCTTGTTTCTTTGCTTGTTCAAGCTTTCTCATTCTTTCTTTTCTATTCGTTTGCCAATCGACTCGTTGATGTATGGATTCGGAACCTTGGCCGTGTGAGTGATACAATCCTCATCTACATGCACTCTTGCGGACTATACCATTTTTCTTTCTTCATAGGCCCACTCAACTAAGGTGGCGTGCATGTAGGAATTCTTCTTGGTACAACCTTATCCATACACTCTTACGGGTTGTACAATCTTCTTCTTCTTATGCCACTCAATTAAGGTGGCATGTATTGGGAATTCTTCTTACCACTCACGTTCCCCATCACACCAACCTATTCTTTTCTCTTCTTTAATACTTTTTCTTTCTTTAATTCTTGATGCTCATTTTTCTTTCTCTTTATCTTAGAATGTTTTATCTTAACATTCTTTTTCTTTATTCTTTCTTAGTTACTACATACACAAAATATGCATATGGATGGTTCATGCATAAAATTCTTACTAAATGCACTCAAAATGCAAATATGAAGTTTGCATAAACTAAATTTTCACTAAACTCATACTTCTCTTAGGCATTTCATCAAACATACTTGTGCATAAATAAACCCTAATTTAATTTCATTCTATTTTTTTTCTAAAACCATCCAAATTGAGAGAAAAACTCTCTTGTAACATCACCATACCTCACACGGCAAAAACACTCCAAAAGTTTCACCAATTCTTTCCAATTTCAACCCATCATCATACCATCACTACACTTCTCATACCAAATATATCCAACAATAACATAATATCCAATCTCATCTCAATTTCTCAATAACATAACATATCCATAGTTAAAAGAAATCTCTACTCACTTGATTTCTTAACTTAACTTAATTTGGATTTGGATGGAATTTACTTACCTTATGCTTAAGGTAGTCTCTACTAAGCTCTCCACTCTTGTTGGATTCAAATCTTCTCTTAACCACTAAGCATAAACTTCATAGAACTCATCTTTACACATTTGAATCATAGATAAAGAGCAAGAATTCTTACCTCTTGTTGCCTAGAATCAAAACTCTATGAAAACCACTTAAAGCCCTCAAATCCTTGGAAATTGAATGAAAATTGAGAGAAATGGGGGAGGGGTGGTGGTGGAATGAAGAAATAAGGGTTTCAAACCCTTACACTTTAGTTTATAAACCCCTTTCCCATTTTGCCCTTACTCTTTCTTGGAAATTCCTTTATGTCCCTTACCCCAAGTACCAGAATGCCCTCATTTTATGGCATTCTCCATGAAATTCTAACTCTTTTCAGTCCTCACAATTTCAACTAATTTTGAGTGAAAAGACCATTTTACCCTTAATGCAAGTTAAAGGCATTTTCTTCACATTTTCTCAAAATAACTTTAATAAAAATTAACTAAGGGCTATTAAAACATAAATTAAATTACGTACCTCCTTAGTAGGCGTTACAATTCTCCCCCTCTTAAAGAATTTCGTCCCCGAAATTCAAGTGAACAACTCCTGGTACCGATTCTGCATGTCTTGCTCTGTCTCCCATGTAGCTTCTTCAACTTTATGGTTTCTCTAGAGGACTTTCACTAAAGGGATACTCTTGTTCCGAAGCTCTTTAATTTTTTTGTCCAAAATCTGCACTGGGTGCTCCTCATACACAAGATTCTCTTCCAAATCTACGTCCTTTATGCTCAGAATATGGGAGGGATCACTTATATACTTATGAAGCATCGAGACATGAAATACATTATGAACTTTATCCGTACTGGGTGGTAGTGCTAATCTGTAGGCTACCTTTCCTACTTGCTGTAACACCTCAAATGGACCAATGAATCTCGGTGCTAACTTTCCATTATTACTTAACCGCATCACCCGTTTGTAGGGGGAAACTTTTAGGAAAACTTTGTCATCCACTTCAAACTCAACTTCTTTTCTTTTCAGATCAGCATAACGTTTTTGCCTGTCTTGGGCTTGTTTCATTCTATTTCTAATCAGTTTTACATCTTCTATCATTTTCGGAGTCATTTCTGGCCCAAGAGCTATATTCAACTCATCTCTCTCGCCCATCTCATCCCAATGCAGTGGAGATCTACATCATCTACCATACAAAGCCTCATAAGGAGCCATCTTAATTGTAGACTGGTAGCTATTATTATAAGCAAATCCCACCAAGGGTAACATCTCATGCCATGATACTTTATAATCCATATAGCATGCTCTCAACATATCCTCAAGCACTTGATTTGTTCTCTCCGTCTGAGGACGATAGGCAGTATTAAAAGCCAACCTGGTACCTAAGTTCCTCTGTAAACTCATCCAGAAAGCTGAGACAAATCTGGAATATCTGTCTGATACTATTGTCTTGGGTACACCATAAAGTCTCACTATCTCTTTAATATACATCAAAGCCAATTGATCCAAAGTGTTACTCTCCTTTACTAGAAGAAAATGGGCTGATTTAGTTAATCTGTCTACGATCACCCATATAGCATTATATCCTTTTTACACTCTAGGGAGACCTGTAATAAAATCCATCAAGATACTCTCCCATTTCCATTCAGGAATACTAAGTGGCTGAAGTAACCCTGATGGCCTTTGGTGTTCTGCTTTTACTTACTGACAAATCAGATATTTAGCTACAAACTGTACAATATCTTTCTTCATACTTGGCCACCAATAGCCTATCTTTAGATCTTGATACATCTTGGTTGCTCCAGGATAAACAGTGTACGGTGTGTCATGAGCCTCTGTAAGGATTTTCTTTCTTAACTCATCATCCTAAGGAATACACAGCTGACTCCTAAAACAAAGGACATCATCTAACAACTGAAACTCTGATGTCTTGCCCTCATGCACCTGCTGAACTATTTTCTGACACCACTCATCGGTTAGCTGCTTTTCTTTAATTTCTTCCAGTAAGGTAGACTAAACCTCTAACCTGGCAATCCTTTCTGGTATGACCTTAATCTGCTCTTTACACAACTCTTCTATTAACTTTTTCTATCTTGTGAGTCGGGACAAATAAGCTTTTCTGCTCAAAGCATCGGCTACCACATTAGCTTTCCCCGGTTGGTACTTAATCTCACACCCATAATCTTTAACCAGCTCTAAGCATCTTCTCTGTCACATATTCAACTCCTTCTGAGTATAGAAATACTTTAAACTCTTATGGTTGGTGTAGATATTACTCTTGGCACCATAAAGGTAATGTTAGAGTAGATGCCCTAGAGCCAATCAATTATTGTAGAATTGACTCTTTGTAATAATGTTCATTAATCAATAAAAGGCATTTTATTCTATATCGCGTAAATCATTATTATTGCAATATGTATTGATATATGTCCTTAGAATGGTAGAACCGTGAGGAGGGTATCAAGTGTTTCAAATCTTGATAGTGAGAACCCTATGAGCACATATGGTGGCCATTATATTCACTTAAAATTGAGCAATATGATCCCATCATCACTAGCACAAATCATCGAATTAGGAAACAAATGGAATGGTGAGAATTTCGTTGAGTGGTATAGAAGTAAAACAATATACTTCAGTCAAGCGATAGATTATACACCATTGAGCAAGCTTGTCCCTAGAGCCTGCTGATAGTTCATCCTAAGGCTGGGTATGTCTATATGAAGCAAACACATGATCAAAAGCAAAAATGAGAAGATACATTGTGCTTGCATCAATACCCCATTATTGCGACATTAGTGCTAGAAAATGGCTTGCTTCTATTCTTCATTTTCTTCAGAGAAATGAGAAGCATATGGTGTCTCTCACTGTTCGATGCAAGATGGAAGAGGGTACCAAAATTGGCGATCCTACACTGAAGTTGACGAGTATATGAACAAGCTCAAGATTTTGGGAGGCAGACTTAAAAGGGTTTAGCCATAGACCTAATATTACGTCTTTGCTAGATTCTTACTCTCAATTTGTCTATGACTTCATTGAGGATGATAAGAAGAAAATATACTACATACATCATTCCCATATAACATTTCTCATACAACATTATGTGGCAAGATTATTGGGTGAAAGTTTAATTTTAACTTTAAATTAGCCAATCATATCTTGCCACATAATGTTGTATGGGAATGTTTGTATGAAAATGATGTATGTGTAGTATTACCTAAGAAGAATACCCTTTCCGAGCTTCTGGATATGTGAAGGCTACTAAGTTTGGCAGGAAAATGTTAGAAACATTGACATTGGTTAAGCCAACTCAAGTGAGAAGGAAAGGGCTCAAAAGTTGTTGGAAAGTACTGTTGTAGATAGGAAGGGTGTTTGTCCTCACTGTAGGAATCCCAACCACTGGAGGAAACATAGCAAGGCCTTCCTAGAAAAAAGGAAGAAGAATGTTACTTCTTCGTTAGGTACGTTCTTCATTGAGATCAACTTCCCCATTAACATCTTGGGTCATTGACACAAATTTGGTACTCACATTTGTTCTTATGTACAACAAATACGGCAAAGTGGATTGCTCACCGAGGGAAAGTGGACCTATCAGTTGGAAATGTAGCACGTGATGCTACATTAGCTGTAGGATCTTATCGTTTGATTTTGCCTATGGGCTTGTTTCTTGGAACTTTGGATTATTATGATATTTCTTTAGTTTCTAGAAATTATATTTCTGTGTGCACTTAGGACAAGTGATATATTACTTTACTAATGGATTGTGTCCTTGAGTATAATAATATTCTTTATGGAACTGTTTCATAATATATGTTCCTAAGATATACAATAAGGATATTCTCAAAATAACAACTATGCCAACTGTGGCAGGTTGAGTTAAACATACCTGAAGGAATGTGGGATAGTATCAAAACTCACCTCTTTGTATACACCCCAAATAGTGGTGTGTCTTAAAGGAGGAATAGAACCTTACTTGAGATGGTTAGGTCCATGATGAGTTCTTATGATTTGCCCACATAATTCGGGGTTGTTTAAGAGACTATGACTCATGCATTGAACCATGTATCGTCAAGGTCTATTGATAAGACTCCATATGAACAATAGAGTGGCGAAAGCCCAACTTGTCTTATCTAAATTTGGGGTTGTAGCTTATGTCAAGAAATTGACTTCGAATAAGCTGGGCCCGACATCCTGCAAATGTATAATGTGGGGTATCCTGATAAGACAAAGGACACTATTTCTACAATCTAGAAGAGTGCAAAAATTTTGTCGTTCGTATGGTGTCTTCCTAAAAAATGAATTTTTCTAAGAAGGCTAATGGGAGAAAAGTAAATTTCGATGAAGTCCTAGAACCACAAGATACATTAGACAGGATGGGAAGATGTGCCACAAAAGTGGCTGAACATTGTGAGGAGGTTACTCCACAATTGTGGATCAAAGTGAACCACTTGGTAGCACAAGAGCTATGTAGGTTTGGGAGAGTATGTTGTGAGCATGAGAGATATGGTTATCTCGTAACTCAACATGGTTACAGACTAGCCTACCAAGACAATGAACCTAGAACCTATGAAGATGCTATATCGATCCATATTCCTTTAAATGGCTTTAAGCCATGAAATCTGAGATGGACTCCATGTACCAGAGCCAAGTATGGTCTCTGGTGGATCTGCCTGAAGGAACAAAACCCATAGGGTGTAAGTGGTCCTCAAGAAGGAGACTAACATATGGCCAGGTGTCATACTATAAGGCACGACTGGTTGCCAAAGGTTTCAAACAAATTCATGGAATGGCTATAAAGAAACCTTTTGCCGGTTGCGTGATTAAATCCATCCCGATTATGCTCGTGATTGCTGCATATCATGTTATGAAATTTGGCAAATGGATGTCAAAACGGCTTTCCTGAATGAAAAACCTTGAAGAGATGTGTATATGACACATCTGATGGTTTCATTTTTGATGGACAAGCTAATGACTATGAGATTTGGCAAATGGCTTTCTTGAATGGAAACCTCGAAAAGGATGTGTATATGACACAAATCAATGGTTTCATTCCTGATGGACAAGTTGACAAGGTATGCAAGTTGCAGAGGTCCATATATGGACTCAAGCAAGCTTCAAGGAACTAGAATATCGTTTTGTGAAGCCGTAAAAGATTTGATTTTATCAAGAACGAAGATGAGCCATGTGTTTACAAGAAAGTAAGTGGGAGCATAGTGGCATTCTTGGCATTGTATGTGATGACATACTTTTGATCAAGAAGATATACCAAACTTGCAATCGGTAACTTGGTTATCCAAGTGCTTATCCATGAAGACTTAGGAAAAGCAACCTATATCCTCAGAATAGGATCTACCAGATGAGTTGCGTAGGTTCTCAGCCTAAAGTCAGAGTACATACATAGACAAGGTATGAAGAGATTCAGTATGAAGAATCCAGAAGGGATTTCTTCCAATGACAAATGGTGTCATCTCTCTAAGCATATGTTCTAGACCACATGATAAGGGAGATAGAATGAAGAGGATCCCATTTGCGTCAGCAATTGGATCCACCTTGTATGCTCGAATTGATGTCTTATGTGCATTAAGCACTTGTAGTGGATATCAACCGGATCCATGTGAGCGATGTCGTGATTGCTGCTCGGACTGATATCTCATGTGCATTAAGCACTGTAGTATATATCAATCGGATCCAAGTGAGCAATGTGATGTTATGTACTCATTGATGTCTTATGTCATTCATCACTAGTAGAAGATATCAATCAGATCCAAGTGAGCGACACTGGATGATGTCGAGGACATCCTTAAGTACCTAAAAGGACTAAGGATATGTTCTTGGATTATAGGGGAAGATAGCTCACTGTAAAAGGATATAGTGATGCTAGTTTTAAAACGGATAAAGATGATTTTCGCTTGTAATCTGGGTTTGTATTTTACTCAATAAAGTTGTAATGAGCTGGAAGAGCTCAAAGTAGAGTACTGCAGTAGATTCTACAACTAATGCTAAGTATATTAATATTTTGTAGCCGTGTAGGCGGTTTTGATCAAGAAGTTCATTTCTTAACTTGATGTGGTTCCAAGCATTGCTGATCTAGTAAAGTTCTACTGCGATAACATGGAGCCATTGTTGTGCTGAGGATCACAGTCTCACTAGTTTTCCAATCACTTACTAGTTTATTCAATCTGATCTAGAAATACATCGGAAAGGGAATGTGCAGATTTGCAGAATACCTGCTAACCCACTATTGAAGTTTCTATTGTAGCAGAAGCATGATGGGCACTTGGGTCATTCGATGTTAAATACATGAATGATTGGCTCGTTGGGTAGGTGCCTTAAAGCCCTTGGTTCGTGATTTGGGAGGCAGCTCATGGAAGGAGAAGATTATTGAAGATTTGGGCTTCAAATTAGAGAAGATTTCTCCATCTTTTGCTTGCTTTTCAATGATGAATCTTGATTCAGTTTGTTTTTGTTGTTTTATTTCGTTTTTGAGTATGAACTGAGTTGTTTAGCTAGGGTTTGATGTAATCTTGATACAATGATTCAAATTTATATGGATTGAATTACTTTGAGTTTTAATTTCATGATTGAGTGTTTATCTCTTTGCTTAATGTCTTTTGGATGCTTGATCACCATTCAAATGTGTGTTGTTCACAATGAGACTGAGAAGTGATTTGTGATTGTGCCTCTTGGGATAAATACCATAGATTAGCAAACGCTAGAGATAGGTTTAGCGATCTATGAAATCTAGATAGAATTCCACAAAGCTTAAAATCCTTTGAACTATTAATCTTCATTTTGTTGGGTGCGGAAGCTTAATAGGGATAAGTAGGGAAATGTAGCATGAGAATGTATGTTTTACAACTTAGGGAATTCGATTTTCAATCAAGGAATTAGAACTTGGGTAATAGATTCTATGATTTGGGTTAGCGTATTTAGGTGAATTCAACACCCTAGCATTTGTTTTAGAATTGTTTAATTAGTTAAGTTGTTGGGTTTTGCATTTATATTTAGTTTGTTAATCTTCCATCAATCCAATTTATTGTTGCTTCAATTAGGACTTAAACTAGAAAAATCGGTAATTAGTAACACTATCCTCATGGGAACGATACTCACTCATCACTTTATTACTTTTTGCGACTAGTATACTTGCTATTTTTGCATGTTGTAGTTTCAACGCATCAATAACATGTTATATTGTTAAATCTATATAAATTCTATGTTTATGGCATGTTTTGAGTAATCAATTGACTCATTACACTTGATAATTTTTAATTTGTTGATGATCGGGAAAATTGGCATAATATGATAAGGATTTTTGTTGAGATCGGATGTTGAGATTGATTGCAAAATCCTTTTGGCGTTCTTTGTTGCTGATTGAACTAATTTGCTACAGATCAGTCTATGGTCGCCGCGACAATATAAACCATTGCCATGATGATTGCTCTTTAGTGTGCTCGCTGATTGAAAATCAGCGTACACTATAGCGATATAATAGATCGCCATGGAAACTGCACTCTTGCGTACGAGCTGATTGAAAATTAGTGCTCGTCGTGGCGATTGCACTTATGCATGCATGTGATTGAAAATCAAGGCACGTCATAGCGATATAAACCATCGCCGCGACAATTGCTCCTATCATGCATGCTGAACGATAATTAGGGCAGGCCGCAACGATATAAACCATTGCCGTGGCGAGCGTGCTTTCATGTACGCAGGGGCCTAAGTGAAAATTTTCAATACTTTTGGACCAAAAGAAGATCTGCAAATTGTCAAAGGGTAATTAATAATTTCACCCACCCTATTCCAAAATGTTTATTTTTTAATGTATGTAATGTACTTGTTTGAATATTGCATGGTACCTGGTACATGAGCCTTAGATTTATGGTGAATGTTGTAAAGCATATTTTGTTGAGTATGTATGATTGTAATTTTTAAATAGAGCTTGCATGCCCTACCTTTCTCCCCCTTCTTGATGTCTCTTCTCATCTCATTCCCCTCGAATGTAACTCGAGGTTTCTAACTTTATTGATGTAAAATTAGGTTAAGATTAATTTCACTGTAAATTTAGTATGATGTATTTTGTAATGTAGTTGAAGATGGAGCAAGGATGAAGTGATCATGCTTGAAGACTTAAGATATTTATTACAGGATCCCTAAGTGACCCACCGATTCCTCTAGGCTCGAGGAAATCGGTTTTAGTTAGGTCATGTACCGACACGTTTATATTTTTCTTAGAATGCATGCTAAGGTTGGATGTTTAATAACACGCCAAAAGATGTCATTCTAACAAAGATAATAAAACTGGTGAGACGTAAAATAAAACCCTCAAATAAAGGATATTAAGTAATTGAAATGTCTTCCATCACCATGTCTTTGATCAAACCACTGTTTGTTGGAATATTGTTCGCCAAAGCGAAGGGTACACTTCTACCGGTGGGAGGTTCAAGCTCATTGGAGTTTTCCTTAATGGTGATGGGTCGACTTAAAATGACGTGTACTGATACTGAGAACCACACTTGAGGATGATGGCTAGGCCATTGAATCGTGTGATTGGCTTGTTGGCTTGCTTCACATTTGAGGTTGGTAGTGGGAGCTATCAACTAGTGTGGATTAAGTTTATTAGCCTACCTAATCAACCCATTTTGGCTTGTTCGACAAAGCGAAAGTTTGAAATGGGCTAGATGGATCTTAGTCCACTAGGAAAGCCAACGGGCTTTCTCGAGCTAATAGTGAAGCTATTGGCTTCAGGAAAATAGTGGGAGCGATTATTTAACAAAAGACCTTATTAAATAATAATAATAAACATTGTAATAATATTTACTTATTCTGCACTTGTAGATTCACTTAAAATTGAGCAATATGATCCCATCATCACTACGACAAATCATCGAATTAGGAAACAAATGGAATGGTGAGAATTTCGTTGAGTGGTATAGAAGTAAAAACAATATACTTCAGTCAAGCGATAGATTATACACCATTGAGCAAGCTTTGTCCCTAGAGCCTGCTGATAGTTCTATCCATAAGGCTGGGTATGTCTATATGAAGCAAACACATGATGCAAAAGCAAAAATGAGAAGATACATTGTGCTTGCATCAATAACACCATTATTGCGACATTAGTGCTAGAAAATGGACTTAGCTTCTATTCTTCATTTTCTTCAGAGAAATGAGAAGCATATGGTGTCTCAGTCACTGTTCAGATGCAAGATGGAAGAGGGTACCAAAATTGGCGATCCATACACTGAAGTTGACGAGTATATGAACAAGCTCAAGATTTTGGGAGGCAGACTTAAAAGGGTTTAGCCATAGACCTAATATTACAGTCTTTGCTAGATTCTTACTCTCAATTTGTCTATGACTTCATTGAGGATGATAAGAAGAAGAATAATACTACACATACATCATTCCCATATAACATTTCTCATACAACATTATGTGGCAAGATGTGATTGGGTGAAAGTTTAATTTTAACTTTAAATTAGCCAATCATATCTTGCCACATAATGTTGTATGGGAAATGTTGTATGAAAATGATGTATGTGTAGTATTACTCTAAGAAGAATACCCTTTCCGAGCTTCTGGATATGTTGAAGGCTACTAAGTTTGGCAGGAAAATGTTAGAAACATTGACATTGGTTAAAGCCAACTCAAGTGAGAAGGAAAGGGCTCAAAAGTTGTTGGAAAGTACTGTTGTAGATAGGAAGGGTGTTTGTCCTCACTGTAGGAATCCCAACCACTGGAGGAAACATAGCAAGGCCTTCCTAGAAAAAAGGAAGAAGAATGTTACTTCTTCGTTAGGTACGTTCTTCATTGAGATCAACTTCTCCCATTAACATCTTGGGTCATTGACACAAGATTTGGTACTCACATTTGTTCTTATGTACAACAAATACGGCAAAGTGGATTGCTCACCGAGGGAAAGGTGGACCTATCAGTTGGAAATGTAGCACGTGATGCTACATTAGCTGTAGGATCTTATCGTTTGATTTTGCCTATGGGCTTGTTTCTTGGAACTTGTGGATTATTATGATATTTCTTTAGTTTCTAGAAATTATATTTCTGTGTGCACTTAGGACAAGTGATAATATTACTTTACTAATGGATTGTTGTCCTTGAGTATAAATAATATTCTTTATGGAACTGTTTCATAATAATATGTTCCTAAGATATACAATAAGGATATTCTCAAAATAACAACTATGCCAACTGTGGCAGGTTGAGTTAAACATACCTGAAGGAATGTGGGATAGTATCAAAACTCACCTCTTTGTATACACCCCAAAATAGTGGTGTGTCTTAAAGGAGGAATAGAACCTTACTTGAGATGGTTAGGTCCATGATGAGTTCTTATGATTTGCCCACATAATTCTGGGGTTATGTTTAAGAGACTATGACTCATGCATTGAACCATGTATCGTCAAGGTCTATTGATAAGACTCCATATGAACAATAGAGTGGGCGAAAGCCCAACTTGTCTTATCTAAGGATTTGGGGTTGTGAAGCTTATGTCAAGAAATTGACTTCGAATAAGCTGGGCCCGACATCCTGCAAATGTATAATTGTGGGGTATCCTGATAAGACCAAAGGACACTATTTCTACAATCTAGAAGAGTGCAAAAATTTTGTCGTTCGTATGGTGTCTTCCTAAAAAATGAATTTTTCTAAGAAGTGCTAATGGGAGAAAAGTAAATTTCGATGAAGTCCTAGAACCACAAGATACATTAGACGAAGGATGGGAAGATGTGCCACAAAAAGTGGCTGAACATTGTGAGGAGGTTACTCCACAATTTGTGGATCAAAGTGAACCACCTTAGGTAGCACAAGAGCTATGTAGGTTTGGGAGAGTATGTTGTGAGCATGAGAGATATGGTTATCTCGTAACTCAACATGGTTACAGACTAGCCTACCAAGACAATGAACCTAGAACCTATGAAGATGCTATATCGGATCCATATTCCTTTAAATGGCTTTAAGCCATGAAATCTGAGATGGACTCCATGTACCAGAGCCAAGTATGGTCTCTGGTGGATCTGCCTGAAGGAACAAAACCCATAGGGTGTAAGTGGGTCCTCAAGAAGGAGACTAACATGGATGGCCAGGTGCATACTTATAAGGCACGACTGGTTGCCAAAGGTTTCAAACAAATTCATGGAATTGGCTATAAAGAAACCTTTTGCCGGTTGCGTGATTAAATCCATCCCGATTATGCTCGTGATTGCTGCATATCATGATTATGAAATTTGGCAAATGGATGTCAAAACGGCTTTCCTGAATGAAAAACCTTGAAGAGGATGTGTATATGACACAATCTGATGGTTTCATTTTTGATGGACAAGCTAATGACTATGAGATTTGGCAAATGGCTTTCTTGAATGGAAACCTCGAAAAGGATGTGTATATGACACAAATCAATGGTTTCATTCCTGATGGACAAGTTGACAAGGTATGCAAGTTGCAGAGGTCCATATATGGACTCAAGCAAGCTTCAAGGAACTAGAATATTCGTTTTGATGAAGCCGTAAAAGAATTTGATTTTATCAAGAACGAAGATGAGCCATGTGTTTACAAGAAAGTAAGTGGGAGCATAGTGGCATTCTTGGCATTGTATGTGATGACATACTTTTGATCAAGAATGATATACCAAACTTGCAATCGGTAAAGACTTGGTTATCCAAGTGCTTATCCATGAAGGACTTAGGAAAAGCAACCTATATCCTCAGAATAAGGATCTACCAAGATAGATTGCGTAGGTTGCTCAGCCTAAAGTCAGAGTACATACATAGACAAGGTATTGAAGAGATTCAGTATGAAAGAATCCAAGAAGGGATTTCTTCCAATGACAAATGGTGTCTATCTCTCTAAGCATATGTGTCCTAGACCACATGATAAGGGAGATAGAATGAAGAGGATCCCATTTGCGTCAGCAATTGGATCCACCTTGTATGCTCGAATTGATGTCTTATGTGCATTAAGCACTTGTAGTGGATATCAACCGGATCCATGTGAGCGATGTCGTGATTGCATGCTCGGACTGATATCTCATGTGCATTAAGCACTTGTAGTATATATCAATCGGATCCAAGTGAGCAATGTGATGTTATGTACTCAGATTGATGTCTTATGTGCATTCATCACTAGTAGAAGATATCAATCAGATCCAAGTGAGCGACACTGGATGAGTGTCGAGGACATCCTTAAGTACCTAAAAAGGACTAAGGATATGTTCTTGGATTATAGGGGAAGATGAGCTCACTGTAAAAGGATATAGTGATGCTAGTTTTAAAACGGATAAAGATGATTTTCGCTTGTAATCTGGGTTTGTATTTTATCTCAATAAAGTTGTAATGAGCTGGAAGAGCTCAAAGTAGAGTACTGCAGTAGATTCTACAACTAATGCTAAGTATATTGCAATATTTAATGTAGCCGTGTAGGCGGTTTTGATCAAGAAGTTCATTTCTTAACTTGATGTGGTTCCAAGCATTGCTGATCTAGTAAAGTTCTACTGCGATAACAATGGAGCCATTGTTGTGGCTGAGGAATCACAGTCTCACTAGTTTTCCAATCACTTACTTAGTTTATTCAATCTGATCTAAGAAATACATCGGAAAGGGAATGTGCAGATTTGCAGAATACCTGCTAACCCACTATTGAAGTTTCTATTGTAGCAGAAGCATGATGGGCACTTAGGGTCATTCGATGTTAAATACATGAATGATTGGCTATAGTGCAAGTGGGAGATTGTTAGAGTAGATGCCCTAGAGCCAATCAATTATTGTAGAATTGACTCTTTGTAATAATGTTTATTAATCAATAAAAAGGCATTTTCTACTATATCATGTAAATCATATCTGTATGTATTGAAATGTGTCCTTAGGATGGTAGAACCGTGACAATGGTATCAAGTGTTTCAAATCTTGATAGTGAGAACCTTATGATCTCATATGGTGGCCATTCTAGAAATGTTTGTAGCCCCAGTATTATTTTGACCAAGGACACAGATAATTTGGTAGTGCTATCATAGTGTTGAACGACCCTATCGAAAGGCAGTGACTGATCTCTCTTGTCAAGGTTTTTTGTCGATAACCTAGCGCAACACATGGGTGCTTGTTGTAAGCAAGTTCAATGGACTAACCCACCAGAGGATTCCATATACATGGTAACCCCAATGTCTATGGAACAAATCCTCTAACTAATGGTGGTGCATGTGATCTTTAGACTTGAGATCACTGGAGCGCCTTATTCACCGATTGGTGTAGTTTGACACTACCCTAACGTAGTTCTATTCAGAGCTATCAATACGGTAGTGATTGGCTGCATTGAGGAGTATATCAAGACTATGGTGGATTGACAAAGGATTTATCACTCCTGGCTATGAGAGAAGTTATCTCACTGCACAATTTAGTAAATGGCAATGACACCAAATCTGTGGTCACAGTGAGATTGAGTTGTTGCTCAATCCAATGTATTTATCCAGTCATTACTTTAGTAACTGAATACAAAGATATCGAGAGTAACTGAGGTTGACACTATTTCTATACCTCAGTCTCGATGAGATAACAGATCATGAAAGGATTTGATTGCATGGTAACCATATCATTGATAGGTAGTTATTTCGCTGAATCCGAATCTATCGGGTGGCCATGATGCCTTGCTAGGGGCCAATCTTGGTCTGTGTATAGTGAGATGATTAATTGGTGTTAATCGCGATACTACTTGATGTCGATATGATGAGGAGCCTACGGGTCACACACTTAAAAGATAATTTAAGAATCAGTTTGTGCGAGGGGTATTTTCGTCTTTTAGGATGAAACGGTATTTTAGTAATCTCACAGTGCAATTAAATTTGCTGAGGTTATTGTCTGTATTTAATTTAATATTAAAATTAAATTAGTGAGATTATATTTAAATATATGTACACATATATTTAAATGAATTATTATTATTAATTAAATGTTAATATTATATATATATTAATTGATTTTAATTATAATAATAATTAATTAAAATATAAAATACCAGAACAAAAGTGTTTGGACACAAGGGTGGATTAGGGTTGGAGCCCGTGCCTATTCCTTATAGGAATAAGGTTTTAACTCATGCACTATATAAGTGTAGGTTGAGTTAAAAGAATTTTTATATATAATTCATTCAATCATTATTGAAAGAAAAAGTGGCAGCCCTTTTACACTCTCTCCCTCACGTCATATGCAAACATTGAAGAGAAAATTTTCTATTCTTGATTCTTTAAACAATTTGATTCTTGAAGCTAATTAGTGGATCTAGCAAATCCCTCTTTGGTTCTTCAGATTGTCTTCGTGTGGATCACTGTTTATTTGGTTCTACGTTGAATCAGTAATGAAGAAAATTCAAAAACACTTGAAAAAGCCTCCAAACGTGCATAAGATCTCTCATCCTTGAGTGGATTGACATTACGTTTTGTAGAATTTTGATTTAACATATAAACTATATAATCTATACCTGGATCTTGGCTTAAAAAAGGAATCGATTCATCCTTTTGATTTTTTTTTCCACTGCGTTAGGTAGATCGATTCCTAACAGAGCATGTATGACATCATTTTCTACGATGGGTTGAGGCTACCCATTCCCTGGTTGGTTTGGGAGGTGTTGAACCACTTTATGATCGTACCGACTCAACTCATGTTGAATGGGGGGAGGTTATTGATATGGTTTGAGCTACTTTGTATAATGAACCGAGTAGGGTTTGGGTTGCATGAGCTCCTTTACTCCTACTATATGAAGGAGCACAACAAGGAAAAAGGAAGGTATGCCATCACTTTGAAGCATGACCGAATCCACCTAGTGACATGCCTTAGGTCGAGTGAAAGAATTCGAAGGGAAACTTCTTTTTCTTAAAGGGAGAGGAGATCTTTAGCGAGAGAAGGTAGAGAGATATACCATTTACTTGCAGAGCCACAGATGAGTTACTTGTTACTTGTCTTTGTACTTTAATAACTAAGTTTTATTTTCCATTCTTTTGCAGATCTTGCATTCAACTGAGCAGGGCAGAGTGGTGACGGATTAGGAGAGGTCACCAGAGAGGTTCTTTCCATACTGAAGGAGCAACAAGATTGGAGAGTAGTGCTACAGGAGTGACCTTTAGGACAGAATTGCTACTGTCAAGAAAGGTATCACTTTCTCTTCGTTAAAGCGAGTGTGGCACGTGCTATTGATTCGCTACTACAATCACTTGCTCTATCGACACTCGATTCTTCACCCCTAACACCTAAAGAGTTTGCCATTGTAAAGAGACTGATGAAGAAAGTGATCAATGTGGACATCTCGAGTGCGAGTGAGGCTACTGTGTAATGCCAAACAAAAAGGAAGAGGGAATCGGTGCCAAAGAAGAAGGTTCCAATGGAGCGAACTGAGTTAACTCCACCAACTAGATAGACGTCGGTTAGTGCTAGGTCGTCGAAGATTGTCCAGATCGACGAGGAGGGTGATAAGCTGACCATCACCTTTCCAACCCCAGCCTCCCCCTACTCCGATGCAGCCAAAATGGGGAACCTGGCCGACTCCCTTCTTTTCCCGGCAGACGAGAGTCGATTGACTTAAATGGGGATGACAACTACAGCCGAGTGGGAAGTCTCTTGGCAACTTTAGGTATAGTTTGACTTGTACCTTTGTTGAGTTGTAATTTTACTAACCTTATGTTCTTATGTAGTCTTTTTGCGGGAACCTCTTTTTGAAGAAAGTTGCGGTCATCTAGAAGGTGTGGATCCAAGAGCTGATTAAATTAAAAACAAGCTTGCAAGCACGGGAGGCCGTGGCCTAAAGCTAGTGAAGGAAAACAATTCCAAGTTGCAACTGGTTGAGGTAGAGTTGGCTGAGTCTAAGAGGAAGCTGGCTAAGTAGGAAGACGAGTCAACCGCTCTCAGAGAGCGATGTAAGTACATCACCTAGGATGCTATGATCAAAGTCCGTGCCGAACTGATGAGGGAATTCAAAGCCGAGAACACTGCACACTAGAATCTTTATGAAGACATCGAACTCTAGGATGAGTGGAGGATGATCGAGCTGAGCCAGATCCCAAAGATCAGATGGAGTTTGGTGAGGATCTGGAAGGCTCTCTGGCCAGGTCGACTGAAGCTGCTCTCCAAGACGAGTTGATTGTGGTGGAGTTTGCCAAGAAAGGGAAGGAAGTTGAAACGACCATGTAAGAGTCAGTTCGGGATGATGATGAGGACCATGGTGCTTCTTGATGTATTTCTCATATTTTTCCTTTGTATTTTTGTGGCACATGGTGCCTTAGTACTTTTTGTATCCAGACTTAGCCCATTGAGGCTTTTGTATATACATGTTGCTTTTTTTATGCTTTGATTCATTTTATTGATGTTTGATGCTGTTTTTCCTTTTGTTGATGTATGAATAATGTGCTTAGCCCAAGTGCTGAGTTAATGCCAAGATGAGCTGAGCCAATTATTGGTAAAAAGTTGAGTATCCTTTGGTTGAGTCAGGTTGTGCCGACTGCAAATGGATCTCATTAAAACGTAAGGCTTGATGGTCGAGTCAGTATGAGCTGACTGAAGGTGTGATGGGTCGAATGCCTTTTGAGTCGGGTACGCGGACTGATCGTGATAAGTTTAATGAACTTAAGGCTTGGTGGTCGAGTCAGTATGGGCCAACTAAAGGTGTTAAGGGGCGAATGCCCTTTAAGTTGGTTATGCCGACTGATCGTGACAAGTTTGAATTCCATTCAAACTTAAGGCTTGGTGGCCGAGTCAGTAGAAGCCTACTGAAGGTGTGTATTCATTGTAAATAATAAGTTAAAACATAAGTACCTTGGAGGCCAAGTCGGTCTTGGCATGACCGACTGAAGGTGAATTCATTGTAAACATTTAGAATTTTTCACTGAATAGTATGTTTATTGATTGATTAAAACATAAGTACCCTGAGGCGTCGTTCGGCTAAGCCGATTGACGGTGGGGAGGTGGATAGGCCCACACATCCCTTTGAATAATCATAAAATGAAGTTGAGCCATGACCTATCAGAAGTGATAGCGTTTAAGGTGGATGGCGCTCCAACTATTGCTGATGTCTTTTCTCTCTAGAGACTAAAGTGGGTAGGCGCCCTTGCTAACTGCTTTGATGATCTTGTATGGTCCCTCGCAAGTAAGGCCAAGTTTGTTTGCATTGTTCTCCTTGGTGTTTTGGAAGACTTTGCGGAGGACCTAGTCGCCCTCTTTGAATGTTCATACTTGGACATTACGTTTGTAATGTCGAGTGACATGCTGCTGGTAGATGGCGTTTCTAATGTAGACTTGTTCCCGAAGTTCATTAATGGTGTCTAGGTTGTGGCATAGATTTTGGCTATTTGACTCTTCGCCCATTCATTGGAGTCTAGGTGATAGGACTGATACCTTGATTGGGATGACTGCTTTTGAGCTGTATGAAGGGAAACATGTGTCTCTCCAGTGGACGAACAAGTGGTTGTTTGGTAAGACCAAATGACTCTTGGTAGTTCATCTGCCCATGCGCCCTTAGTTTTCTGAAGGCTCTTCTTCATAGTCTGCATAACCATTTTATTGTATGATTTGGTGTGGCCGTTTGACTGGGGGTTGCGAGGTGTTAAGAATATGAGCTTGATTCCCCAAATTTCACATAAGTCTCTAAAACCAAAGCTGATGAACTAAGACTCGTTGTCAATGACTATTTCCTTCGGTATCCGGAATCAACAGTTGACATTCTTCTAGATGAACCTTTTTACCTCTCTATCTCTGACTTGAGTGAATGCTTCAGCTTCTATCCATTTGGTGAAATAGTTGGTGACTGCTAACATGTATACTTGCTGCATGGGTGCGGTTAAGAGTTTACCAATGATAACCATCCCCTACTTCATGAATGGCCAAGGGGTGAGGATGGAGTTGAATCGCTCAAGTGGGATGTGCGAGACTAGGCAAACCATTGGCAACTGTCACACTTCTTGACATATGAGGCTGAGTTAGAGCATATAGTGGGCCAGTAATATCCAGTTGTGATCACTCGATGGGTAGATTGGGCCTCCCAATGTGATTCCCACACTCGCCCTCATGGAGTTCTACAAGTACGTACTGAACTTCTTTTAGAGTGATGCATTTGAGGTAAAGACTGGAGAATGATTTCTTGAGGAGCTGACCCTCGTGGATGGTGAACCTAGCTACTTTAGCTCTAAGTCGATGAGCTTCATTCTTATCTCATGGGAGTTCATCACTTTCTAAGTTTAGAGGATAGGTGTTATCCATGTGTTAGTCGAGTCGATGTCCATTACTTTAGAAGGTTCTTTGGGGATGAGTTTTGTTTCAGCTTGCGGGCCATTGGAGAAACAAGAGTAGGATGGATGCTTCAGAAGATCCTTGAAGAGCCAAGAAAAGGTTGGCAAGTACATTAGCATGGGAGTTTGCAGTCCTTGGGACTTGGTTGATAGTGAACTCCTCAAAGGTCAACTGGAGCTCTTTAACCAGGTTGAGGTAAGTTATCATCTTTGAGTCTCGGGCTTGGTAGGTGCCTTGCAGTTGGTTGACTACAAGCTGGGAGTTGGACTTAACTTCCAACCTTGTTACCCCTATCTCTTTTGTGAGTGAGAGACCGGCTATTAGAGCCTCGACCTCGTTGTTTGTACACTTGAACCCGCAACGGATGGCTCACTAGATGATGTCTCCTTTAGGTGTAATCAGTACTATGTCCAACCCATTCCACTCATGTTACTTGACCTATCGATTGAGAGAGTCCACTTTAAAGGTGTGAACTTGTTCATGCATAACAACTCCCTCTCTGCCTGAATGGAAGTGTTAGGCGTGAAATCAACTATGAAGTTGGCTAACACTTGTGACTTGATGGCATTACAAGGCTGGAAGGAGACGTTGAACTCGCTCAACTCAATCATCCATTAAGTGAGCTGACCCAAGAGCTCAAGCTTGTAGAGGATTTTCTTTAATGGGAAGGTGGTGAGAATGACTATGGAACGGCACTAGAAGTAAGGTTGAAGCTTCCTGGATACGTGGATGAGTGCAAGTGCCAACTTCTCCAAATTATTGTATTGAGTCTCGACGTCAAGGAGTGACTTGCTAACATAATAGACCGGTAGTTGTTTCCTATTATCCTCTCGAACCAAGATGATTGAGATGGTTGACTCGAAGACTACTAAGTAGGTGTAAAGTTTCTCCCCGGTTAGTGGCTTGGAAAGGAGTGGAGGAGATGTCAAGTACCTTTTCAATTGTTGTAGGGCTTCTTCACAAGTTGGGATCCGTTCAAACTGCTTTGACTTTCGAAGGGATGTGAAGAAGTTGTGACACTTATCGGCTGATCAAGAGATGAGTTGGCTCAAGGCTGCCAATCTTCTAGCAAGACGTTGGATATTCTTGATACACAAGGGTTAGGGAATGTTTAGGACGGCTTGGATCTGATTAGAGTTAGCCTTTATCCCACACTGAGTCACCATATACCCCAAAAACTTACCAAAGAAAACCCCGAATGAGCACTTGGCTAGGTTGAGCTTCATGTTATTTTCTGAGGATGGTGATTGCCTGACTGAGGTTATCCAGGTGATGCTTGGCTATAGGGGACTTGACGAGCATGTCATCGATGTATACTTTCATTGTGTCCCTCAAGTGTTCTGTGAACATCTTGTTGATGAGCTGTTAATAGGTGGCCCCGACATTCTTAAGGCTGAATGACATCACCTTATCGCAATTGGTGCCCCTCTCTATGATGAAACCTGTCTTCTCTTGGTCACTCGGGTGCATGAAGATTTGATTGTAGCTAGAGAAGGTGTCCATGGAGTTGAGCAACTCATGACCAATTGTGACATCAACTAGCAAGTCGATGTAAGGGAGTGGGAGAGAGTCTTTTGGGGCATGCCTTGTTCAGGTCCATGAAGTCTGTGCAGACTCGCCACTTTCCATTTTTTTCGACTACGACCATATTGGCGAGCCAGTGCCGGTAATGTACCTCTCGGACTAGCCCATTACTTAATAACTTATCTACCTCTTCATTAATGACTCGGTTTCACTCTAGAGCGAACTTTCTTCTGTTTTGTTTGACCAGGTGGTTGTCAGGGCTTGATCCCTGTCATATCCGTGTGGGACCACACAAAGCAATTATGGTTCTGTTTGAAGAAATTGATGAGCCACTCTCTTATCTCAAGACTCAGTCAGAAGCCAATTTTTGTCTTCCTATCAAGATGGTCCGGGTTTATCTAGACCTCATCCAACTTTTCCATCGATGGCTGATCCAACTCAATTGGAAGAGTCATGTGGATCTGTAGTTTCAACAATGCATGGGATTTGCTTTTGAAGGCTATCTTACAATAGTCTCTTGAAGCCTTAGGATCACCCCTGATCTCTCTCACTCCCTATCTGGTGGAAAACCTGACTATTTAGTGGAAGGTTGCTGGGACGACTCTCATATCTTGGACCCAAGGTCAGCCTAGGATGGCATTGTAAGGTAAGGGGCAATCAAGGACAAGGAAGGTTGTCTAGTGGTTCACATTGTTGGCATAGACAGGAAGGGCAATCTTTCCAATGGTGTACTTTTTTTCGGAGCTAAACCTGACTAAGATGGTGAGGCGTGTGTTGATATCTGACTTATCCAGGCCTATTATTTTTACGGCTTCCAGGAAGAGGATGTTAGCTGAGGAACCTCTGCCTACGAATATTCTTTTGATAAGGATATTTGTGATCTATAGGGTGATGACTATGGCATCATGATATGGGGTGGTTAGGGTGACTAGCTCATTATCTTTGAACTAGATGACCTATTTGGTTGGTGTTTATGAACAAGGATGGGAAGAACGGGCTTTGGGCTGATGGCTGGCTCGGGCATGTCTCTTCGCTGAAGAGTAACTTACCCCACTGACTTTTGATCCACTGGAGATGATGTTGTAGAATCCTGTTGGTTTTGGATCTGGGGGAAGGGAAGATGACTCCTTATTACTCTTGTGATTGATCGTGCTCTTCCCCTTGTTTGTCAACAGGTCCTGAAGGTGTCCCCTTTTCAATAAGGTTGCAACCTCTAACCTTAGAGCGATGCAATCGGCTGTATTGTGGTCATGATCATAGTGGAATTCGTACCACTTGGATGTGTCTTTCTTGATGTTAAGGTTGAGCTTGGCTGACCGTTTTACTGTTGGACCCATCCCCTTCATTATTGCTACCACTTAGGCCGGCTCAATACTTAGGTTGTACTCTATGTGGGTCGGGATAGCTGGTGATCATAGGATCTCTGATTGTTTCTATTGGAGCCACGTGATAGAGGTGGGTGACTTGATTCATACTTGCGAGGTTCAAGGAGTTTGTCACTTCGCCTCTTTCGGTGGTCATCATAAGGGTTGTGTCTCCTACAGTTCATTTCATCTTCCTCTTATCAGATTTGGATGATCGCTCAGGCTAGAGCATCTTTCATGGTGTTATAGCAGAGCTTGGTGAGGTTCTTGTAGAGTTTCCTATTGGGAAGGAGCCTCTTCCTGAAAACGTCCACTACTATCTCAAGATTATAAGATGGGATGGAGATTTTCTCTTTATTGAACCAATTAACATACTCTTGGAATGGCTCTCCTCATTTCTAATAGACTCAGTATAGGTTGGTTGATAGCTTTTCAAGTTTCTTGCTGCTGGCGAACTGTTCGACAAAGGTGTCAGTGAGTTTGGCGAAGGAATCTATAGTGTTGTGGGGGAGGTTGGTGTACCATTGCACAGCCGGTCCCGGAGGCTGCAACCAAAACTTTTATACATGCAGGCTTTTCTTAGGTTTCTAGGTATTGAGGCGATAAACACCCATTATTTGTAAAAGGCAGTATGGTCATCCGGGTCGGTCGTTGATGAGAATGCAAAATGTCATATTTACCCCCCTTAATGTCTAGTCTTTTATACTTATTTGCTACCTAAATGTACTCATTATTATTCTATTTTGATTTAGGATGCAAATGGAGGCGTTAATTGCAAAACGGAACTAATTAAGTGAATTCGGACAGTTTTGACGTCGTTTTGTAATCTGGGCATAACTCTCTCATCTGAGCTCCGATTGAGATGATTCAAAATGATTTAGAACGGTACGAAATAGATCTACAACTTTCATGTTTTGAGTTTGGAGAGATACGCGCTGAATCAAGGTTGTAATCGAGCTTGAAGTTGACATACCTGCATTGCCGATGTTCTGGAACATTCCGCCTTGTCATGCAATTCAAAGAGGAAGATTATTACAAGAAGTTTTGAGGACCTGTTGCACGCAAATTAAAGCTGGAAACACCATTTTCCTATTTTTTATTAAGACTTTATTTTATTTTCAATTACTCAAATTAGGATAAAGGTTATTTTGGGATTTTAGAATATTTTTAGGAGATTTAGATTGAGTAGAATTAGAATTAGAATTAGATATTTTTAAAGGCAGATCAGATTAGGGATTACAGCACATATCACACACGCCTCTCTCTTCTCTCTAGTGGATTTTCGTTTTTCCTTTGAATTTTCGTGATGGCCATGAGTAGCTAATTTTTAGAACTTGGTCAAAGGAAACGGAGGCCTCAGAATCAATAAACTGTGAGATCTAATCCGTTTTATTTTAGTGTTCAATTTATGTTTGAGTATTGGATGTTCTTCTGTGCCTAATTTTATGATTGTTGCATTTAATTACTAGGAGGCCTACTAGTTTATTAATTGTTGCAATCTACTACTAAGTTAGATATCAAATCCGTAATTGTTTGATTCCTCTAACTTGTGAAGCAATTAGGGTTAATAATTTGCTGCATCAGGAATTAGTAATCTTAAGAAGAACACTCGACTAAATTAAATACGACCGCTTGAGTTTGTGTTGTTTAGCTTCATCGATTTCTCTAATTCTTAAGGCTACCACTAGATTAAATCTTTAGCGCTTGTCTAGGGTTGTTTAGTGGTAAGATTAATTAAGATCGCTTGTTTCCTAATTAATTAAAATTAAGGAGAGATAGGAAAATAGTTCCAACAGTGAATATTCAAAGTAAGAATTGATTTACTTTTGCATCAATGATCAGTTGTAAGATTCCGACGGTGGATGTTGACGGAGACCAAGTTTTGTTATTTTGATTTGAATTGCTTTTGTTTTTCCTGAGATTATTTCTGTTTTACTAAAAACCCCCCTCAGCCTTATTCACATAACATAAAATACGGCTAAACACTCTCCGTGGGAATGACCCTGACTCACACTACTACATGTGTTTTTAGGTTTTAATTCTGGGTGCCTACGACAACATGCCAGTCGTGCCATCATAGGGCCTCATGTTTGGGATGGATAACTTGTGTGGCATCTCGGCTAGGGCTATGGAATCCATGAAGGGTGAGTTGGCATAGCTATAGGGAAGGCTTTTCTTAGCTAAGGTGGGCACTCTGGGTATGCTCCTCATCATAGCCTCCATGTCGGTCAATTTCTTTGCCAATATTTGCTCAATGGGTGTGGAGGTGGACAGTAGGTTTGCATTGATTGCTTGGTGATGGGTTTGTCTTCCATTCGGCGTATTAGGATGAGCTAAGTCATAGGATATAGCATGGTGGTTGGTTACATTAGGGTTGGTTACTTGGGTGTTAGGGTCTCCATTCATCCCTTCAGGATGACTCAGACTAAGTGTAACAGTTCAGGTGCTTTGGCCAGCATGGATGGTGAGGGCGATAGTTTGGGGACCACTCAACTCATGAGAATGAGTTGAGATAAATGGTGTTTGGTAAAGGTGGCCACTTGACCCATGAGGAAGTGCTGAGCCGAGTGGGACTTAGAGATAGGGAGGATCACTCACATTGATTGGATGGCAAATGGTGGCAGTATTTTGTTGTCGTTGATTGGGGATAATTTGCATAACTTGGTCACATGTGAGTAATGGGTCGATTGATAAGGGTCATGTTTGCATGGTTGGATCAGTTGTGTTGTAATGGTAGCAACTAGGCCATCTATTAAGGACGATTAGAGTTGGGAATACTAAGGGTTTAAAGCAGAGGATTTGGGATCTGGGGCCATGAGGGGTTGCATGGAGTTCATAGGGACGCGAAAGCTGTTCTCAAGTATTTGGTTAACTGGAAAGTCAAGAGAGTAGAACTGTGTTACCTTTCTCGTAAGTTTTGGTTCTTGGCCCGAATGTTGGCATTCTCAGCTTCCAGTGTCATGACCTTATCTATGTGTTGTTGCATTAATGCAGTGAGAGCTTCAACCTTAGCCGAGAGGTTTGTTGAGGCATTGTCTGTGGTTTCAGCCATGACATGATTCTTTGTAGAGCAGATTGTTGAAGGAAGCTTGATTGCCAGAGGCCCCATAGTGGTTGTCAAACTATAGATGGTAAAATCTATGGTTACAGAAGAAGGTCTGATCTGTGAGTTGATGCCACTGACAATCCGCTGAACCTGCACACAAAGAAAACAGGGCTGAAAGAGGCTATAAGTCAACAAGGCTGAAAGAGGCTATTTAGTGAGGGTTAAAGGAATGAAGGGTTACCAGAAGTGTAGTCAGAGACTAGAACTATAGTGAAGGTGTATAATTCTTAGAAGCAAGAACTCTTAGGTGCTTGTAGGTATAAGTGAATAATGGATCCCTAATGAGAGGCAAGGCCTCTACTTATATAGTGGATGTAGGATTTTCGAATCCTAGTAGGACTTTGAGTCCAAAATTGTTGATTTCAAGTAAATCGGAAAGACTCTAATTTACTTGCCTTTGTAGGATTGAGAGTCCTAATTCACATAAGATACAGGGTCTTAAGTGAATTAGGATAAAAACCAAATATAAATTAGATGTATTAGGGTTTTAGTGGGATTCTAGACCCTTAGAGGATATTGTGGTCCAATAGGCCTAGCCTTGGATAGGCCAGTGATGAGGCCCAATCTGGACAGAATCTGGGTTTAGGCCATGAGTCTGGCCCATGACATGAACTTTGATATAAGCCCAACTGGAATTGGGCCACGACCTTGGGCTACACAGTATATTTTACATGTTTGGCTCTCGTAAGGCCCAAGACAATTTTTGGCCCATACAACATGTATAATATGTCATAAGATGTTAATCTTTTTATTTTGAGAAAGATAATTGTTACATATTGTGTTAAGAAACAAGTCCTTAAATTTATAAAGTTCATGACAGAAAGCACTATTAATATATTAATAAATAGAATAGTGAAAAGGGAATTATATATTGAAAAAAAAATGAATTGGGGTGTACTTATAAATCAAAGTAATTTAAAAATTGGGATTTTACTAAACAAGTCATTAAAACTAAAAACCCCTTCAGTATTGGATTAGTGGATTATTGATAAATTAAAATGATACACAATATTTGAAATAACAAAAGGAAACTTACAGTCACAAACTTCTCTCAAACTTCAAACTAGTCAGATTCTCAAATGGAAACCAAAATAGGAAAGTACATTCATATAAACTTCTTAAACTAAAACTCTTTCGTCTAATAAATTTAAAAGATAATAACTTAATTAAACCAAACTAGGAAACTCTAGTCTCTCTATTTATACGAACTTCTCAAACTCCATCTCATTCTATAACCTATTCATATAAACTCCACTCCATACAAACTCACTCACTCAATATCTCTCACCTTCGTGGCTTCCACTTTTATTTTCCTGATCAATGGAACACTACCCTTTTTTCCCTCTTCTTCTTCTTTTCTTCCATGAAATCCAACACCAAATATTTTTCATTCGCCATCTTCTTTTCCTCCACAAAATCCACCACCAAATATGTTTCATATGAAATAATTTAGAGTAATAAAAAATCAAGACAAAAAACGCACAAATATCAATTGAGTAAAGAGAAAGAAATATACACACAATTTACCTTGATTCACCGAATTAACATGCTACGTCTAGCAGAGTCAATATTATTAAAATACTGCCTCACCTTTCTCATTACAATGAAAGTAATTTGCCCTATAATTTGCTATCACTCGCATACAAAACAAAAGTACGTTTATATACTATGTTTAAAGAGTAAAACCTAGTATTACAAGGATTCTTATTCTTGAGCCCTTATGAATTACTAACTTAGAGAAATCCTATAGTGGCTATTTGTTGAATAAGCCCAACCACCTATGGGCCCAGGGGTGCTACCCCCTGCACCCTTGCTTGTTCACCGAGGAGTGGGGCCCCCGCCCACTTACCAGGCAGCGGGAACCCTGAATGCGTCTGCATGGCCCGTTATTGTTGAAGTGGTTGACAACTCTAACATCAGTTACCATTGATGCAACACCAACACCCTCCTACCCAAATCTTCCCTTTCTATCCTCACTCTAACTCTGCCATCCAACTCCACCAAAATAGTTTTTATACTTTTCCTGGTTTTAAGTTTTGTCTAACTGATCATCAGTTAATTTCTCATTACTTGTACAACAAAATTTTTGGTTTACAATTGTCCACTTGTCATATCAAAGATTGTGATTTTTATGGTTCTCAAGAACCTTAGGAGATATGGGAGTTTTATAAAGAACAATTTGAGGATGGTGAGGATCTTTACTTTTTCACTACCTTAAAGAAAATTTCTAGTAAGAGCAAACAAATTTGTAGGAGAATTAGTTCTAGTTCTTGGCAAGGTGCCAGAAACCAGATAAATACATGAAAAGAAAGGGTCCGAACATGATGGAGAGTGGATAATGCATGAGTATATTCTTTGTTAGATTCAAAAGAATGATCAGCCAACTAAGAGAAGGGGTTTGGAAAAAAAGAGGAAGTTGCATGAAGTTGAGTTTTTTTGTTAAAGTGTGAACCCATTTCGGTGAGCTTGAACTTAACAATGGAAGAAGAAGAAAGTTGCAGCAAAACGTTAAAGGAAGATGGCCGCCTGGTGGCGTGCGCTGGAGTAGAGGACGGCCACTACGGCAACAAGAATTTCCACTGCGACGAGCACTAAGAAATAGCGTGTAAACCCTGCGTCAGTGTTCCGATGCTATAAGGTATGTAATTCTGCCCTTAAAAAGGATTTTTTTCATCAATAAAAGGGTAAAATGGTCATTTTGCATGCATTATGAAACGTGAATGTTGTAAAGTGTTAGGAATTGATGATACTGATAAGAAATATGGTTAAAGGGTCATGAAGGAGATTAGTAGGGTTAAACCGCATAAACGGTTCTCAAGGGGTATAATGGTCTTTTCACAATAATATATAGGAATCAAGTATCCATAAAAGTGTATTATGGGTAAATTAGTTAATTATCTTATGGAATTACTTGGTCACCAAGTAGAAAAGAGAAGTCAAATGGTATTAAAGGAGTGTAATAATTATGTTGTAGTGGAAATGACCAAAATGCCTTTATATGCAAAATTTATACCAAATGACCCACATATCTAACTTTTGATGGCCAAGCCCATTTGGGAATTAAAAAATGAAATTTTTATAAGATTTTTTTTGGTTTAGTCGGCCAACACTCTTAGAACACCAAACTTTCTTATTCAAGTCTTATTTTCCTCCATCAAAGGCTTTAATTCAAGCCCTCTCTCTCAAAATTTTCATAGGATTTCAAGTTGAATTTCGAAGGAGGTCCATCCACACTTAAAGAACTTAAATTTCAGGGTTTAAGGTGAGTTTTAAAACCCTAGTTTGTTGTATTTTTAGTTAAAAGAGAAATTCATAAGTGGTTATGTGTGTAAAGGTAGAAAGGGTGAACCTTTGGAGATAAGGAGGAGTGTCTTTGCGCTTTGAATACTAAGGTAAGGAAAAAAAAAATCTCCCTTATGACTAAAATTGATAACACCTAGGGTTGATGAAACTTACATTTATTTATGTTAATTTGAGTGTGATGCTATGTTTTGGTTATGGAGTATTTAAATGGGTGTGTTGATTGGTGTATGTGTGCATATGGAGGATGATTATGCCAATTAAAAGATTTGTAGTTGGACGATGTCTTGGCACATTTTGGTTTTGTAAAAAGGGAGGTTTTATGGCCTTTTATACTTATAGTGATATGGAAATACTATGAATGTGCAAATGAATGTGACATGGTTAAAAATGAATAGAATTCGGATTTGGCTTTGGCTTTGGCTTTTTAAGACTTATACTGTACATGCTTTGCTGAATCAGTCATAACTTAAGTTATAAAAGTCGGCTTGAGCTGATTCTTGAAGTATTAAAAATTTGAGCAGTAGACCTAAAACTTTTATGTTTTAGCCAAAAATCAATTCGAATTGGAAGATGAGGAAAAAATTGCTTGAAAAGTGACAAACTATATGGCATCCACCTCCTTAATAAAAATTCCCATCTTTTTAATAATTTCTAATAAACCACTAAATAATCTTACTGTTGAAATTCCTTGTGTTTTATGAGAAATCGAATGAATTTAATAGGAAAATATTCATGTCAAGGAGTTTTGCTAAATTGATTGATGAATTGTGCAATTGGCCAAGGGTACATGTTAAATGAATGAATAGTATGATTGAATGTGGGAGATGTTATCCCATATGTTTGCATTCATAATGGTAATGCATATAGCTTATTTAGTTGACTTATGAAAAAATTTATGAAATGTTAAGGAATGAATTCCATGAGTCTCTTGAGGTGTAAAACAAGATTAGAGGAATGGAATCTTTGTGGAAACCATAAGTACTTTGAAGTGACAACCAAGAACAAGGTAATGGTTCAAATGAATCCGATCAGATAATAAAGACTAATGAAAACGTCAAGTACAAAGACAAAAGAAATAGGCATGCCATGTTTATGAATATTGCATAAGTCATATATGTTCTATGTTATATTATGTATGGTTATGTTATGACCTATGTTGATGAGGAAAGTCCAAAGTGTATGACATGTTTTATGAACTTGATAATGCCAATGAATGAAGGTCATGTCTTGTAGGTAGGTAAAGTCCTAAGTAATATGCTTGTATAATGAACCTTAATTGTTTATAAATGGCCATATTCCCTTAGTGAGTGATTAGCGCTCACCCCACAAAATTTTTTAAAATTTTTTGCAGGTAAGGATTAAAGCTTGAAGTTGGGAGAGGCTACTGGGGAATGACATGTGCATGAAGGAATGCTTTTGCTGTGTTTTGAATTTTGATGTAAAATAACATCAAATGGTTTTTGGTTTTTGGATATTGAAGTAAATATGTTTTAATAAACCTAGTATGGCCATTTCCTTGTCAAATGAATGAAAAAGGTTAAATAATTTTAGTAAATGATATTATTTACTTATGTTATTAACTCCGTAGGAAACTAAATTTCTTGAATCATTTTATGGATATGGGATGTTCACTATTATGCTTTAAAAAAATAAAAAATAAATAAACAAAAGTATAGGTTTTAAAACAAACTCATTTCCTAGGCGTGTCTTGTCTAGGTTCTCAATGGCCAAGGGATACTTAGAAAATACCCAGCTAGGGAGGGGTTTTATATAGCGCTAAACGTCGAGAAGAGTGCAACTACTGCAACGAAGGAAATGGTTGCCACAGTGTGCATCCTGAGTTCAAGTTTTCAAGTTTGATTTACTTTCATGTTTTTAAGTACGCTTGTTTTAGATTAATTCCTATTCGGTAAGAGTTTTGTTTGAGTTTGTTTAGGAAAGTAAATTTCGTTTTTCCTTCCATGTTAGAGTAGGAGAAGAAGTTATTTTCTTGTACAAAAGGAGTTAAACATTATAAATAAAGTATGAGAGTTCATAGTTTTCTTTAGTAAATTTGTTTAGTTAACTGCTCCCAATTCCAGCAATTAGTATCAGAGTGGAGTTTTCTTAAGGGATCTATTAGAATGTGAACACTTTTTGGTAATTGATGAAGATATTGCTGAAGAAGAAAAGGCTAACAAGAACCAAAAAGAATTTAAGTTTAAGGCAAATTTCTATTTTAGGAGTTTATATTTGAGATATTTGTTTTCCTTTTACTATGAGTTTTATTAGGAAAGAAGAATTAATTAGGACTTTATTTTGAGTTAAAATAGAAGAATGAATTAAATTAGAGGAGTCCTATTAGGATTTAAAATATGAATCCTAGTAGAAAAGGAATGTCTTATTCTACCTATAAATAGGAGGGTTACAACCAATTCAAGGTTATGAGAGAAGTCACAAGAGAATGGAGAATGCAAGAAATACAAGATGTGAGAAGGGGTATTAAATACCATAGGAACATGGTGTCCGCCTAAGTAAAAAGGTTAGTGGTGTTGTACGCTCTAGCATTTGTGTTCTTAAGATTATAGTGAAACTATCTCATTCGTGGATGTAGGCTAGTTATGTCAAACTACGTAAAATATTGTGTCTATGTGTGGTTGATATTCTTAGCATATTATTGCTGCACTTTATTTTTATTTTTTACTCCTCTAATTTTTAACATGGTATAAGAAGACTCTGATTTTCAACAATTGGTATCAGAGAGGAGTTTTCTTAAGGGATCTGTGGAAGGGTTCTTAAGAGAGAGAGAAGATTCTGATTTTCAACAAGTTCAATGCCGTCGATTCCTGTATTTACAAGAGATCTTTACCATATTTGGAAGGTGAAGATGAAAGGGTTTTAATAACCTATCGATTTGTGGGAAGTTACTACAATGGGAAGGGACTTTCTAGTATTACAAGAGGATCCAACGACCGCTCAATAGGAATTACAAAAGGTAGCAGATAGGAAGAGAGCAGGGGCTCTATCATATTTGCAATCGGCTATGATCGATGCAATTTTTGTGAGGATCATTGCCTGCACTACTACCAAGGAGATTTGGGAAAAGTTGTAGACAAAGTATCAAGGTTCTGAGAAGATGAGGAACATGAAGATCATCAGATTAAAGTGACAACTTGAGAATATGAGGATGACTAAAATAGAGAGTGTATCGCAATATTCTAACAAGCTAATGAAACTTGTTAATGAAATTAGAATCTTGGGTGAAGACTAGATGAGAGGGTAGTAGAAAAAGTTATGGTAAGTTTGCCAGAAAAGTTTGAGTCCAAGATTTCATCTCTTGAAGATTTAAGGGATATTAGATCAATGTCATTGGCTGACTTGATGAGTGCTCTTGAAGCACAAGAACAAAGAAGAAAGATGAGAAGTGAGAATGGGTTAGAAATTTCTTTGCAAACAAAGGCTATGATCAAGTCCAATTTTTAGAGAAACAGAGGAAAATTTGGTAAGAGCAAGGGAGATGGTAAGAAGAAAGGTCAAGTCTTTTGTAATTATTGCAAACAGAACAATCATACAGAAACTGGTTGTCAGAAAAAGAAGAGAGCCCCCTCATCAAATGCATGCTAGTTCTATAATAAACCAAGTCACTTTGAGAGACAATGTGATCAAAAGAATAACCAAAAGCAAGCACAATCCAGTGAACCACAACAACAGCAAGCAAATCATGTAAAAGAAGAGTTGTTGTTTACCTCATTAATGGAAGATGCTTAAGAACAAAATAACTCTTGGTTTATTGATAGTGGATGTACTCAACATATGACTAGCAAGGAAGAAATATTCACACATTTGGAAGACATGAAAGGGATGGTGAGACTGGGCAATAGAGATAGAGTTTCAATAAAGGGAAAGGGCACCATAGCTGTACCAACAACAAAAGGTATTAAATCTATTACTAATGTTCTTTTATTACTAAAACTTGATTTAGATCAAAATTTATTAAGTGTTGGCCAATTAATGCAAAAGGGTTTTAGGCTTGGATTTGCTAATAATGAATGTAAGATAAAAGACCCTAGTGTAGTAGAGTTTATGAATATGCCCATGAAAAATAGGAGTTTTTTAGTGAATTGGAGCTCCATGGATGTCAATACCTTTAGTAGTAGGGAGAAGAATGAGTCGTAGTTATGGCATAAACAGTTGGGGCATTTCAACCTCAATTCAATTAAATTTGCTATAGATAAAAATATGGTGAATGATGTTCCTACTATAGGTATTAGTAATGACGTGTGTGAGAGTTGTCAACTAGGGAAAACAACATTAGAGCACACCTTTCTAGTTCAGCAACTTAGAGAGCTAAAAAGAAATTGGAGTTGGTTCCTCGGATTTATGTGGACCAATGAAGACGTCGCCCTTAAATGGAAATAGATATTTTCTGTTGTTCATTGATGATGCAATGAGGATGACGTGGATATATTTTTTTAAGTTAAAATCTGATGTGCTTGGTGTGTTTAAGAGTTTCAAAGCAATGGTGGAAACTCAAAGTGGAACTTTTTAAAATGTTTAAGGAGGCAAGGATTTTCCTCTGCCGGATTTGACTCTTTTTGTGCAGATTATGGAGTTCAACGTCAATACAGGATGAGCTATTTCCCCATAAGAAAATGGAGTAGCCAAAAGGAAAAATAGAATTGTCATGGAGATGGCTCGATGTTTGTTGGAAGAAAAAATTGCCTAAAGAATTTTGGGCCGAAGCTCGATACTGCAATTTATTTGTTGAATAGATTGCCGACAAAAGTCGTGAGGGAGAAAACGCTTAGTAAAGCTTGGAGTGGAGTAAAACCATCACTCAAACATATTAAAGTGTTTGGTTGTGTATGCTACATGGGTATTCCTGAAGTAAGAGAAGCAAGCTTGATGAGAAGGCTGAAAAAAGGTGTTCTGGGATATAGCAGTTACGCAAAAGGGTATAGGGATATAACCCAAATTAGAAGAAAATCTCAGTAGTAGAGATGTGATGTTTGACGAAGAAGCTTCATGGAGTTGGGAGCAATAAAAGATGTGCAAGTTGAAGTGCCCTTGGGGGATACAATGAAGAAGATGAAGAGGTGGATGAGTGGGTGTTAGAGGTACTGTTAGAGTAGATGCCCTAGAGCCAATCAATTATTGTGAAATTGACTCTTTGTAATAATGTTTATTAATCATAAAAGGCTTTTTGTTCTATATCGCGTAAACCATTATTATTGCAATATGTATTGATATATGTCCTTGAATGGTAGAGCCGTGACGAGGGTATCAAGTGTTTCAAATCTTGATAGTGAGAACCCTATGAGCACATATGGTGGCCATTCTAGAAACATCCGTAGCCCCAGTATTATTCTGAACTAAGGGCACAGATAATACGGTAAGGCTATCATAGTGTTGAACGACCCTGTCGAAAGGCAGTGATTGATCTCACTTGTAAGGTTGTTTGGTGACAACCTGGTGCAACACATGGGTGTTTGTTGTAGGCGATTACACCACAGCAAGTTCACTGGATGACCCACCAGAGGATTCCATATGGATGGTAACCCCAGTGTCTATGGAACAAATCCTCTAAGAATGGTGGTGCATGTGATCCTTAGACTTGAGATCACCGGAGTGCTTGTGCACGATTGGTATAGTTTGACACTAGCCTACGCAGTTCTTTTCAGAGCTGTCAATACGGCGGTGATTGGCTGCATCAAGGAGTGTATCAAGACTATGGTGGATTGACAGAGGATTTATCACTCCCGGGTACGGGAGAAAGTTATCTCACGGCGCAATTCAGTATGGCAATGACACTAAAACTGTGGCCACAGTGGGATTGAGTTGTTGCTCTATCTAGTTTATAATACGGGTCATTGGTCCAGAAACTGAAAAATAATATCGAGAGTAACCGAAGGTTGACACTATTTCTATGCCTTCGTCTCGTCGAGATAACGTATGAGAAAGGATCGAATTGCACGGTAACCATATCGTTGACAGGTAGCTACTTTGCTGAATCCGAATCTATCGGGTGGCCGATGGCCTTGCTAGGGCCAATCTTGGTCTGTGTATTAGTGAGACGATTAATTGGTGTTAATCGCAATACTGTACACTCACCGATATGATGAGGAGCCTAAGGGTCACAACATAGAAGACAATTTAAGATGCAAGAAGAAAGAAGGGCTGTTTCGTCTTTAGGCGAAAGGGTTTTTGGTAATTTCACAGTGCAATTAAATTTGCTGAGGTCGTAGCCTTTATTTAATCTGTAGAAAAATAAATAAGTGAAATTACGTTTAAATGTGTGTTCGCACATATTTAAATATTATCATTATTGTTAAATGTTAATATATATTAAATATATATATAATTGATTTTAATTGAGATGATGATGGAAATTAAAATAAATCAAATTGGGAGTGTTTGGCAACATGGGGGTTTGGGTTGGAGCCCAAGCCTATTCCGTATGGGATTAGGGCAAATTGTTTTTAAGTATAAAAGGAAAGGTGTGTGATTTTTTAATTATGGGTTTTTTTCTTTTTGAAAACCAAAAACACACAGCAGCCAATTTTTGCCTCTCCCACGGCAGTAACAACATTGCCTAAAATCAATTCAATTGATTTTGTCTTCTTCTTAACTTGAGCCAAAGAGGATCTAGCAAATCCCTCTTGGTTCTTTTAAGATTGTCTTCGTGTGGACACGCAGGTCGGTCCTACACTTGGATCGTAGCAAAACGTTCGTCGACAAATTTGGAGAGCCTTCAACGTGCGTTTGTTTCTCTTAACTCATGTTGAATATTTATGCAGATTTATTTAATATAAATTTGTAAAATCTCCCTTGATTGGCTCATTAAACGATCCTGAGTATATTATTTTTGTTCGCTGCGTATTCGGGACCGTTTACTAACAGTGGTATCAGAGCCTAGGGTACTGAATTTTACAATTTTTATGTGTATGGTGTTAAACTGTATTTGATGATAATATGTGCCATATTGAATCTGCGTAAATCTGTCTTGAAATATGTTTTTAAAAACTGATTAATCGATTAATTTAATTTGTTGATGATCTGCTGGTGTGTTTAATGCATGATGGATTTTTGTTGAGATCAATGTGTTTGATGATTGCAAAATCTGGTTAGAGTGTTTTTGGTTGCTGTATGAACAGATCCGGAGCTACAGATCTGTGTACGCTCGCGCGGCGATATAATCCATCGCCGCAGCGATCGTCGTCGCCGCGGGATATAATCCATCGCCGCAGCGGTCGTCGGCCGCGGCGATATAATCCATCGCCGCGGCGATCGTCTTTGGACGAGCGTTGTATGAAAACAGCGCTCGCCGCGGCGATATAACCATGCCGCGGCGATCGTCCTTCGGACGTGCGCTATACCAAAACCAAGAACGCCGCGGCGATCTAACTCATCGCTGCAGCGAGCGCACTTCCAGTACAGGGGGTAAAATGCAAAGTTTCAAAACTTTTGGACCAAACACAAATCTGCAAATTATCGGGGGTAAATTGTAATTAACCCAAAAATTCAGAAATTGATTATTTTGAAATGTATGTTGTACTGTTGTGATATTGCATGGTGCGTACATGAGCCTTAGACCTAAGGGTGAATGTTTTAATTATTTTTGGGTATGTATGGTTGTATTTTATTAAATAGGGCCTGCGTGTCCTGCCTTTCTCCTTTCTCGATGTAAATTTCTTCTCATCTAATTTCCCCGAATGTAAATCGAGGTTTCTAAATTATTGATGTAAAGAATTTTTATAATTATTTATTGTAAATTTAGAAAGATTTTTTTGTAATGCACTTGAAGTCGGAGCAAAGGACGAGGCAACCATACTTGAAGACTCAAGATTTTTATTACAGGACCCCTAGGTGACCCACCGATTCCTCGGCTCGAGGAAATCGGTTTAGTTGGGCCATGTACCGGCACGTTTATTTTGTTTAGAATGATGCTAAGGTTGAATGTTTGATACATGCCAAACAATGTCATTCTAACAAAGAAAATAATTTGGTGGACATTAAATAACAAAACCCTCAATTAAAGTATATTAAGTCACGAAAGCTTCCATCACCATGGTTTTAATCAAACCACTGTTCGTCGAAACCTTGTTGCCAAAGCGAAGGGTACACTTCTACCAGTGGGAGGTTAAAATGCATTGGAGTTTTCTTAATGGTGATGGGTAGACTTAAAATGACGGTTTGCTTGTTCGCCAAAGCGAAGGTTGATAAACATGCGTCATAGGCATAGTAGAGCATGACACATATTGGTGTTACGTGGTGACATGTAGTGTCCACTCTACTGATAATGAGAATCACACTTGAGGACGATGGCATGTACTGTCCATTGGATTGTGTGATTGGCTTGTTGGCTTCTCACATTTGAGGTTGATAGTGGGAGTTATCAACTGGTGTGGATTAAGTTTGTTGGCCTACCTAATAATCATTTTGGCTTGTTCGCCAAAGCGAAGGTTTGAAATGGGCAGGAGGGATCTCGGTCCACTAGGAAAGTCAACGGGCTTTCCCGAGTTAATGGTGAGGGATTGGCTTGAGTACAATAGTGGGAGCTTCGTTTAATAAAAGACCATATTAAACAATAATAATGAACATGGTAATAACGGTTACTTTTTCTGCACTTGTAGATTCACTTAAATTTGAGCAAAATGATCCAACATCACTGCGACAAATCATCGAACTGGGAGAGAAATGGAATGGTGAAAATTTCGTTGACTGGTATAGAAGGATAATAAATACTTCAGTCAAGCGATAGATTATACACCATTGAGCAAGCTCTATCACCAGAGCCTGCGATAGTTCATCCATGAGACTGGGTATGTATATGTGAAGCATACACATGATGCCAAAGCAGAATGACTAGATACATTGTGCTTGCATCAAGGCACCATTACTGCGACAGCAGGGCCAGAAAATGGATTTAGCTTCTATCTTCAATTCTTCGAAGAAATTAGAAGCATATGGGGTCTCGGTCATATAGATGTAGGATGGAAGAGGGTACCAAAATTGGGATCATATACTCAGGGATCGAGTATATGAAAAAAGCTTGAGATTTTGGGATGTGGACTTAGAGAAGGTTTAGCAATAAACCTAATATTACAGTCATTACCGGATTCTTATTCTCAATTTGTCTATGACTTATTGAGGAAGATAAGAAGAATACCCTTTCCGAGCTTCTGGATTTGTGAAGACTACTGGTCAGGCATGAAAATGTCAGAAACATTGACGTTGGTTGAAGCCAACTCAAGTGAAAAGAAAGGGCTCAGAAGTCGATGGAAAGAACTGTTGCAGAAGGAAAGGTGTTTGTCCTCACTGTGGGAATCCCAGTCACTGGAGGAACATTGCAAGGCCTTCCTAGCAAAAGGGAAGAAGAATGTTACTTCTTCGTCAGGTATGTTATTGAGATTAACTTCTCCCATAAACATCTAGTTGACACAAGATGTGGTACTCACATTTGATTGATATGTAGGAACTACGGTAGAGTAGATTGCTCGGAGGGAGAGGTGGACCTACCAGTTGGAATGAAGCACGTGCTGCTACATTTGCTGTAGGATCTTATCGTTTGATTTAGCCGATGGACTTGTTCTTGGAACTTGTGGATTTTATGGTTTTTCTTTAGTTTCTAGAAATTATATATTTCTGTGTCCACATAGGACAAATGAGAATATTAGTTTACTAATGGAATTGTCCTTGAGTATAAATAATATTCTTTATGGAACTATTTCATAATATATGTTCTTAAGAAAGCAATAAGGATAATCTCAAAATGACTACATGCAACTTTGGCAAGTTGAGCTAAACATACCTGAAGGAATGTGGGATAGTATCACAACTCACCCCTCCTTATACACCCCAACACAATGGAGTGTGAGAAAGGAGGAATAGGACCTTACTTGACATGGTTAGGTCCATGATGAGTTTTAAGATTTACCTGCATCGTTCTGGGGTTATGCCTAGAGACTGCGACTCACGTTTTGAACGTGTGCCATCAAGTCTGTAGATAAGACTCCATATGAGCTATGGAGTGGGCGAAAGCCCAACTTGTCTTATCTAAGGATTTGGGGTTGCGAAGCTTATGTTAAGAAATGATTCGAACAAGCTGGGCCCAAAATCCTGTAAATGTATATTTGTGGGGTATCAAAGGAGACCAAAGGATATATTTTACCACCCAGAAGAGCGCAAAATTTTGTTACCGATCTGGTGTTTCTAGAAAAGGATATTTTAAGAAGTACTAGTGGGAGAAAAGTAGAACTCGATGAAGTTCTAGAACCACAAGGCATACTAGACGAAGGCGGGTGATGTGCCACAAGAAGTGGTTGAGCATCATGAGGAGGTTACTCCATAACTTGTGGATCAAAGTGAACTACCTCAAGTAGCACAGGAGCTCGTAGATCTAGGAGAGTACGCCATGAGCCTGGAGAGATACGGTTATCTCGTGACTCAACATGGTGACGTACTGGTCTACCAAGACGATGAACCCAGAACCTACGAGACGCCTAATCGGATCCAGATTCCATTAAATGGCTTGATGCCATGAAATCTGAGATGGACCCATGTACCAGAACCAAGTGTGGTCTCTGGTGGAACCACCTGAAGGGGTAAACCCATAGGGTGTAAATGGGTCTTCAAGAAGAAGCTGACAGGATGGCAACATGCACTTATTAAGCAGGCTGGTTGCCAAAGGTTTCAAAAAAATTCATGGCATTGACTATGAAGAAACCTTTTCGCGGTTGCCATGATTAAATCCATCCGGATTATGCTTGCAATTGCTGTATATCATGACTATGGATTGGCAATGGATGTCAAAACGCTTTCGAACGGAAACCTTAAGGAGGATGTGTACATGACACAACTGATGGTTTCGTTCCTGATAGTCAAACCAATAAGGTATGCAAGTTACAGAGATCATTTAGGACTCAAGCAAGCTCAAGGAGCTGGAACATTCGTTTTGATGAAGCCATAAAAGAATTTGGTTTTATCAAGAACGAAGATGAACCCTGTGTTACAAGAAAGTGAGTGGGAGCGCAGTAGCATTCCTAGTGTTGTATGTCATGACATACAATAGATCGGGAATGATTATACGAACTTGCAGTCGGTAAAGACTTGGTTATCCAAGTCGTCTCCATGAAAGACTTAGGGGAAACAGCCTACATCCTTGGAATAAAGATCTATCGTGTAGATCGTGTAGGTTGCTCAAACTAAGTCAAAGTACATAGACAAGGTACTGAACACATTCAGTATAGAAAAATCCAGAAGGGATTTCTTCTGATGTATGGTGTCTATCTCTGTAGAGATATGTGTCTTAACCACACAAAGGAGAGATAGAATGAAGAGGATCCCACATGCTTTAGCAAGTGGATCCATCTTTTATGTTCTTGATATCTAATGTGCATTCAGCATTTGTAGTGGATGTCAATCAGGCTCAAGTGAGCAATATGTTATGTACTTAGATTGATGTCTTATGTGCATTCAGCACTAGTAGAAGATATCAACAAATCCAAGTGAATGACACTGGGTGAGTGTCAATGGACACTCTTAAGTGCTTGAAAAGGGCTTAGAATATATATTCTTGGATTATGGAAGAAAGATGAGCTCACTGTAAGAGAATACAGTGACGCTATTTCCAAACAGGAAAGGATGATTATAGTTCGCAATTGGATTACACATTTTGTCTCAATATAACTGCAGTGAGCTGCAAGAGCTCAAATTGGTGTACTGCAGTGGATTCTACAATTGATGTCAAGTGTACCGCATTTTTTATGCAGCCGTGTAGGCGGTTTGGATCAGAAGTTCATTACTGAACTTGATGTGATTTCAAGCATTGCTAATCCAGTATAGTTGTACTGCGATAACAATGGAGCCATGTGGTGGCTGAGCATCACGGTCTCACCAGAAATCCAAACACTTACTTAGTTGATTCAATTTGATCTGAAGGATCGATATGAAAGGGAATGTGCAGATTTGCAGAATACCTACCAACCCACTATTAAAGTTCTATTGAAGCAGAAGCATGATGGGCACTTGGATCATTCAATGTTGAGTGCATGAATGATGGCTATAGTGCAGGCACTTGTGTCATTCAGTGTTGAGGGCATGAATGATTGGCTATATGCAAGTGGGAGATTGTTAGAGTAGATGCCTAGAGCCAATCAATTATTGTAGAATTGACTCTTTGTAATAATGTTTATTAATCAATAAAAGGTTTTTGTTCTATATCGCGTAAACCATTATTATTGCAATATGTATGATATATGTCCTTAGAATGGTAGAGCCGTGACGAGGGTATCAAGTGTTTCAAATCTTGATAGTGAGAACCCTAGAGCACATATGGTGGCCATTCTAGAAAAGTCGTAGCCCCAGTATTCTGAACTAAGGGCCACGATAATACGGTAAGGCTATCATAGTGTGAACGACCTGTCGAAAGGCAGTGATTGATCTCACTTGTCAAGGTTGTTTGGTGACAACGGTGCAACACATGGGTGTTTGTTGTAGGCGATTACACCCAGCAAGTTCACTGATGACCCACCAGAGGATTCCATATGGATGGTAACCCCAGTGTATGTGAACAAATCCTCTAACGAATGGTGGTGCATGTGATCCTTAGACTTGAGATCACCGGAGTGCTTGTGCACGATTGGTATAGTTTGACACTAGCCTAACGCATTCTTTTCAGAGCTACTAATACGGTGGTGATTGGCTGCATCAAGGAGTGTATCAAGACTATGGTGGATTGAAAGGGATTTATCACTCCGGGTACGGGAGAAAGTTATCCACGGCGCAATTCAGTATATGGCAATGACACTAAAACTGTGGCCACAGTGGGATGAGTTGTTGCTCTATCTATTTATAATACGGGTCATTGGTCCAGAAACTGAATAAATAAATCGAGAGTAACCGAAGGTTGACACTATTTCTATGCCTTCGTCGTCGAGATAACGTATGATGAAAGGATCGAATTGCACGGTAACCATATCATTGACAGGTAGCTACTTTGCTGAATCCGAATCTATCGGGTGGCCATGATGCCTTGCTAGGGGCCAATCTTGGTCTGTGTATTAGTGAGACGATTAATTGGTGTTAATCGCAAACTGTACACGCCGATATGATGATGGAGCCTAAGGGTCACACACATAAGAGACAATTTAAGATGCAAGAAGAAAGAGGGCGTTTTCGTCTTTTAAGGCGAAAGGGTATTTTGGTAATTTCACAGTGCAATTAAATTTGCTGAGGTCGTGCCTTATTTAATCTGTTAGAAAAATTAAATAAGTGAAATTACGTTAAATGTGTGTTCGTACATATTTAAAATATTATCATTATTGTTAAATGTTAATATATATTTAAATATATATATTAATTGATTTTAATTGAGATGATGATGGAATTAAATAAATCAAATTGGGAGGTTTTGGAACATGGGGCGTTTGGGTTGGAGCCCAAGCTATCGTATGGGATTAGGGCAAATTGTTTTAAGTATAAAAGGAAAGGTGTGTGATTTTTAATTGGGTTTTTTCTTTTGAAAACCAAAAAACACACAGAGCCAATTTTTGCCTCTCCCACGGCAGTAACACCATTGCCTAAAATCAATTCAATTGATTTTGTCTTCTTCTTAATTTGAAGCCAAAGAGGATTAGCAAATCCCTCTTTGGTTCTTTTAAGATTGTTTCGTGTGGACTACGAGGTTCGGTCCTACACTTGGCGGTAGCAAAAGTTCGTCGACAAATTTGGAGGAGCCTCAACGTGCGTTTTGTTTCTTAACTCATGTTGAATATTTATTCAGATTTTATTTAATATAATTTGTAAAATCTGCCCTTGATCTGGCTCATGTAAACGATCCTGAGTTATATATTTTTGTTTCCGCTGCGTATTCGGGACCGTTTACTAACAGGTACTAGGTCTCTTGAGGAATCTATCAAAGAGTTAGTAGTGCCATGTTAAAACCAACCTTGTTTGATGAAGCAGGCTTGAGCAAAGGATGGAAAGAGGCGATGGAAGTTGAAATTGCCATGATTGAAAAGAACAAGACGTGGGAGCTGTTAATGCACCAAAAGGAAAAAAAGGTGATTGGTGTGAAAGGGTGTATAGAACTAAGCTAAATCTAGATGGAACGATTCAAAAGTTGAAGGCTAGATTAGTTTTGCAGCGTTATTCGCAAATGGCTGGAGTGATTATTTGATACGTTTGCACCAGTTGCTAGATTAGACACCATGAGGCTTTAATTCCTTAGCTACCCAAAGGAAGTGGGAAATACTTCATCAAGATGTCAAGTCGGTCTTTCTTAATGGTTGTTGAGAGAGTTTATGTAGAACAACCTGAGGGGTTTGTCCTCCATGGAAAAGAAAGAAATGTGTACAAGTTGCAAAAGGCTTATATGGGTTGAAACAAGAGCCAAGAGCGTGGTATATCAAATTGATTCATGGTTATGTAATAACTGCTTCATACTAGGATACGTATAGAAATACATCAAGTAAATATATTTATATTAGCAAAAGTAAATGGGCCCACAATTTTCTTTTAACATTTAATCATTCTTTATACAAAGTAAGGCATCATAAGTAAAAGTTATCAAAAACAGTGGACAGTATAGCTATTACTTCTCGCTTGCCGACGCCCATCGACCGCGTCCTCACCTAGATCCTGCATACAAAGAAAAACAACGGGGTGAGCACAAAATAATGCTCAGTAAGTAAATCCTCTACTCGTTATCCCGTAACTTTTCTCTTAATTCTTTCCTTACACTCTTCTCATCTCATTTTTTTCTCTTTCTATTTCTCTTTCACATAGCTCTTTTCTATTAACTTTCTGTTGTATGTCACGGCCTCATCTTACCGGAGGCACGGCTGAGTGGAGATCACAAAGCACCCACCCATCTTCGTGACTTCTACTCATTCTCTTCCTCTATTCTTTCATATTTTCTCATTCTCCTCACTTGAATGTCACGGCCTCATCTTACCGGAGGCACGGTCGGGTGGAGTTCACAAAGCACCAACCCACTCTTCGTGATTCCGGTTGGAGTTCACAAAGCACCAACCCATTCTTTATAACTTCCGTGTGGAGTTCACAAAACACCAACCATTCTTAGATTTTCTCATTCTCTTTACTTTTAGAGTAGCCCATTCACAAAGTTCTCAACTCTTTCTAAACTACTTCTCAATGCACAATTAATGCATAAGGATGGTTCATGCTTAAAGTTTCTTACTTAAAGCACTTATGAAGCACAAATGCAATATGCATCAAAACTGTCATTCTATGCAGGTCACACTCAAGAAGGCATAACTTGAGTTATACCTCGGATTGCTACGATTTTGGTCTCGTTGTAAAGCTTAGAAACAGGGCTATAACTTTTGTGTTTTGGTCTTAGCCCAGTTCAATCATTAAGGTGCCCAAAAATTACTTAGAAAGTCACGGCAGTGACGGGCAGTTTTCACTTAGACATTCATCAAAACATTAATTGTGCATAACACAACCTAATTCAATTATCATTCTATTTAGTTCTCAAACCAACCAAAATGAGAGAAAAAATCTCTTGTAGCATCACATACCTACATGGCAAACACACTCCAAAAATTTCTCCAATTCTTCCAATTTCAACCCATCATCAAATCATCACATATACTTCTATATTCAAATAATCCAACAACAAGCATAATTCATCATCAATCTCATCTCAATTTCTCAATAATCACAACTATACATATTTAGAAGAAATCTCTACTCACTGAATTTTAATTTTAGCTTGGTTGGATTGAGTGGAATTTACTTACCTTGTGCTTGAGTAGTCTCTCCTAAGCTCTCTATTCTTGTTGGATTCCAATTTTCTTTAACCCTAAGCATAAACTTCATAAGAACTCAACTTACACAAATAAATCATAGATAAAGAGCTTGAATCCTTACCTTTTGATGCTTGAATAAAAACCTATGAAAATCTACTCAAAAGCCCTCAAATTCCTTGGAAAAGTGAATGAAAATTTGAGAAAAAAGGAGGAGGAGGTGGGGGGGTGGAATGAACGAAAATGAGGGTTTCAAACCCTTAACACTTTAATTTATAACCACACTTTCCCATTTTGCCCTTGCTCTTTCTTAGAAATTCCATCTATGTCCCTTAGTCAATTACAATAATGCCCTCATTTTTAATGCATTCTCTATTAAATTCTCTCTCTTTTCACTCCCCACAAGTTCAACTAATTTTGAGTGAAAAGACCATTTTACCCCTAATGAAAGTTTAAGGGATTTTCTCTACATTTTTCTCAAAATAACTTTAACAAAAATTCAATTAAGGGCCAACCAACCAATATTAACAATATATCGACCCAAATAAAAGCAAAACAATAAACATTTAAGCAATAAACCATAACTTAACTATGTACCTCAAGTGGGGCGTTACAGTTTAAGAATCAAGGATTTAGGAGGAGCATGATTGATGCAATGCTGTACATAAAAGGTAATGGTAGGGGAACCATAATTGTTTCTCTTTATGTGGATGACTTGTTAATAACGGGCAACGAAAAGAAGAAAATTGAGGACTTCAAACAAAGCTTGATGAAGGAATTTGAGATGAGTGATTTGGAAAGGATGAACTACTTCTTAGGTCTAGAGGTGAACCAAGTGGAAGATGGTTTTTCCATATGTCAAAAGAAGTACGCTCAAGGAATACTTGAAAAGTTCAAAATGGAGAATAGAAAACCTACACCAACTCCCCTGGTATTGAATTTAAAACTCATGAAATATGACAGGAAGAAGAAGGTTGCTGGTATAAGTTATAGGAGCTTGGTTGGGCGCTTGATGAGTTAACAGCAACAAGATCGAATATAGTACTTTCAACTAATCTTTTATCTAGATTTATGCAGAAACCAAGCAAAGAACACTTCACTGCTGGGAAGAGAGTACTAAGATATTTGAAGGGTACCAAAAACCATGGCGTGTGGTTCAAAAGAATTGAGGAGGGGAGACTAAAAGAGTTTGTTGACAGCGATTGGGTTATAAGTGTTGACGATATGAAAAGCACGACTAGGTATTGTTTTACTCTTGGCTCGGGAGTGTTTTGTTGGGGTTTAAAGAAACAAGATTAAATTGTGGCTCAAAGCATGGTGGAAGCCGAATATGTTGTTGCAGCGGCTACTGCTAATCAAGCAATTTTGATACGAAGTTGATGAAAAACTTGGGAGAGGAGCAAATGGATGCAACGGTGATTGCATGCGACAATAAATTAGCTATTTCTATTGCGGAAAATCCAGCCTAACATTGAAGAACCAAGCATATCAACATTAAGTACCATGCAGTTCGTGAAGCTGAAAAGTCGAAAGAAATCAAGATGGAGTATTGTAGCTATGAATTTCAAGTGGCGAATGTTTTCATGAAAATCTTGTTGAGATCAAGATTTGAAATGTTGAAGAACTTGCTTGGGATGTGCACCAAAAAGGTTCAAGCAGGAGTATTAAAGTGTGAACCCATTTTGGTGAGCTTGAACTTAATAATGGAAGAAGAAGAAAGTTGCAGCGAAACGTTGAAGGAAGATGGCCGCTCGGTCGCTGCGGTGTGTGTTGGAGTAGAGGACGGTCACTGCAACGACAAGAATTACCGCCACGGCGAGCGCTAAGAAATAGCGCTGAACGTGGAGAATAGTGTGACTACCGTGACGAAGGAAATGGTTACCGCGGCGTGTGTCTTGAGTCCGATTTTTCAAGTGTGATTTACTTTCCTGTTTTTAAGTAGTCTTGTTTCAGAATAATTCTTATTCAATAGGAGATTTGTTTGAGTTTGTTTAGGAGAGTAAATTTCGTTTTTCCTTCCATGTTAGAGTAGGAGTAGAAGTTCTTTTCTTGTAGAAAAGGAGTTAAACATTATGAATAAAGAAAGAGTGTTCATAGTTTTCTTCAGTAAATTTGTTTAGTTAGGTGCTCCCAATTCCAACAGTTTTGATGAGAACCTTAAGTCTAATAATTGCTTCATGGTTCGAAATTATCAAGAACGGGTAAAATCAAAAGCCACAGCACCTGTGAATGATCATTATGCTACGGAAGACATTGCTAAAAATTCAGCATTTATGGAAGCGTTTTTTCCTGGTCTAAGTACTAATAATGAGTGTGTTGCCCTTGGAGACTTTTTTCTTGATGATGAACAAGGAAAGTCCTCTTTCCAGACAGTTGATGATGGTAGTGGAACAAAGACAGACAATGCTACAAATTCAAGTGTAGGTGAAGACCCTCCTTCTAATGGAAGCGGAGAAGATTTTAAAATGAAGAGTTGAATGATGATGAGTTGTGTAAGGAGCTATTCTCAAAGGAAGAAAAACAAGTACAATCGTCTTTCTGGACGACAGCTGATGATGGTAGTGCAACTAAGAGTGAAACTGCAATAAATATAACTGTAAATGAAGACACTCCTTCTAACAGCAGTGAAAAAGATTTGACAACATTCTTTGATGGGTTAGATGATAATGAGTTTTATAAGGAGTTATTCCCAAAGGATGAAGAAGAAGTTCTTTTAGGTTGGATGAGTCTGGCTTACATTGGGCACTTGATGAGCTCATTGCCTTTGGAGATTGTACAGAGCTTCTGATCAGTATTCTTTGATTGTTGTTCTATGATATTAGTTCATTTGAAAAAAATAAATAAATAAATAAAGCAAATGAAGTAAATTATAAAGAATACTTTTCAAGTGTAAGGATCCAAATCAATTCATTTAATTATATTGGTTAATTACAGAGTTCAAACATTTTTCTGATTTTCAGTTGAATGTTCGTTGTTAATTAATAATAGATGATCAATAGTTTAATCTTGTTTTACATGAAAAATTATGTTTTAGAGCCATCACGTGTTAAACTTCTAATTTTACTTAGCTACATAATTTAAGATAATGTATTAAAAAACACTATTTACAATATTCAATTACAAAAAAGATTTTTCGTATTTTGTAGGCCAATCAATAGTTTAATTTGTGTAGACCATAATGTTCAGGATATGGCAACATAGATATTTTTAGGTTTCTATTCGATTCAAATTTATGATAAATGCTTTATATTCACTTCAAAACTTCACTTATAAGGCTAGAGTAACTCTTGTATTTACATTAGAAGTGATCAGTGAAGTAAATGTGTCTCAAGTTAAAAGTAATCAGTTCAAAACATCATGTAAATATTTCAAAAAATTTGGTACTTCGAAACATGACGGCGCAGCTAAAGGTCATACATCACCATGTGAAATGCATCATAATTGATTGGAGGTGTATTCCAGAGGAAATGATACCGAGCCTGATTCATATAAACAAGACATTAATACAAAGATCAAATGAAAGAAAAGTATGTTATAAAGGACTTTCACAAGCAGTGCTTTCTGGCATTTAAATGGTTCCAAAATAGTTAAATTAATGATGATATTCTGTTTGCTCCAAAAATTAGGATATGATTTGACATTTTGATTAAGATGAGCAATATTATTATAAGAAATAATTACTTCTACAATTAGAAGATAACTGCAGACAGAAACAACCTCAAATACTTAGCAAACCTATTAGAAGACAGGCAAATTTAGATGTTTGTTTTCAAGAAATTAGGGATCCCGAGTATAAAAATTTAATGCATGTATGTGATATGAAAGAGAAATGAAGAATATTTTCTTACAGTTGTTGTGCGGTCAATCCGGAGAGGATAATTCCCTATTATGAGAGAAAATATTTAGATTGGCTTAATTTGGAAGGAAGACATTCATATTGACTTAGACTCTAACTAAGGTTGCCGAAGATCATGCAACTTCCTAATTCTACGTATTTGAATCTTATCTCAACTCTATCATGTAAATGGGTGCTATATAAACTCATCATAACTTGTTTTTTAGGGGGGTTCGGCAATTGTTCTAAGCAAATTTTCCTAGGAATTATATTGTTCTTTGTAAGCTCTCAAAAGCAATAAGATAACAGTGGATATAGGCTCAAGTTCTAACTTGCCGAACCACTTTAAAAATCTCTTTGCCATTTACTTGTTTGCATTTATTATACATCAACTGCTGGTTATCCATAATCATGCACACATCCATTCCGGTTCCGGTAGGGTCAATCGGAATTCTCTAGTTGGTGCAGATTTCTGTATCAACATTTTGGTGCTAGAAGGAAGACCTAATTCACATCAGCTCTCCATGTTTTTCCAGCAAGTCTCAACTTCTTTAGCAAATCCCAGCTTTTTTTTCTAGAATCATGTTATCAAATGTGAAAATCTGAGCAGGATAAAGTTTGAATCTGGCTAAGTAGTAAACACAAGAATTGTAGCCCTTTGAGTTAGCTTTCCAACGGTTTAAGAATCATCTAAATCCGAGGTTTAAAGCTCAAGTTATCATCAAAATACTAAAGCCTATTCCAAATCAGAGCTCTCAGATCGCGCGGCCAGATCGCTCAGATCGCGCGCTTAGATTACTCTGATCCTCAGCTTCAGATCGCGCACTCAGATCTCTCAGATTAGAAAGAGCTCTCTAGCTCTTGAGCTCCCAAGCTATCGAGCTCTCAAGCTAGCTCTCTAGCTTTCAAGCAATTGAGCTCTCATCATAAAGAAGCATGCTCGTCATGGCAGACTAAAAAAGGATAAGAGGGAAAGTCAGCAAGAAGCAAGGATAACATGTAAATAAAAGAAAAGAAAAGTGAACTATTGTTACCTTCGCCGCGTAGCTACACACCAAGGCCAGCATCTCGGTTGGAGCAGCATCTCTAATAGCCACGAAAGTTCATAGGGTGATTTTGTCCTTGGCGACTACGGCCCCAACGCTAATATGGTTAGGGAGTTGATCGATCAACGTATCGACCACAGCTTGGATCGCTTCGTCCATTTTCTAACACTTCGGTCAGGATAAGCTAGATTTACTCCCTCCGGTAGAACTTGCCTCGCCCGCAGAAGCGGACTTCTTCATGGCCACAGCCTTGGCCGCTATTTTCTTTAGGCTGCCAGCCTGCACAGAGACCTCTTTGCCTGAACCAATCTGCTGCTTGGCCACCTTTTGTTTGCTCGAGCCCTCAGTCAGCTCTGGTGTTTTCTTTACCGAGCCTTTTTGAGGCTCGGAGACACTCTTCCCGCCAACCGCCTTTGGGGAAGTCGTGGGCTTCTTCGTGCTTGGGTCTTCCCCAAGCTCGTCACTATCGCACTTCACATCGGCAACGTCAACGAGCTGCTTTGTCGCCGGAGCAATCGGTGTCTTTTTGGCAGTTGCCGACATTACCACCTTCTTCTTAAGGCCTTTTGGTTTCTCGACTCACATCTCTACAAAAAAGTAACGAATAGTGAGCAACCTATCCGTGCGGGGAAAGTAAGCGCAAGTAAGTAATAACTTAACCTTTTTCCAAAATGGTAGGAAACTCGGCGTCGTCCCGACAAAAGTCGTACGCTCTCAAGTGAGGAAGTGTAATGATCTCGTTAACGTTATGCTGGTTGTTGGGAAGGTCGTTGAAACGCTAGAGCCTCTACAAGCTCGAGGCAGGAAGATAGTTCTACTCAACGTTAACTGTAAAACAAAGCAACTTAGTTAGCTAAAAGGCAAAGCTCAAAAACGACCCTCACGCACATGGGAAATCAAAGTCTTACTCGCTTCTGAAATGAAGACATGGATCACCTGGGCTTCGTAGAAGAAAAATTGCGAGTCCTAGTGCGGGACCTTCTTCGAGACATCAACCAATGCGTTGAAACATACCTTCCTCGCCTTGGAAAGGTAGTACGTCTGGTCTTGGCCTTTCTTAAGCCTATACAGATGGACAAACTCCTCGACGGATGGCTCGCCCAATTCAGCGATCATGTACGCTATCTACAGAGTGATGATAATTACATACGAATTTGTGGATAGTTAGAGAGGAACGATGTCAAACTGCCTTAGCACGTTGTTGTTAGACCAGTCGTCTAGTCACAAAATTAAACCTAAATACCGTAGTTAGCGGTAAGCAGGGTCGACTCCACAGGAAGCAAGACTAACAACCTAATGTATTTTAAGTAGCGGAAATGAAATTGGCAATTGATTAATGAAACTAAATCGACTAAATGCAAATAATGAAATATTGAAATTAAAACAAATAAAGACTTTATAATAAAAAATGTTGTCGTTACAGTTTTGGTTCGACACGAGACCGACTCACACAATTCTTCTCCACCCTCTACGATCCCCTAAACCTACAAGGCAAGGTAAATCAATGAAATGGCCTCCCGGCACTCTAGGTATAATCTATCATGTCTCACCCGATCACTCAAGTTCGATTGGTTAAAGACTATCATTGAACGTCGATAAACGCTACAAGGCAAAACCACTAGTTGGTACGCGATTAACAAATACAATTTGTCAACACGTAATATCCAATCAACCAACTTCACAATAAACGCAACAATAGTAGAAATTAAATTAAATCCGAACACAACTCAATTACAATCGATGCGAAGTAATGAAAAGCAATATTCATCATTTAATTATTTCAAACCAACGTTTATCATTCAGCAAGTTCTATGAAAACATTAAATCATAATGGACAACAATATTCATCACAAGTTATGCTCAAATCATATTAAAGTATCGAAATCAAACATGAAACGAAAACAAATATAATCTGAAGCACAATACTACCAAATATCCTAAAATCGGGCTCATCCAACTAATAGAGAGATAATGAGAAGAGTCGTGGAGTCAATCTCGATCTCGCCTATGCCGTAACAGACAACCGGGAACTTAGCCGCTCATGGTGGTGATGACGGAGGCCGAAACGGTGGAAACGAAGCTGACCACGGTGGAAACGAAGCTGACCATGGCGGAGAGGAGGTAACCGATAGCGATATGATGCAAAGAAAGGGCGAAAATGACCAACGGACAGCCCGGAATACGAACAGCCGCACTTCGCCGGAAAACGTTAATTTTTCGACGGGTCTTCTGAAAAACAGTGGCGGAAATGGGATCCGAAGGTACCGATAGAAAGCTCTGGTGATGGGGAGTTCAGATCAGGTCTTGGAGAGGTGAGCAGTCGCCGGAAATGAGCAGGATCTGAGCTAGAAGATGAAGAGGCGCGGCGGCAAAATCGCGGATTCCGGCGGTTTTCGCGGCGACTAAAGCTTGGAAACGCTAGATCCGGTTGTGGGGAAGGGAGATCGACCCTTGGGGAGCTGAAACATCGTAGGAAAACGGCGAAATCTCACCTGGAAGATGAAAAGTTGCGGTGGTGGAAGATGAAACGTCGCCGCGTGATGGTTCTCGGTGGTGGCTTGCGGTGGCGTTGACGGAACGTTGAAGCTCTCTGTACGAGGAAGACGAAGAGTCGCCGGAGGTCGCCGAAAATGGAAGACGAAGGGTCGCCGAAAAAGATGATGAACAGCGCCCCTGGTTCACGCGAAATCTCTTCTCTTTTATAGAACAAATTACAAAATATCAGTTTGGTCCCTACACAATTGAAAAGTGACAAAATTAGCCCCTTAAAACATGACATTTTACCCCCTAAATAGCATAAATGAGACAAAATCACCCCTAATCCATAAACCTCAACCTAATATCAGCTCATATACTTTCCAAAATCATTTCAAACACGTTAAATTCATAAGAAAAATATTAGGAAGCAATTTTCGTGAATAAATTCATAAATTCTTTAATTGTCTGAATATACTTCAATTTAATCACACATGGGGTATTTTTATCACCAAAATAGAGTCACTTTCATGACTCTAACACAGATGAAGTAATGAGGGGGGATGGATACCCCGCACCTCAGGAGGGTCTCAAAGATCACCACCCATTTGGAAGAACCCCCCGGAGCCATCAAATTAAGTTGTGATGCATAGACCGCTCTTATGCACTCCAAATCCCCGATGGTAATCGAAGATTGAGGTTCTCTTCATACCCTATGGGCTGGAGACCGCTTGGATTGAGCCAATTGTATTAAGGCACGATCGAAAGAGTCAGCCACGTCAGGGTTCGTGCTTCATGCAACGATTTCCTCGGAGGCTTGGGGGTTGCATTCCCAAGGATTGCTGAGCCTATGGGCGAGTCGAACATGTAATCGATTGTGTGACTATTGGAAGAAGACATAACTATAGCTCGCTTCTAGGTACCTAAAACAGAAGCGAACATGTGTCAGAGCTCAAAACATTCGGTAACCATTTCACACTTGCTTTTAGTTCAGGCACCCATGATAGCTCGCGCCACATGACAAATGCACGCGACCTACCCTGGGTTCCAGCGGCCATCGCAGTATACCCTCCTTAAACTCAGGATCGTCGGAGACATATTTAAAAACCCTACTAAAGCCTTAGAACATTCAATGTGGCCATGACAGTAGCCACCCTTTGACACAAAAACTGGAAAAATGAATAAAGAAAGGGAATAAAACCTTACTGGAATAAAAGAAGGGTAGAAACTCGCCAAAAGAGGACCATGATGACAACGAAACAGTAGCGGAGTGAACAAGGATGTTAGAAAACTTTCGTTGAATGAGTACTCTAACAATTTTGCGACATTTTATAGTGGTTTGCATGGAAGACGAAAGGGTGGGGTTCAATCGCAACCGTTAATCTACAATGAATCTTGACCCTTCATTCGTCGAGCAATCTCAACCTTAAGACGTGGCCACATGTCATTCATCTGCGAGGACTGATGAACCATCTATTAGGAAACGACCCAGTTACGCAGCAGAAAACAAAAATATAAACTCTATGGATCGTTCCTTAGAACCAAGATCCGGGTACAAAAATCACAGTTTATATAAAATAAACAAATCTGCAGAAAAATCAGTTCAAGGTTTGAGAAACCATACCCACGTTTGGAGGCTCCACCAATATTGTCTCTGAACGTGTTTGCTACCGATCCAAGTGTAGGATCGAACCGTAGAGGTCCACACGAAGACAATCAACAAGAACCAAGGAGGGATTTGCTAGATCCTCCTTGGCCTTAAGAAATCAAGAAGAAAACAAAAGAAAGTGTTTGATTTTCAATCAAACAGTAAAGTGGCATGGGAGAGTATTTGGGGCTTGAGGGTTTTTCCTTTTTCAATTGAAGAATGAAATAAAATAACACACATACTTCTTTTTTTCAACTAAAACCCTTTTTTCTTTTATAGTCTTATTTTAGTTGCCCTATTCCCATATGGAATGGGCTTGGGCTCCAACCCAAACACCCCAAATTTGCCAAACACTCCCAATTAGATATTTTAATTTAATTCATCATTATTTCAATTAAAATCAATTAATATTTAATTAACATTTAACAATAATGATGATTTAATTAAATATGTGCGAACACACATTTAACCGTAATTTCACTTATTTAATTTTTCAAACAAATTAAATAAAAGGCTACGACCTCAGCAAATTTAATTGCACTGTGAAATTACCAAAATACCCTTTCGCCTAAAAAGACGAAAACGCCCTTCTTTCTTCTTGGCTCTTAAATTATCTTCTATGTGTGTGACCCATAGGCTCCTCATCATACCGGTAGTGTATAGTATCGCGATTAACACCAATTAATCGTCTCACTAATACACAGACCAAGATTGGCCCCTAGCAAGGCATCATGGCCACCCGATAGATTCGGATTCAGCAAAGTAGCTACCTGTCAACGATATGGTTACCGTACAATACGATCCTTTCATCATACGTTATCTCGACGAGACGAAGGCATAGAAATAGTGTCAACCTTCGGTTACTCTCGATATTATATATTCAGTTTCTGGACCAATGACCCGTATTATAATCTGGATAGAGCAACAACTCAATCCCACTGTGGCCACAGTTTTAGTGTCATTGCCATATACTGAATTGCGCCGTGAGATAACTTCTCCCGTACCCGGGAGTGATGAATCCTTTGTCAATCCACCATAGTCTTGATACACTCCTTGATATAGCCAATCACCACCGTACTGACAGCTCTGAATAGAACTGCGTTAGGCTAGTGTCAAACTGTACCAATCGGTGCACAAGGCGCTCCGGTGATCTCAAGTCTAAGGATCACATGCACCACCATTCGTTAGAGGATTTGTTCCATAGACACTGGGGTTACCATCCATATGGAATCCTCTGGTGGGTCAGTCCAGTGAACTTGCTGCGGTATATCCGCCTACAACAAGCACCCATGTGTTGCACCAGGTTGTCACCAAACAACCTTGACAAGTGAGATCAGTCACTGCCTTTCGACAGGGTCGTTCAACACTATGATAGCCTTACCGTATTATCTGTGCCCTTACTTCAGAATAATACTGGGGCTACGGACGTTTCTAGAATGGCCACCATATGTGCTCATAGGGTTCTCACTATCAAGATTTGAAACACTTGATACCCTCGTCACGGTTCTACCATTCTAAGGACATATATCAATACATATTGCAATAATAATGATTTACGCGATATAGTATAAAATGCCTTTTTATTGATTAATGAACATTATTACAAAGAGTCAATTCTACAATAATTGATTGGCTCTAGGGCATCTACTCTAACACCGTCAAACTATTACACTGATAACCGTCGTTGTACGTCGCCTCAACTTCACGCGTGGACAGTTGTAGTTGCCCACGTGCGACGAAACGTGACTAACAAAGGCTGCCGCATTTAATGAGACATGATTGCTTGGAAATTACACTTTTGTCCTGACTTTTCATATTCTGAGTTTTGCCAGGTATCACAGGGAATAAAAATCCTAGTCTAAAGTACGTCGACGGGGCATGAGGTCAACCCTTGAAGCTCGACCGAACCTACATCTGGTGATCTGCTACTAGTGCCAAGCTTGATATCAAATCGAGCAATAGTCTTAAAAGCCCAAAACGAGCATCAACACTAGGGGGCAGATGTTGTGTGTGATTTTTCCATCAAGCTCGGTGAGTTGCGAGTTATTAGATCAACCCAAAATCAGTCCGACTCTACTGGTTGTCCGACCTAGCATAAGCTCGTCTACATATAGCTTGACCAAGCACAAGCTAGTCGTTAACAACCCGAATGGTCGTGAACAACCCGAATGATCATTCAGCCAATTTCTAGATAACTTCAGATCCTAGATATCTCGGGAATGATCAGATTGACAGTAATCTTTGCATAATCATAGTGCCCAATCGCAAGAACATCGAAATTGCCTTTCGAATCGATTGTAATCCCTTTATTTTCACTCTTTCCTTTGAATAAACACTATATAAACCCCCTTAAATGGAGAAAAAGGGGTTACAAAATTTTCACATAATTCTCATTGTAAGCTCTCACAGCAAATACAAAAAAGCAGCAGACGTAGGCTTAAGAGTTTACCTCACCGAACCACTTTAAAAAATCTCATTATCATTTACTTTATTGTATTCAATACTTGTCAATCGCTGATTATCCCTAGTCATGCACACATCCATTCCGATCCTACCAAGGTCAATCAGGATTCTCTGGTTGGTGCAGATTTCTGTATCAACACCAGGAACACATTTGTAATGGATTGAATCTGCAATATAAATGCTATTGACTTGGGAACCACTAGGATAGATGCAAAACTTATTCCTGTACAATTTCATTCTGTTCACCAGAATAACATTGTTTTTCTCTGTGTCATTGTTATGGATGTCAAGTTCTTTTTCATTCTGCCATTTGTCTACCAGTTGTTTTCTTACTTCTTATTCGTGATTATCATCCCAAAACACAAGCATAGTCTTGCAATATGTTTCAATCATCATGATATGAATATGCAAGCAATTCTCTACTGCCTAAAGAATGCTAATACCGAAAATAGCTTGAAAATAACACTTAGTGCAAAGAATATGTTGGCATATCATGAATGTTAAAGTGAAGCCCAAAAACGGTGTCATTGTTGATTGCCCATACGCTGTCGTTTAAGGCTTACAAGAGTTGATCATGGCCATTGCTTATTAGTTTGATCCGATGGTTCTCATCAGTCCAACTGGTCAACCTATAAAACAAGACTAATCGACAGATTTGCATAGTTCGTTCATTCCTCTTGTGCGATCTGTTTTGCTCTGCTAGGGTTTTCTTCAATTAGTCTCAAATCTATGTAATCGGTCACAATCATTGTAATATCGGTTCACAATCATTGTAATTGTGTGTTGAAGGTTAGGGTTCCTTCAGGGTAGAGAGGCTAGGTTATGTTTCTCTCTAGGTTTAAGGATTACTATCTGATTTGTGGGACTAGTATGAGTGAGGGGTTTGGGTAATCGGCTTAACTTTCTTGTAATATGTACGTTCTTGAATCTTATAGTTCAACGAGCCCCAAATTCTTGGAGCTCGGTGTGGATGTAGCTTATTCCAATGGGATAAGTGAACCACGGTAAAACTTTGGTGTTCTTGTTTCTCTTCGCAGTTTAAGTTTTGTGTGTGTGTGTGTGTGTGTGTGTGTGTGCTGTTGAGAATTGGTAGAATCTGTTAGATTGAAAATAGGTTTCACATAACAATGAGCTTAGAGAAGTTGAACTTTGGGTTACTGGTTCAACAAATGGTCAATAATCAAAACTTTTTCCTTCAATGTATCAAGCATGTAATGGGACCTCAATTGAATAATTTGTTAGCTAGCTATTTCATGATCAGAACACATTGTCTTATCAGGTTTTATTCTTTCAAACATATGCAGTGTGTTTACCTATTCTCTAAGCCATTTCCACCAATTTGAGGGAAGGAAACATCTTTGTGTGGAATATAACTAGAATCATAATGAGACGAATGAACAACTCCAATTGATTTCTCCACCAGAAGACTATCTCCTTAAGTGGCCTTGACACCTATGTCATGGCAAGTGACAAACAAGTAATCTACTCCTTGAGTTCTGTTCCAATATGGGTACTTGGAAATCAGCTTCTCCACATACTTTTCGACAATGGTTGAAATTCCCAGTTGCATGGAAAACAGTAAGATGCCCATCAGAGGCGCAATAGATAGACAAACTAAATAACACAACATATGAAATCAACAAAGGCCAAACTGGGCAGAATTGAACTAAATCTGGAACTTAATAAAAGGATAAGCATTGAACAATTTTTTCTATTATCTAACTACTACTTGATGAAGATGATTATGTTATCTAATTAAAGAACTCATGACCTCATATAAGTTTCTTTCTGCAGAATCATAAATCCATATTTAGATTTATAACAAGAATATTATAGTCAAATAGCACTTTCAGGCATAAAAAATCATTGCAAACTGTAATACTTTGTCATTCAGTGATCTCTAATAAGAATTCAAGGCAGATACAGAACCATAACTAGCCATTGTATTGCAGCATTAAAATCAATTTTGAATTCCTATCTTGAACTAAAAAGACCATACAAATTCATACCTTGCCTCTCATTTTATGGCAGGAAATGGGGATAAAGAAAAGATGAGCCTTCTTGGAATCATTAGTCCAGAATTGACTCTCTTTGATATTCTGAAAGAAATAACCTTCACTTGCATACTTCCCTGTAAGATTCCTTGGCGTCTGGTAAAAAGAATTTGGATCCCCATCTGGGTACACAAACACCTTAAATTCCCTCTCCATTTGCGCGTAGTTCAATTTGAAAACCTCCAATGAGTGTAAGATTTCAGCATAAATCTTGACGCATTTTGAGCTTCAGAAAAGCTCAAGGAAGTGAGAAAATGAAGATGAATTGAATCAACCATCATCAACTAAATTGTGAATGTAAAGCGAGAGAAACTGAGAAAGTAAATGTATACTTGAGAAGAGTTCGAGTTGGGAATTAGATGTTTATTTAAAAGCAGTTTGCAGAAGGCTAAAAGAACTCCTCCAATAAAGAAGGCTCTTCTTAAGCTTGGGTTAAAGAGGAAAGTTAAATAGTGTAGAGGGAGGTGTTGGGAGATTCTTGGGAGAATCGTAGGCATTTTCTCGGGAAAGTATTGTCTTGGAAAATTTTGGGTATGGGAACACTGTTGAAGGAGATGGAGTCAAAAGGGGTCTATTTTCTGGATTTGATGGCGGCAAAGTTAGTTATCACTGGTACATATTGATTAACAGACACGATCCCGTTTTAATGGAAATAAAATAGGGAGGACAAACTAGTTCCAATTTGGGATAGTTATAAATAAGAATAAATATATATAAAGTAAAACCTCTCTATAGTGATACTTTATATAGAAATAAACTCTACATAGTTATAAAAAATTCTAGTCCCAATTTGGGATAGTTATAAATAAGAATAAACTCTACATTGTAATAAGTTAGAATTTTTCTAATTCCCGCCTTAAGGAAAGTGGCATATACATAGTAATAATTATCTGTATATTACAAAAAAAAAATATGTTATGTAAAATTAAAGGTTTAAAATGAAATAAAATATTTATTTAAAATTGTTTGGGACAATGATTTATACTTTAAATTTGTTATCACATCTTTTACCTTACGAGTACGTAATAACTTATTAGCATGGATACATTCTTGTTAAAGTCAAAATATTTTTAGTTTCTCAAGTATGTTTAGAGCTTTATGACATAAGACTTTTTGTATTTCCGTACTATTATCCTTAGGATTATTTCCTTTTTTTTCTTGGCTAATTGCAACAATGATTTCTCCTTTAGTTAAAGCATACATGATTTGTTGCTCATTTGGATAATTGAAGGAGACATTAATATTCATTCGATTAGTGTAGTGAAGTTGTTGAATCTGATCACTCAATTTTATAGTGACTCTTTTATTCTCCTCATCCACTTCATTTGTAACTTAGAATTCATTGACATTAGTGGTCCTAATTTTGCAGCGCTTAAAACCATTAACAATTGTCTGTGGCTTCACATCAATTGACCATGCATCAACTGCATTTACGGTTCCATTAATGACACTTATTTTTGCTGGTTCTAAGAAACAATCTTTTATCCGTTTCAAAAGTAGATAATCGAAACGCTGAATTGAAATCCTAATATTACTAAAATATGAATTGAAATCCTAATATTGTACTACTAAAACATGAATTATAAAATCAAAAATCAAAACTATAATTTTTGTAACTACACCTCTATTAAGTTATCTCCTTATAGTAATAAAATTAGTTAGTCCCACCATTATGACTATAGAGAGGTTTTACTCTCTCTCTCTCTCTTTATATATATATATATAAAGAGAGAGAGAGACAGAGAGAGAGAGAGTAAGGTTTAATTTTAACCATTTAATCCTATATTAATTTTAATAATTGAAAATCAATCAATGAAGTCATAAATTATAAAAGAACAAATTATAATTGTGTGAGTATTTTATGATACCATATACAAATAGGTAATAAATAAAACTAGATTAAATATAATAAATAATTATAAATATTTGTAATACATAATAAATATATTGTATATGTATAATGTATCATTTGATATACATAATATATATATTATTTATGTATAATGTATCATTTTATATACATAATATATATATTATTTATGTATAATATATCATTTCATATTTTAATTGATTATAATAAATCAATAAATCATTATAATTTTTTTTTGTCCCTCATTGAATCATTATTTCAATTCCATTACCTAATTGCCCATGTTATATTATAGTAGCTATTTATTTAGAATTTATTATAATATATATAATAGTTATTTATTTAGAATTTGTTATAATATATTATATATTATACATTATATATAATATGCTATAAAACAAAAATTATACATTATACATACTATGCTATTATCGTAATCATAATATCATATATTTATATGTTAATACTTGTTACTTAATACAATAATACATAATATTATACCATTAATATATAATATATTTACATATATGTATAATGTATCATAATTATAAATTTGATCTTTTGATTCATTATAATAAATCATTATAATTTTTTTAATCATTAAAAATTTTAAAAAAATTATAATGCAATCGAGCCTAATTTGGGGATTCCCCGAATTCTCCATTCGGGCTACGGGCTAGGACCAGGGAATCCTCTCGGGCTTTCAGGCTGGATATGAAAAAGGGGTCTCTGACCCCGCCTCAGCCTGTGCCCATCCCTACTAACCTAGTAAAATTCAACTCATAAACCTATGAAAACTCATTAAACACAGCTCTAACTATTAAGAAATCAAACAATATATCAAAATTAAACCAAATTCCCAAATCTATACATTAAACCCACATGTTTGTATTGTGGCTGCTCTATATATATATATATATATATATATAAGAAGTTGCAAGCATTCCACAACTTATTGCCCTCAGCAGCCAAATCCTTCTTGGGGCAAAAGATTAAAACACCATATTGGGTTTGAATTTAATTAAAAGGTTATCAAGTTTCAAAGTCTTTACTAAATGACCTTATTTTTTATTACGAGTAATTAATGATAATTAATCATTACTCACGTTTTAATTAAGATTAATGAAGCATTGACTAATCTTTTAAAAATTATCTTTGTCCCTAAAAACCCGAAATTGTTTCAAAGAAACCCAAACCCAAAATAAAGTATTTGCCTCCTCCCTCCCATTATTAATGTCGGAACTCCGCTCCCTCCCTATTGTTGTTTCTTCTCTTAGCAAAACCAAAGCCCACCTCCTGCTCCTGCTCCTGCTTTTCCTCTACATCTTCTTCTTCCTCTACATTTTCTTCTTCGTCCGCCACTAACATCTTCTGTTAGAAGATTAGGCTCCTCCTCCTTCTGACATTTCATCCATGTTTGTGTTACTCCTCTTTGTATTTTAGATTTCTATCCACAAAGATTTAATGGATTGGATTTGGGTTATGATTTTGATTTAGTGGTTTAGGTTCTTGGGTTGTGTTTAATGTAATGCAAGTTGAAAGGAGTAAAATTTGTTGATGATTTTCTTGCACTGTGGGTAGTTGGGGGTGGTACCAATTGCCACAACCGATTATAGGTGCAGATGATGAAAAAAGGATTTCAGAGCTGATGGATCGCTAAAGCCATCTGGCATATTATTTAAGCGATCTGGTATAAGCAATCTGGTATATGACAGTAGATCGCTTAAGCGATACACCAGATCCCTTAAGCGACTCTGTAGATGCTTTTTAAAATCTGTCAACCCTTAATATATCAGTTAATAATTTTTTTTCTTGTATTATAAGTACTTGGCTATTATTATACATGCGACAAGTTGTTTTGGGTGTTGAATATTTTGGTGAATGGGTGGAGGACAAAGGTTGTTGGAAGTGGACTGGGAAGAGCAAAGAAGTTATAGCAGTTACTGTGAGTATAGAAGTAAGTTTTGATGAGTTGATTGATGAAATTATTAGAAGAGGAGGGTTGAGTTGCTCACATAGTGACATAGTTGTGAAGTATGTTTTAAGCAGAGTTTCTAAACATTATAAGATACCCCCTGTTATATTAAAGTCGGATGAAGATGTGAAGTTATATATGCTTGATGTGGTTAATAATGGTTCGAGGAAGATTTTAAAGGTTTCTGTAGTAGATAAACCTTTGGAAGTTGGTTCAAAGGAAGGGAACGAGGAAGTTGGTGTGGAGAATGCTGGTTTTAATTTTAACTACGAGGGCATTGATTTCTTTATTGAAAAAACAAGAGTATGCAGTTATTGGGGTGCTGAGGTGGACACTGTAGAAGAAGTTGGTCATGGGGGGTAGAATGACATTGTAGACGAGGAGAACATCGAACATGTTCCCGCAGATCTAGAGATTCTTATAAATACAGATGATACAGAAGGTGTAGTTGGTGAGGAAGAGAACACTATAGTCTTTTATGTAGATTCAAATGCAGCAATTGCAAGTAGTAGTGAATGATCTCATGTTTTTACTGATGGATCAGACTTGCAAGTAGGATATTTATTTGACAACAAGGAGGAAGTAGTGAGGAAGCTAAAACTTGTTGCCACAAGAGGTAATTTTGAGTTCATCACCAAAAAGTCTAATTTATTGATAGTGACGTTTGCATGTTATGATCGAAATTGCAAGTGGTGGGTTTATTATAGAAGTTATATGGGATCTAAAAAATTTATTATTAGCACATATACTCATGAGCACAATTGTGGGTTGGGACATATTTCAGACCAACATCGACAAGTCTCCGCTAATGTTATTGGACAATTGTTGAAAAGTTAGTTTGTTAAAGGGAAAAGTCCATCTTCTAATGATATCTAGAGATATGTGCACAAAGAGTTGGGATGCGATGTTAGTTATTGGAAATGCTAGAAAGGGAGACAACATGCACAAAATTTTGTGAGAGGCACGCTAGGGCACGAGTACGCAGTACTAGAAATGTATCGTTATATGCTTGAGTTGACAAACCAAAACAGTAGGACAACTTTGAAGTGGGACAAGAATATAAGGTTTAAATATTTTTTGTTGCTTACGGAGCTGCTATAAAGGGTTATCGAAACGTGAGAAAGGTGTTGGCTGTTGATTGTTGCTTTTTGACCGGAAAGTTTGAAGGTACATTGTTGGTGGCCACTGCAAAAGACTACGAGACTCACACATATCTCGTTGTATGGATTGTGGTTAACTATGAGAACGATAAGTCGTGGACTTGGTTTTTGAAGCAATTACATACGATAGTGCGTGATAGTGACGAGTAGTGTATAATATTCGATAGGCATAACTCTATAGAGAAGGGGATTGCCACTATTTACCCTCTAGCACATCCAATATTCTGTATGAGGCACCTTGGCGAGAACATAAAACAAAACTTTAAGTGTGCTAGCCTCCTTCAAACATATTACATGGTAGCAAAAGCTTATCGAGTTAATGAGTTCGAGGAGCACGTCTGGCAAATCCAAATGAAGGATGATAAGATTACTAAGTATCTTAAGGATGAAATTGGTTTCGAGTGATGGAGTAGAGCTTATTTCCTTGGAAGAAGGTTTGATGTCATGACTACGAACATAGTGGAGTCCATAAATTCGAAGTTGTTAACAGAAAGGGAGTTTCCAATTGTTGCCCTTTTTGATGCAATACAGAGGACATTGTCATGTTAGTCCCATCAGTGTCGTACGGAGTCAAATAATTTTACCATAATCCTAGTTCTGTCGGCTAAAAAATTATTGCGAAAACGTATCAAACTTTCAAATGAACTGTTTTTCTATCCTCTCAATGCTCAAGTGTTCACCATGCACAACTATGGTTCAGATGCCCCATCTAACGTGCTTAGTAAAACTTACAACTGTAAAGTGCTTGACATTCAACGTTTACCATGTCCTCATGCACTAGCAGCACTCAAACAACAATATAAGCCAAATTATGATTCAAGAATTTACATGGAACTTTGGTCCCCTTTCTATACAACAAGCCATTACATTCTAGCTTATTCAAAAACGATAGATCCAGTTCTTCAAGAAAAGCAGTGTGTGGTGCTGCAAGAGTTGCTTGACATTATCATTCATTCACCATTCAAGATGACAGAAAAAAGGGAGAAAAAGAGTTAAGCGTATTCCATTAGCTTGTGAGGTTCCTCGAAGGATGAATAAGTGCTCAATTTGAAAGCAACCTAGCCACAAGAAAAGCAATTGCCAGAATCGATCAGGTGTAGATCAAGAAAATTAGCTTCGAAGATAGAAGCAAGCAAGCTAGTGTTATCAGATCGCTTAAGTAATCCAATGTTCACCAGATCTATAGATAAGCAGACCGCTTAAGCGAACACCAAATCACTTAAGCTATCTGCTGTTATCTGCAAATCTGAACATTAGATTGCTTAAGCAAACACCACATTGGTTAAGCAATCTGTTGTTCATGCTCTTTTAAATCCCATCATGTTAATGTAATTTGTGGGTTTATTTATTATAAGGCTATTAGAGTGTATGTAATCTGTACGGAAAGACTTGTGATTGTGTAACTTTTATCATAAAATAATGGTTGTTTTTATTATACATCTTTCATACCTTTCTAGATTGTATGTTTCATAGTAACTTGTGTAACTTTTGATGCAATTAGGTTGTCAAATTGAGGAGAAAAGATAGAATTAATATGTGTTGATGCAATTAGGCTGTCAAATTAAGGAGAAAAGATGGAATTAATATGTGTTGATGCAATTAGGTTGTCAAGTTAAGGAGAAAATATGGAATTAGTATGTGGTGATGCAATTAGGTTGTCAAATTGAGGAGAAAAGAAGCAAACTGGCCTTGATCGCTTAAGCGACGTCGGCTATCGCTTAAGCGATCAAGGGTTATCTATACTAGATTGCTTAAGCGCTCGTGGACTTAAGGATGATTTTGACACAAATTGGCCTTGGTCGCTTAAGCGATTTTGGCTATCTCTTAAGCGACGAAGGCTTATCTATATTGGATCGCTTAAGCGAGAGTTGACATCGCTTAAGTGATCGTGCACTTGAGAATGATCTTGACACTGCCTTGACAAAAGCTGAATCATAAAAACCCCAAACGGCTAAATATCAGATACAAAAAGGCACATACGCCATGAAAAGGCAACTCAGGCCCTAGAAATACACAAGGAAAAATAAACATAAGCCTAAGAGGCACCATGCCCCACATCATCAATACGAGTTGTCTCACCCATCTCTGTCACTAGCCCTAATAGTTGTCCCTGCAACCTGGTCACTGGCATCATCTGTAATCGATTGCCCCGACTAACTAGCAAGGTCGCGTATCTTATCATCGACTTGCTCCTCCGTATAATCCACTCAACCAGCAACCTCCTCTTCCTCCATCTCCCATAAAAGATGGATGTCCTCATTCGGGTTCCAGTGGGCAATGTTCGCGTTCTTCTTAGCCAACTCCTTATTCAATCGCTTCAACTCGATCAACTTCTTCTTTAATCGCTCCAACTCGGCCTCGACTTCCCTGACTCGCTGCTGGCTTTCCTGCTCAGCCTTCTGGGTTGCCGCCTCTCTGTGTCACAGATTGGCGTTGGGCTTAGAAACGTCCTGTATTTTCTTCTCCTGTGACACGATAGATTTCCTAAGGTGCAGGCTACTTGTGAAAGCCTACAAAATAAAATCATTCAACCAGTGTTCAGTCACTACAAGTATAGTAAGATAAAAGCCCGGTTCATACTTGGAAAGTGCGAGAAACCCCCCAATCAGCAGTCGCAACCATGCCCATCTGATTCAATCGACTCTCATCTGCTGGGAACATGAACTAATCGACCAACTTGCTCATGGAAGTGGCATTCGAATAGGTCGATGCAGAGGCTGAGATACTAAAAGTAAGCATCTCAGTCTCCTTATCCAAGACCACTGCCTTGGATGACCCAACCCTGGTCGTAGTTGGCTGTCTGGGGGGAGTCACAACCACATCTTCCACCCTCTTTTCCTCCCTGGTCAAAGAGTCCATCTTTCTCTTTTCGCGATGCCTCATGAGATACTCACTCGCGCTTTGGATGGTTAACTTCTTCATATGCCTCTCTGCAATCATAAATTCCTTAACAGTTAGTGGGTTCAGGCTCGACTTATCAAACAAAATATGATTGTATTAGCGAATGAGTAACACACTCCAAGTCTGCTTCAACGAAGGGAAAGGGATACCTCGCTGAATTGCCCCAGCTCTAGCCCACAAGTGACTCGCCCTCAAGTTCATCTCATCCAACACTACTTGTCAATCTCTATACTCCCTAGGAATGGCAAGAACCTTTCTAGTCTGGACGTCAAAGTCATCCCCACTCTGTCCGGCCCGATTGAAATTAAGATCTGCAAAGGAAAAACAAAATAAGACTTTAGTAATCAAAGCATGAGTAAAGATTAAGTTCCTCACTAGTCGCTCACCAGGTATACGAGATCTCGCCTTGGCCTCTCCCTTCAAAGGTTGTTTCACCCCTAAAAAAGAAAAAAAACGTTCTTTCCAGTTCTTGTCACTCGACTGAAGGTCGGTTACAAGATAGGTTCGATCATGCCTGAGAGTGATAGTGTATCTACCCTTATCTTTGTCACTTTCCTTCAGGAAATAGGAATACAACAATTCGTGCAGTCCAAACATCACTTGATTCTGCACGTAGAGGGCCTCTAACGCCATCAACAGTCTCCACCAATTCAGCATGATTTGAGTCGGCGCAATCATAAAATGATTCAGAACCTCTCAGACAAGTAGGGTATCGGAAGCCTCAGCCCATCATGGAACCACTTCTCATAGGCACTCATCCAACCTCTTACCTCTTAGTCGACCCTCTCGTACGACTTAGGAACCCTAACCTCAACTGACCCTGGAATATGGTACATAGTTCTGATCCACCATATATCATTCTCCTTTAGCAAGGGTGGATAATCCTTATTAAGTATCCCGCTGTCGGGCTGACTCGGCTCATCCTCGGAGCCACCACTGGTAGAAAGCGAACTTTCAAAATCGTTAGTTTCGTCGGAGTCTTCCCCACTCGTCCCTTGCCCGTCTGAATCATCGTTACTCGGAGTAGCACCGCTCGACCCAGGAGCAGCCACATTCACCCCGTTTGGTATGCCGATCAGAACATTCCCACCCTCTGGCATCACTACCATCGTTGGGGCATCTCGTATTCATTACCAACTTCCATCTCCGCCCAACTCGAGTTGCCCGACTCTGACTACAACATTCAACTCCTTATCTACTCGACCCGAGCGATCGATTGGTTCTCCAATGCCAAATCTTATCTTAAGTTTCAAAAGCTCCATTTGCCTAGAGCGACTGACTGACTGACTAATAGGCTCTAAAACTAATCTGACTCTTTGCCTCTAAGAAGCTTTTGGCTTGACCAGGACGACCGAGTACCTACTACCTCAAGACCCCCCGTTCAGATCCCTCTCTACTCGATCTAGGAGACCGGGTGACCTATGTGACTGAGCCCTTACCAAAAAACCAAACTTCTTCACTTAAACCACCTCACTTGACCTAATCAAGCAGACTGAGACGAGCCGAATGAGAAGCTAACATAAATCGATTTCATCTTCTGTCCTCCCTAAACCTAGAAAACCTAGAACCTTCAAACGCAGACCATACCAAATCAATCCTAAACACACAAAACCTTCTGAACGACAAACCAAAGAATCAAATCACCACCAAATCTACCCCATTCAAACCAAACAAACGCAGCACCTCCTCTTTTTCAAACTCTCCTAAAAAATCTACCAAACCTCACCCAAATCCTTTCAAAAATACCACAAACACAAATAAAGGACGAAGGGAAACGAAAAACAACATAAGGAAGCAGTATTTATCATGAAAATGGCCAAAGTCTCTGAAATCTTTTCGCTACTACGGAGAAAAGTTGAAACAGGGAGAAAACGCGAAGAAAGAAGAGGAAAATGGAATGGAATGAAACGAACAGTTGCCTCAACACTTTTATTGACAAAAGCTATCAAAATTTATGCATGGCAACCTCTGATTGGTCATCGACTAGTGTGACTCTATTTTCTTGCCCTAACTTAGAAGAAAGATCTCAGTCGTACATGTGTCGAGAGATGAAATATTCAGCTTCACGTTACCTATTCAGGGTTCGCAGCTGCCACATCATGCATATACCCATGGAGATGCTAACCACTCGCTCGGTTCGCCCGACCGAGTGGAGTTATCTTCGGACGTACTGACTATTTAACCTTGGCTCTTCGGCCTCGTGACAAACACTGCCAAAGAAAAACACAACCTCCACCCTCTCAGTCAGCCCGACCAAGTGAACTAGTCACTTGCTTGGGAGTGCGCATACACCGACTTGCTTGGATTCAACCGATTAGCCGAAAGGCACCTCCACCAGAGTGATCCTAACGCCTCTCCACTTAGTTCAATGTACCGATTAGGACACCTTCAAGAGATCACATCATTTCACTCGATTCGATATGCCGAGTGAGGACACCTTCAAAGGATATGCTTCACATCGTTTCACTCGGTTCAATGCACCGAGTAGGGACACTTTCACGAATATTCGCCACTTCCACTCACTCGGTTTGATGCACCGAGTGAGGCCTCTATGGTCAATTCTACTTTCTCACTCGGTTAGGTACGCCGAGTGAGAGCATGTTTGTGTTTTACCTCCATTTACCCACTCGGTCAGGTATATCGAGTGTGTCACCTACAATGAAAGTTATACTATTCGGTTTCGTGAACCAAGGAGCGAGGAGCGACACTTCACATGTTCAACCATTCGGTCACAAAGGACGACTGAGCACACCTTCACGCAAACTGTTAGGGCCAAAAAATGCCCTCGACCTCAATAGGCCCAAAGACGAAGACACCTTCAACAAAGCTCAGAGCCGTGGCCCAATATCGAATGGGCCCACCATAGAGTTCGCATATTGGGTCCGCTCATTACATTTACCATTTAGGCATCATCATTAGCTTGTTTGGGCCTAGGCCCATTGATCCAAGATCACCTATTGGACTTAGGGTTTACTTAGGCCCGAAGGTTGCCTACTTCCTATTTCGGTACAATCCGGATTCTACCGAAGAGATCTATTACTATCCTAATCGGTTTGAGATTTGCATCTTAGACCAACTAGGATTCTCTCTCCTACTAAGGTAAGGGAATCAAAGGCTTTCCCATTCACTAAACCTCAACCACCAAGGACTCATAGTCCTACTAGGACTTGAAAATCCTACAGTTGCTATATAATCAGAGGTCAACCCTCTCTCAAAGGAGAACATTACACCTTCTAACCCTATAGTTCCCACTCTTGAGAGCTTTACATCACAACCGTAGTTATAGTCTCTGACTAAACTTCTGGTAACCTTCTCTTTCTCTAACCCTTACTAAATTAGCCTCATTCAGCCTTGCTAACTTGAGCGTTGGAGTGCCTACGGCAAACATCACCCCGGTGTTTTTCGTTCACTTTACGCTTGTTTTCTTGCGTGTGCAGGTATAACAGATTGCTGGTGGCCTCAACCGCACGAGATCATACCCCCCATTCCATATCCGTAGATTTTACCATCTACAATTATACAGTTTGTTGTTCGGATGCCATTGATTGAAGTTACATATATAGCTTTTGAAAATCAATTAACTTTGTTCTATTTGGGATACTATGATTTTCAAGCTAATAATTTATGACTTTAACCGTAATAATTAATTTTCAACAAATTTATCCGATTATATTGTAACAAAATTTATAACCAAAATTGACATATTATAATTCATAAAATATTTTTATAATAAATTACAATAATTATTTATAATCCTCAATTTAATTAAATAATTATTAATATAAATAAATTTTACAATTAGGGTTTAGGGTTTTTATGAGGTTAATTCAACAACTTCGCAAATATAATTCTACCCAGCTCTGTATCTACATGATTAATATCCTAATTCATAACCTATATGATGCAGATGTTAAAATGTATTTGTCCTTTTATTAAACTTGTTCAACGGTTGCAAGTTTTTATTAGATTTTTAGTTGAAATAATATTCAACTGTTAGATGACTATCTCACAAATTAAACTGCTCCTCTTTTTTAGCGTACATTACATTAGGTTGCATATAGTTAGGACCCTAAGAAGATTACTTCGGTAATCTATCTTTTAGTCTAGTCATTACCTTGTTTGGTTTAGCAAATAATAAAAGATTTCGAGAATCTTTTATTACTTAGGTAATAGGAGAGGTGATATTATGTGATTACCGACTCAGAGAGTGGTACTTTAAGATTACTATAGTAATCCTATTTTTGTTCCAAATTTACCCTTCCTCAATAAAAATTTCGGACACAAATATCCTCCTTTTGATGTCAAATAACAATTAACCCTATTTGTTGAATAACTTCTTTAACCTCATTAATTAATTATTTGGACAAAAATGCCCAATATATAATAATAACAATAATATATACATATATAAATGACTTTTCAGTAAAATAATATCTAAGTATTTTGTAAATACTATCAACCAAACATATTAATTATTTATACAGCCTATACGAACCAAACACAATAATAATTTATACCCATTAATCTTCATTGGTAATCCTATCTTTTTGGTAATAAAATATTAGCTAGACCAAACCCCAGGTAATGTAATATGACCCTTTAAACTTAAAAAGCTAATGTTAAATTAACACTAAGGGTGCGTTTGGTTGCCACAATGTTTCATTACTAAAAATATAAGATTACTAGTGAGATAGACAATCTTGAAGATTAATGAGTATTAATTATTATCGTGTTTGGTTCGTGTGGGTTGTATAAATAATTAATGTGTTTGGTTAGCAGTAATTACAAAATACTTAGATATTATTTTACCAAAATGCCCTTTACAAGATTAGTGGGTATAAATTAATAATTAATTAATTTTGGGTTAGGGTTTCCAAAGGGGACTTTATATACAAGTATTTTTCAATTAATTGAGGGGCATTTTTGTCCAAATAATTAATTAATGAGGTTAAAGAAGTCATTCAACAAGTTGAATTAATTGTTATTTAACATCAATATGAGGGTATTTGTGTCCAAAAAATTTTTTGAGGGTAAAATTGGAACAAAGATTATCACGGTAATTTTAAAATACCACCCTCTAAATCGATAATCACATAAACTCATATATCATCTTTCATATTACCTGTTGAACCAAATAAGGTAATAACTGGATTGAAAAGTAGATTATCGAAGTAATCTTTCAAGGGCCCTAACGAGACACAACCTAGATAGATTTGCCCCTTCCGCTAGGTTTATTCATGAAGTATGAACTATACCGGGGAGGCTTCACAGGCACAGATCAAGATTGGAAATATACATGGGACCTAGGCCTTTAGTAAGAAAAAAAAGTTAAAATACTAAAGTGAAAACCTTAAAGAAAAAACTCAAACCCTAAAATCTGTGCTACCTAAAACTAAATCCATTGTCTTAATTAAGGCACCATGCGCTTCAACAGACCACCACTCACTGAATGTCAACACCTCAATTGTCGAAATTTAGCCACAACGCACCAAGTGCTCCAACATCTCCTAGTCACGAAACCAGGACTCACAAGTCTAAGAGTTTGTTTGATTGTGCTTATTTAATTGTCAAAAGAGCTTATTTAAAATTTTAAGTACTTTTAAATTTTTTTTAGGTTGTTTGATTGCATTTAAAAAACGTTTTTAGGATTTAAAATAAGTTATTTTAAGGCTTTTGAAATTTGAGCTTCCCCAATAAATTCTTTTTGAGCTTATTTAAAGTGTTGCAATTTTAAAAATATCTATAGTATATTTTATAAATTTGACTTATTCATTCTTGTATGTTAAAGTCGTTTTTGATAAATGAATACTATAAAGTTCTTTTACATTTTCCTAATCAAACAACTATTAACTTTTTCATAAAAGCTGTATTTTCATAACCGCTACTCCTATAACTTCTTCTATGAACTCTACTTGAATAAACCATACCAAACAAACCCTAAAACATAAACTAAAACACAACAGGTGCTACATCATTTATTTGTACTTGTTTATGTTGGGAAATATTGCTATAAAATAGGTTTAAAAAAATTGATTTAGCAAAAGCAATTTAAAACCTAGCAATCATTTTTTTTTAATGATCTTAATAATTATCTTTGAGTTTCGTATCACAATTTTCTTATATTCTTAAATATATATTTCTCTTTTTCTTTGATTTTTTATTACCTTCTGAAAAAAATATAACAACCATCTTTGAGTTTTAAATTGCAATTTTCTTAAGAGTGATATTATTGGGCCTATGGGTGAGCATGAAAATAGGGTAGAACCGGTCTGGTTCCTACTCGGAACCGACCTACATAGGGTAGGTTCTAGTCCCCATTTTGTGGAACTGACCTGTTTTGATTCCGATTCCTATAATGTAGGAACCAAGAACTGGAACTGCAATCGAGGTATGGTACCCTGCTAGGAACTGGGGTAAAAAGTAAATATTCTTAAAATATGGGGGTGTTCTGTAATTTTTATTTTTACATATCAAAAGTCAAAATGCATAAAACAAAAATCTGAATCTGGGGTTTGTAATTTCACGAATTGGGGAACAAGGGAAAAAAAAAGTGAAGGTCGTTGCTTGTCGAAATCGAATCTCTAGTGCCAATCTTTGACTCTCCCAGTCTCCCAAACGCCAAAGGTCGTTGATTCACTTCTTGTGTATCAGTCTTCTACTTTTGTACACCCTTTGTTTCTCATTAGAGTGGTTAGCCTTTTGGTTTTGGGTTCAAGTTACTTCTTTGATATTAGGTGAGACTTCTAAAAGTTGCTTCTCTCAACATTTTTATTATCACTTGCCGTAAAAGATGACTGGCTTAATATGAACTATAAAGGGGGCATTTGGATTGGGAGTAATCTTCGTTTATTGTGCAAGATTCCGGTGTTTGGTTTGCAAGTAATAAAATATTATGGGAATTTTTTATTGCAAATAGTGTTTACTGTTGGTAATGTGAGGGTAATTCGATACCCTCCCCCACCCTTGGGATTAAAACATTACCGGGATAATATGATTTTTCTATCCATTTTGCCCTTAATTAAAACCATTTTAGACACAATTGCCCTTAAATGTCTACCAAATAACAATTACCTAGCCTCCATACATTTGAGAAATTAGCTAAAACACCTCAACCATAAAAAAGTTTAAAAGTTAACAAACTACCCTTAGCCACCCAAGACCATCGCCATCCGCCGCGTCAGTCATTGTAATGGTGCACGACTGGTGGAATCTAGTCGGTAGTGCACTAGTAAGGCCTTTTCTAGCCATGGATCACAGATCCATGGTCGGAAACTGCTAGATCTAGCGTTTCTATGGCTGTTTCACGAACAAAGATATGATCGTGAAATGGCACGGCCAAAGATCTGGCCTTTTCATAGCCAGATCTATGGCCATTTCGTGGAAAAGGCCAGATATTTGGCTGTGCCATTTCACAGCCACATCTTTGGCCGTGAAATGGCCATAGATCTGGCCGTTTTTCGGCTATGGATTTGTGATTCATGGCCATTTTCAGCTTTATCGGTGCATGGCTGGCCATATACGGCCAATCGTACACCATTCCATCAACTGCCAATGATTGTTGATGGTGGTGGCTAGCTGCTGGCTGTCGGTAGTGGCTTGGAGTGGTGATTTTGCTACAAATTAAAGTTTTATATGGCTGGGGTGTTTTAGAAAAATTTTAAATGTGGTTAAAAGCAATTATCCAAAAAATAATAATTAAAAATACTATTATATTAATATTTAGAAAAGACATCAATTTAGTAATCTATATAACATACCCACCCATTTATCCTTGCAACCAAATATATTATTCACCAATTTATTCGAACTAACCAAACACATTTTTCAAACATTCTCAATAATTTTCAAGGTGATCTTTCTTTCTGTTAATATAATATCCCCTATAATAAAACATTATATGATTTAAACGCTCCCCAAGTGTAATTGTATTTGCTATTTGGCCAACATGAATATTATAATATTCAACCACTTTACTTTTTATTCTTATTCTAAGTTAGTGGTGATATTAAATAATTAAGCCACTACCAACAGTTCCTCCTTTTTTGTTTTTAGCTGTTAGTGTTAGTGTGTGTGCATGTGTGTGTGCCTCTAAAATGGAGTCATCTGTGCTGGCACGCACTCACAAAATAGCTCTTTACTTGAAAGTAAGAAGTTTATATCTTGATTATGTGGTCAATAATTTTCAATAAAGTTATAATGTTAAGTAGATCTCTTTGAGATTAGGATTCTATTTGAAGTTCTTTACTATTGCTGTTGCTTTGCCTGATGATATAATAATGGGTTCTAAATGCATATCCTTCTTCCAGGAAGTGTGTTCAGCATTGTAAATTAGTTGCATTTATTGAAATTAGACCTCAGCATAGACTACATAGATTGATTATTTACATATTTACATGATCAGCATACTAAATTTAATTTCTCTCACATACACTAAATTACAAAACTACAATTATACAACTTAAGTTAATATTGCCTAATATCTTTATTTTCTATGTTTACAAGAACAATGTCTTCAAATAGAGATGAGATGTTGATCTTCATTGCCTAATATTGCCTAAATTACAAGGAATATCCATTGGGAATTCTTCCGATACTGAAGGATGAGATGTTGTTATGTTATTTTATATTTTAAAATGTTATGTAATTTTAATTTTAGGAACAACATGTGGAATTGGAACTTGGAACATTTATTATTTTTACTGCAGACTATATTTGTATTTTTTTAAACAGATGTCAGATGGGGGTGTATTTGTAAGTTTTAAGGGTTTTTTTTATCATTTTTTAAACTAATAGGGACCATCTGATAATTTTCCTAGGTACTCGGGACCAGAAGGAACCTGTGAAACAGGGTTCGATTCCAGCTATTCAGGAACCGGAACCGACCAGTTTCAATTCCATATTTCAGGAATCAGCCGGTTCCGGTTCTTCCAAAAAATCCAAGGTACTCGGACTCGATCACCCCTAATTGGGCCCCTCACATTTTATTTTTCAAGACCCCAATTCTAAGTCAATCTCATTAAATTTTTTAAGCATATGCAAATATCTTTATAAACCCCACCTACTTTCAAAAATACCCTTTTATATTTTCACTATCCATATATTATAATTATTAGTCAACGTCATCACATATATCTTTTAACATGTATTTAACCACTATTATTTATTTATTTTTGTATTACTACATCCTATCAATGATTTTATTTTATAATACAAAGTTTTTTTATCATTAAAAATAACAATTTCAAGCATCCTAGAAAAAAAAAAGTCAGTTTTGATCGTTAGGTTATGGAAATAAGTTCACACACTAAAAAAGTTATCTTTGAGATTACGAACAAATAAAAAAACTTCGAATAGAACTTTATTAGTTAATATTATTCTGTATTTTATATTATATATGAACCTAAACTGAGACTTTGTTACATAACCAAAATTAAAAACAAATACATCTTTATATTTAAAATATATAGCAACAAAATTGTAAATATAAAAAACAAAAATTATTGTATACTAAAATATGAAGAAGACAAACATTAATCAGAACAAATATAATTCCTTTCTGTCTTATCTAGTAATACTAATAAAAGATAAAATTTAAATTAATTAAATAATACTAATCGGGGTCTAAAGAGATAAAATATGGGGGCCTAATAGTATAAGTCTTTTCTTAAATTCTTATAGATATTTTATCTTTTTTTTCCTCTCCTTTTTTTTTTCAATAACAATTCCTGATTTGTTTGTTTTAGCAAGGAGTATGGCTTTTTTTTTTTTTTTTTTTTTGATATTTTTGGGAGAATATTCTATGTAAATTTTCACTAAGTTTTTACTTCAATGAACTTTTTATGGATTCATGGAGTGGGAATATTTATTTAGTTAATTTGGTTGAGACTGCAATTTTATAAGGATAAAGATGAGGGTAATGTTGTCAATCATAGCTGTAAATATACTACCTATTGTACTTTTTTTTTCTAATTACAATTTTGACCTATTCATCATTCATGGGGCTATTAATAAATTTAGTGGGGTGGGAAGATCACTTCCCCATTTTTTACTAATGCGTATACTAATGCGAGCACTTTTATTTAGAATTCCTTAAGTGGACCTAATTCAAAGAAAAATTTGAGCATTTTTAACTCTCAAATTTTAAGTGGACCTATATATATAAATATATATACAGTAAAACCTCTTTATAGTATATATGTTATGTTACATTAAAAGTTTAAGATGAAATAAAATATTTATCTGAAATTATTTGAGACAATAATTTATGTTTTAGAATTATTATTACATCTTTTAACTTGCAGGTACATTACTCGCTACTATAGACATTTTCTTGTTAAAGCCAAAACATTTCTAGTTTCTCAAGCATGTTTAGAGCTTCTTGAAATGAAACTTTTTGTATTTCCGTACTATCATCCTCATAATTATTTCCTTTCTCTTCTTATTTAATTATAGAAATGATTTCTTTTTTTGTTAAAACATACATGACTTGTTATTTATTTGGATGATTAAGGAAGAAATTAATATTCATTCGATTAGTGTAATGAAGTTGTCGAATCTGATCACTCAATTCTACCATGACTTTTTGATTCTTCTCATCCACTTCATTTGTAACTTGCAATTTATCGACATCGGGGGTCCTAATTTTGTAATGCTTAAAACAATTAGTAATTGTCTATGACTTCACATCAGTTGTCATGCAGCAACTGCATTTACAATTCCATCAAAGACAATTATCTTTGTTGGTTTCAAAACACGATATTCTATCCGTTTTAAAAGTAGGTAATTGAAGCGCTGAATTGAAACTCTAAAATTATTAAAATATGAATTAAAATCCTGATATTGTACTACTAAAACATGAATCATGAAATAAGAAATTTTTTTAACTACACCTCTATTAAGTTATAATCTGCTCGTAGTAATAAAATTAATTAATCCCCACCATTATGACTATAGAGAGGTTTTACTCTCTCTCTGTGTCTCTATATATATATATATATATCTCTCTCTCTCTCTCTCTCTCTCTCTCTCTCTCTCTCTCTGTCTATATATATATATATCCGAGAAGATTGATAGGAAAAAACAAAAAAAAAAATTAGTTGTAAAATGTAATATAAGTGTGGTATATTACTAAATTTGAGAGTTAAATATCACTCTTAGTAGGATTAGAGGATACTTGAATTGATGTGATTAGATAGATTTAGAGCATTGTGAGACACTACTTTTTTTCTTTGAGAGATGATGATATGTCTCTACGCCAACTCAGTTTTGGGGTTCTAGTCTCACATGCAATTGTTCTCGGCGGTCACACAACCAATTGACTTGTGTGAATGGTCTCATTTATGTGAAGATATTTGAAAAAAGAGATTTAATGGTACTGTATTATGCACCATATATGAGTGGGAGATGTTAGATTTTGGGCAATTTTCTAATCTCTCTATATTTATTAATTAAGTGGTTCTGATACTAGATAATGAACGTGAATGACGAATTACACTAAGAAACACAAAATCAAAATTACATATGTTCAAACAGCTTCTTCAAATTGTAAGGCCCTGTGACATCTGGAGCTCCACTCCACATCAGTTCTGAAATTTGCTTGTTGGCTCTTTCTGTAAGATGATCACCGTCAAAGAACAAATATTCACCGGGGTTATCACATAATTGATATTCTTTTATAGCTCTCTTCCCTCCACAGCTCAATATTCCTCTCAACGAACCAGTGCCACAACATGCCATCGCCTCCTTAAAACCTTCCAAACATGGACGAAAAATTGTTAAATTAGACTAGATCATGTTATGCTTTTCAGTTTGACGCAACGAAATTGTTAAACATTGTAAGATCAAACGACATACCATATTTTGATGGGTTGTTAATTCTTTCAGTTAAAGAAGCGTAGAAATCATGATTAGCATATCTGAATCCTTGCAGCTCACTCTCTAGTTCAAGAAGGACTTTAGAAAGTTCTTTGTTGTGTAATTTTACTGTCTCTGTAGCTTCCTCCAGGCAGGAACCTATGCTTTCAGCGTCAGGAACAAGTACTTTCATGCTTGGAATACAACCCAATGGCCCCAAGTTTAAGAACCCAAATTTCCTTCCACCTTTCTTGTATATTTCCTGACATAATTGGCACAAACTATACTTCAATAAATTCAAAGATAGAAAGGGATCCATCTCCAAGTAAATAAACTATAAATGATTAACTATAAAGTTAGATGCCATACTCTGATTATAGTTGTCACGTTGCCAATCACAGTCTCTACATACTCCTTTCTAGAGTTGAAAAATTGATGTACACTTGGATTTGTGGTGAAAATAACAGAGTAATCGTTGCTTCCAACGCTAATTAAGTAAACAGCTTTGGATAAGAAAGTTTTGGCTCCTTCATCACCTAGTTTCTGCTTCAACTGCTTCTCCACAATGTTGAAATAACTTAACTGAGTTCTAAGGTCTATCACCTGGAATTTGGAAAAAAAAAAAAAAATTTTTACTATGTTATTCTTTTCGTAATATATCACTGAAATTAATTAAGTACTTTGGAAGAAGATTTTGCTAATTCTACCCATTCTTCAAGCTTAATCAATCAGTCACATCACTTACTAATCCTTGATGAGTCTCAGATAAAACACCAGCTCCGGCAGATGCAAAGTTCACCCCAGAGGTAGATTGATGATTAGAAGACTGCAAATATGGTGAAATCAAGGGTAATTTTGCATACTCAGCTGCAGCAGAGTTATAATTGTACAAATGGATCAGTCATTCAGTTCCTCTCCAAGAAAATTAACAACATACTGATATAATATTCTTACCAATAAAATCTGGAGTTAAACGGCCATCCGAAAATCTGCCAGTAGGATAATTAAAGAAGGTTTTACCGAAGGGCCAGAAATTTGCTTGATAATAAGTTGTGGTGTTTATATAGTTATTGTTTCCAGCATCAAAATGCGAATCTCCAAAGATGAATAACGCAACATGTTTTGTAGGCAACGGTAGGTGACCACGACGAATGATCGAAATGACCAAACTTAAACAAAGCACCACAAAACAGATAACCAAACTTAATCTTGTCATGGGATAATTGATCGTGCTGCTTAAATTATATTCTCTTCAAAATCTTAATTAACTGCTCGTATTGATGGTTGATAAGGATTATGTGGCTCTGGCTACAATGTCGCTGCTGGAGGTTGAAGCATCTAATTAAAGATTTTCATTGAAAATTGATTGCTGGTTGGCCTGGTTTATTCATTTTTATTGATGGATAGTGATATGCAAACAACTCTGTAACAACTCTAATTAACTCTTTCTTTTTTAACTTATTTCTAGTGTTGACCAAGTGCAACTTATATTTTCTTATGAATTTGTATTTGAAGCTTGGGCAACAAGATGTTTACTTAATTTTTTTATGATTTCTCATCAGACAGCTTGCGAATATCTTATTTATTTCTCATTATTGTACTTATCCTCTTTAAGCTTGGGCAGCAAGATAGTTTAATTTGATAAAAGAGCAAAGGGGTCTAATTTTTCTGAGTTTAAGTTTTCTCTAGGCACTAATAGAAGTGACTACTGAGAGGATTTATCCGGTTATTCACTTCAGAGCCCCATTGGATTAGTTGGGTTGCCTAATCATAAAAGAGCAAAGGATCCAATATGAGTTCTTGAGTTTGAGTCCCCTCAAACATTAATAGGGGTAGTCACTGAGGGAATTTATCAGATCATTCACTTCAAGGCCTTGGGGGATTAGTTAAGATACGTGCAAGCTAGGTTGAACACCCTAGTTAACCGAAAAAAAAAAAAAAAAAAATAGCTTAATTTGGAAGCCGATTGGAAGCTTAGGCACTCCATTTAATTAGTTTTATGTTTGACACAAGACTTAAGAGGCTTACCAAATTAATCTTTGACACCAGGATTTGATCACCTATGTACTATTGAGCAATATAACTCTTACAAATTATTTATAAAAACTGATTTCATTTGTTTCGTAACCTTTTAAATTAGTAATATTTACCTCAGTTATTATTAACTGGTTCAAAAAAAATAAAACTGTGGAGGGGTAAATTTCTCAATGATACAAAAAGTGGTTGTACTGAAAGTTCAAGTAAGGAAGGAAGGAATTTATATATATATATATATATATATAACAATAAAATATTAAAAATTTAAATAATATGCTTATTCAATATAATTACAATTGTTCTTAAGGCATTTTCATGTTTTAAAAATAATGCATAATAACATCATTGTCAATGTTTTTAAGTATAATGATTTTCCGTATATCTAACCAAATTATCACTCAATCATTGATTTCATATTCGATTCCATGGATCTTTTACAATAGTAACTGCTAGAATTAATCTCAAAAAGTATAGGAAAGATAATGTAAATGATATGATTATATCAACAAAGTATTAAAAAAAAAAAAAAATTAATTAATTAATTAAATTAAATTAAATTAAATTTAAAATTAATGTTAGAACACATAGAGGTCAGAGTTTCTAGTTTTTAATCTACAGGTGTTTACAAATTGCCTCATATTAAAAATTCATACACATCTAAAACTTAAGAAAATTTCTAAAATTCAAATGTTAACCACTTTCAGTAAAAAATTTGTGGCCTAATTCTATGCGATTGACTAGATGTTGTAAAAAATACCAGTTTATGCTATTAAAAAAAAAAAAAAAAAAAGTGTTAATGCTAGATTTTGACACCAACTATTCATACGTGCAAAGTGTTAAGCGGACTTAAAAATTACACGTAAACTGGAAAATGAAATAAACAAAAGAGAGACGATTTTTAAAGTTGTTCGAATGCTCAAAGCAAATCCTACGTCCACAATCTTTTTATTTATGAGAGAGTACAATCAGGTTGCACATAGCAATCAGAAAGAAAAAAAATACAAAGAGGGAGAAAGAGAGTGTTTAAGTTATCAGAACTAGAATCTCGAAAAATAGAGAGGAGCTCTTTATTTATAGTAAGAGATTTCTGGATAATGATTATGGGTTTGCCAGCAGGCAGGTGCCGTACAGTTCCTACCCTGCTTCCCATTGGCCGGTTGCACAGAAGATATCCTTAAATCACACAGGGCTTGGGCAAGTGGGTGACTCCCAACCACTCACTCGCCAGGCCTTTACCTGCCAAGCTGATGACAGCCTTACTCCTTCTGTCCTTGGACGACGTGGCAGCACCTGGACGGCACAATGCCTTCCTCAATTATGATTGGTCCTTACTGACGCAAGCCTACATCAGCCCTAATTTTTTAGGCATACCAAAAGCCCCCCAATTCTTAAAGTTCAAGGCTTGAACTTTGGGAACTTCATGATTATGCTATGATTTGGCCCATTCCGCGGATCACTTGCGCGAGCTGCAAGCGGAGAGTGGCTGAAATAACATGAAGTTCACGATTTTTACTCGACTAGCGAACTGAGTGAAGGTCGCGACGTGGGCTTGGTGAACTTCACAAGCGACCTGAGATGATCATCCCTTAAAGGTTCAACAACCTGGGGTCAGATCCTGCTCAGTGCTATACCAACATGCTTCAAACTTTGCCCATCACTCTCGACCTGAAAACACTTAGAAAATTCCTGTCGAAAATCAGAGATCACTTCACTTTCGAGCTCAGTACATAGAGAAGAGTATTTCATTTGAACGATCTCTTCAGATGTAATCCGCGTTGCGCTTAACAGCTGGCTTGTTCAATAAAGTAAGATTTATCTGACAAACGTGTCTTTGCGCAATAAGCGTCAGCCATGAGCATTAAATGCAAGCCATGCTGAAATGACATTCACTTTTGAAGCATTAATGCGGATGAGGGTGCATTCAATGCAGTGAAGATAACCATGCCAACGTTTGATCTCTCCAATGGAAGGAAACGTCGATTGATCTTCACGAAGCGTGAAGGTTACTCTTCATAAGGATTGGCAACACGTGGTTGCATCTAACAGCTAGGAACGCGTCCCGTCCAAACGTCGCTTGCAAAGGAAACCAAGCTTCACCTTCTTCCCTATAAAAACCAAATTCCATTTCACCATTTTCACAGAACTCAAATCTTCAAAGAGAAAAAAACAGAGTTTTTTGCACTCAAAAAACCAGTTCATCTTTCTTCCGGTTGATGCGCGCTCACTGCTATGACAAAACATTCATCCCCAGCAACCAAGAGGTAAGGAATACTGTTCCCTTTCTTCTTTTCATTCCTGTTAAAAACTCAATTTTTTCACAACAATGGTGGGTTTGAATGACTGGTAAATTTTTATGATGCACATCCTTTGGTAGTGTTCAAAAAGGAACACTCTTAAAAATTGAAAACCTAAGGCACAGATCTTTGAGAACTCATTCTCAAGGATGTTTAGGGGGTTTAGGCGTTAAGGAAGGAAAATCAGGGTTTTTCTTACTCTTTCGAGTCGTCGTATGAAACACTGCGTACGGAGACTGAGTCACCTCTTCGTGTCTCACATTTTCAGACTTTTAGAGCACTGGACGCTTTGAAGATAATAATAGCTAGTGGAACCAGCTCGCAGCCCCCAAGCACCTCGACAGGTCCCACACAGGTGGTGCTATCAGTAGCCACTGCAGATGAGATTCAAAAGGCTGTAGATCAGTTTGCGATCAACGTAAACGTCTACCAACATAGGAAGCACACCGCTCAGGACCCTCCAGAGGGAATGGCTGCGATCTCAAAGTCAATCTTCAAATGCGGGGTGACAATATCTTTTCACCCCTTTATCAAATCAATCCTCGATCACTCAAAGGTTGCACCATTCCAACTGACGCCCAATGCGTATATGATAGTGATTGCTATGTATATCACATGTCGAGAACACGATCTCAGCGAGTTAACAACTTAGAACTCGCACGCGCTTACTACTTGAAGAAAATCAAGGACAAAGATTCCTTCTATCTCTCTAAGCAATCTATGATCGAGGGAGGGATATTTGTTTACCCCAGCAACGTTGGGGCTTATGACACGAAATATTTCTTCTTCGAGTATGATGGTGTTTGAAAATTTAGGAAGCCGAGTAGGTTTTTCCCTTTGGTTTTCCAAACTGACCATCCTTTCCTTTAATTTTCTTTCGGTAGTTAAGACTAATGGAATTTTTCTTTTTGTAGAGAACAAGACAACCAGGTTGTTGGCTCTAGCAGATTTCAGCTGCATTGAAGCGTTTGGTTGTTTACCTAATCAGAGTCGCGATGCAAAACTACTCGTGACCACTGCCAACCTACAAAAATACGGTTTCTTCAACCCCGAGGCATCTTTAAAAGCTCCAGGCTGTAAGTATCTTTGCATCCTGAAGAACTTTTAGCTTGTAACAACTTCTTTCTACTATCATATTCATAAAATATATCAATAAAAAGACAAGTATATTTATCAAAAGGGTTGGGTCCAAAAATTTTCTTTACTTAATAAATACATTCTTTACATAGTACAACATCATTTGTACAAACGACTCTAAAAAAGATAGTGGACAGTGCCGCCAAGTCTCCCCGCTTCCCGACGTCCATCCGACCAGGTCCTCACCTATGCCCTGTACAACAAAGAAAACAACGGAGTGAGCACAAAGATGCTCAGTAAGTAAATCTTCTACGCTATAATCCCCGTGCATTACTCATCAATTCTTTTCATACTCTTGTCACTTTCTCTAATTCTAGTTCTCGCTATTCTTTTTCTTTCTTTCTATTCTCATCACCCATAGAGAATATCATAACCATGCATGGACGACATATTAAAGCATAACAATGCATTTTCTTTATTTTCTTTTCTTTCTATTCTTTTCTTATTCTTATTCTTATTCTTTGCCGGTCTTGGTCGATGCATGGATTCGGAACCCTTCGTCATGTGAGTGTACTCTCTCTCGTGTATAGCCCTGTATTCTCACGGCTATACAAATTCTTTTTCTCATTCTCATTCCGCTCTCTCATGGCGGAGACTGCTTTCTCTCTTATGGCGGTTTACATGCGGGTAACTCTACACTCACGGATTCCCCATCGCACGACCTATTTTTTTTTTTTTTTTTCTGTAGCACTTAATAATCATTTTATTCTCTAATGCTAGTTCTTTCTTTCTCTTTATTCTAAGAGAATTGGTTCTTTTCTTTATCTCTATTCTTAGAGTGTTTCTTTCTCATTTCTCATATTCTTTCTCATGTGATTACTCAATTAAACATATGCATAAGGATGGCTCATGCCTAAAATCTTTCTCATATGTATTCATGATATGCAAACATGCTATGTTGCATAAAGTAAGGTTCTCTACTTCTACTCATGCTTCTTTTAGACATTTCATCAAACAATATGTGTGCAAACATAAACTCTATTCTAATTTTTAGTGATACTTCTTTCTTAATCATCCAAAATAGGAGTTCAACTCCTTTAAATCATCACACATCCTGCACAGAAAACACACTTCAAATATTCCCCTCAAATTCTTCTAATTCTATCCATACTTCTACCAAAATTTAATAACACAATCCACCCTTCTCATGGTGGAAATTCTTTCATATAACAACATTGAACTCATTCATGAATTCATCAACTCATTTCAAACATAAAAATTCAAGCATGAATCATATATAAAATCTCTACAAATCATTCAATCAAGCAAATCACAGCTTAGGGGGATTTACTTACCTTAAGCTCAAGGAGAAACCACTTAAGCTCTCTACTCTTGATGGCTTGAAACTTCCTCTTAAACCTTCAATACAAAATCAATAAGGATTCTACTCTTTCAACAATAAAACTTACATCTAGAGTAAGGATTCTCACCTTTTAGTGCTTAGGATCAACTTGTAACAATTTCTAGTCAAAAGCTCTTCAAAGATCCTTGGAAAATTGAATGAAAATTTGAGAGAAATGAAGGATGAAAGAGGCGGTGGAGAAGAAACAAATGAAAGGGATTCTAAAGCTAAACCCTTAATATCTAATATTTTCTCCACTCTTTCACAATATACCCTTGCTCCTTCTTTGAAATTCCACCTAAGACCTTTTATTCTTTGCAAAAACAACCCCATTCAAACTATTCTCCATGCAATTTCCTTGCATTTCACTCCCCACTTTTCCTGCTAATTAGGGGTAGAATGGTCATTGAGTCTCAAAAGGAAGAATTCTCTAAAACTCAAGGGAAAAATTCAGCCAAGTCTTCGCCGCGGCGAAAACTCACAGCAGCTACACGGGGATGTAGCACTTCATTGTCACGACAAAGCTTCTTCTTTGCCCCGGCGAAGACTATAACATCAAGACTTCGTCAAGTCTTCAATTTTCAAGGCAATCACTCAACCAAACCAATACACCCTTTCAACTAAGGGTAAACCAAGTAATATTAACAACATACGGACTCAAATGAGGATAACTCAACAAACATTCAAGCCATTCATCAAATCTTAACTACGTACCTCAAGTGGGGCGTTACATAGCTTTGCACCAAAGAGGACATTTTTGCTAACACATTTTCATTGCGTGCAATGACCATGCCACCAAAGGTTTCGAAGCCTCCTGCAAGGGCTGGGGGGTTTGCATTCCCCCGAGTCAACCCAACTAAGCCAGTTAAGGCAACCCCCAACATCACCCCCGTAGGAGAGGTACGAATCGGCGCCATAAGGCAACCCACAGAGCAACACACAGAAGCTTCTCGGCCCGTGGTTGCTCATGCCATGAAGCAGAAAACCATGGGCCATAAGACCAAGAAAAGGAAATAACTGACCATCGAGAAGGAAACGGAGTCGGAGCCAGAAGGCTTCGGGGTGTTGCTAGAGAGGACTCAACCCTACCCCGTCACTCTCTCAGGAGTTCCCCTGATGGGCCCCCTTAGCACTTAGGCAACCCCCGAGAGCTCGCGCAAGGGAGCAGGGCGACCACGACCGCTCAGAAAAAGCGGGCAAACAACTGGTTTAGGACATACCTGCCCCATCGGGGCCAGATTTGTTTGTGTTGGATTCCTTAGGGTAACTGCCAGAGCACTTGCAGCCAATAATGTACACCCTGCTGGAGTGCTAGCTTGCCAAAGCCTTGGAGGAGTTCATGGCCTCCCGACCTACCGACCTGGTGGCTACAACGCTTTAGTTGCACAGTCATGTAAAACGGCATGTTCTCTTTGAGAACTTTCTTAGCTCTTTATGATTTTCAAAAAAGGAAACTGACTTTTATCTCTTTTCCCATACAGTCCCTACTCGCCCTGACTGTGGCCCAGTAGAAGATCGATATGGACTCTGCCGGCAATCTCCACGAGCTGAAGGAAAAGAATGCCAAGTTGAAGCAAGACCTCACGACCATGGATGCAGAGGCTAAAGCAGCTCGCATCCGGATAGATCAGTACCTGGCAGAGAAAGATTCTGCACTTTGGGCTATGGACTTTCAGAAGGTTTAGCTCAAGAAGAGGGACGGGGGCAACAAAGAGCTCTAGTGAACAGTGGCAAGACTTACCAAGGAGTTGAGCGAGAGAGAGAAAGAGCTGAAGGTGAGCACCGATAATGTGAAGATGGCGAAGGAGAGTCAGGCTCAACTGTGGGAGAACTCTAAGAAGCAAAAGAGGGTGATGAAGCAACAAAACCTTGAGCTCGAGAAGACGGCTGCTCACTGAGCAATACAAGCCATTTACAACTTGCGGCCAAGGAACCCCGAGATGGACATCTTTGACCTTCCGAACGAATACCAGTCCATCCTTATTTCCATGCTTCAGGCTGAAGAGGCCGAGCAACAGGAGGAACAGAAACCTCCTCCGGAAGATGATTAGCCTAGCATTCCCAAAGATCAAACGAACAATCCAAAGGCTGACGATCATCCAGAGGCTGACGATCATCCAGAGGATCAGAAGATCGATCTCGGGGGACCTGGAGATGAAGACCAATGATTGCCCTTTTTTTTGTCCTTGTAGTTCTCCCAGCTTTTTAGCTTTTTGTAACTCTGGTCGCTCTCTTGTACATACTTTTTTAATATATAAAGAAACTATTGCTCATTTGAGATAGCACTTTTGTAACTCAAGCACTTCATAAAACAAATATGACTTATCTGACCATTGAACTTGCAAAATGTTATAAAGAACAAGATTATTAACAAAAGACTTGAGATCACAACACAAGTTTTTCTTCGGGAAGAAGTAGAACAATCTTATTCATAATACTTACAAGAAGGAAAATTTTACAAGTTCAAAGAAATAAGCAAAGTTGTAAGCAAGTTCGGAATTACTGATAATAGAACATCATTCCAAGCTCGCGACACTTTGAAACCATTGAGCCTTTTAAGGTGATACGTCCTAGGTCATATTACCTTTCTGATGCGGTACGAACCTTCTCAATCGGGTCCCAATACCCCCGCACTCGGTTCCTTTGTACCAAAAAGGACTTCTTTCAGACCAGGTTGCCAACCTGAAAGTCCCTTCTCCTGACCTTGGAATCAAATAATCTTTTTGCCTATTGTTGGTAGGAAGCTATCCTTAACCGAGCTTTGTCACAGTGTTCTTCAGCCAAGTTCAAACTTGCAAACAAGAGTGCTTTATTGTTTGCCTCGTTAAAAAATTCCCTTCAAAGTGAATCAGTTCCTACTTCCATTGGGATCATCGCCTCGCAGCCATACGCTAGCGAGAAAGGTGTTTCTGAAGTAGAGGTTCTCGAAGTTGTCATATATGCCCATAGGACTTCTAGGAGATCATCGACCCAATTGCCCTTGGTTGCGCCAAGCTTGGCCTTCAATGTATGCTTAATTTGTTGACAGCTTCAAACTGACCATTGGCTTGCGATCTTGCTACTGAGGCAAACTTTTTATGAATCCCCAGCTCATCGCATAACTGCTTGAATTCGTCAATGTTGAACTATTTCCCATTATCAAAGATGAGCGTATGAGGAATCCTGTAGCGGCACACTATGTTCTTGAAGACAAAGTCTTTGAGCTTTTTGGTAGTGATCGCGGCTAAAGGCTCAGCTTCGACACACTTAGTGAAATAATCCACTGTGACCACTGCATACTTAACACCCCATTTACAGGCCGACATGGGCCCGATGAGATCTATTCCCCACATAGAGAATGGTCAGGGACTGGTCATTGTCGTTAGCTGGTAAGAAAGAGCTTGCGGAACATTCGCGAACCTCTAGCACTTGTCACACTTCTTCATAAAGTTGAAGGCGTCCTCATGAAGTAGGGGCCAATAATATCCCCGTCGGATAATTTTATTGGTGAGAGATCGTGCAATAGTGTGATTACCGCAGATCCCTTCATGTATCTCCCTCATGATGTAGTCTGCTTCATCATTGGTTACACATTGGAGGAGGGGAGTGCTAAACCCTTGCTTGTATAGCTGATTCCCAATTAGTGTGTAACGAGTAGTTCTAGTTTGCAGGATTCTTGCCTCAGTTTTATCCCTGGACAGAGACCTATCTCAAAGATACTGAATAATTGGAGTCATCTAGGAAATAGATTCAGTCATAGCTACGACTTGCTCAGGCGAGCTGATGCTGGGAACCTCAATGGACCAAATTGGAATGTTGTCCGAGACATCGGAGTCTAGCAAGGAGGCTATTTTTGCCAAAGCATCCGCAACAAAGTTACTATCTCTCATAATTTGACTGACCATATAATGCTCAGAATCTTCAGCCTCAATTGTAGTCTTCCAGAGAGCGGTCGAGGTCTTATCACTCTTTACCACCTCAATAGATTTACGGGTATAAGACGCCTTCTTACTAACTTTATTTCTTAATCTTTAGTTTATTGTTTTCTAAGCTGATAGAAATTTCTTTTGCTATATTTTTATGTTGTTTGATGTGTTATATTTTTAATTAAGATCTCTTATCTTTGTATGAAATCTTTAAATCTTACCCAGATTTTTTTTTTTTTTTTTGGGTTATAATTTATTTTGGTCAAAGTTCGTTATTTTGTTGTTTGATTTAGGTTTTGAGAGTATTATTCATAATAATTTGATAAATTTACATGTATAGTACATGATGGTAAAATCTTATGGCTCAGTATGATCTCGGAATTTTATTATTCTAAGAAGAATTTTCTTGGCAGCTTTTTCTAGTTTTCTTGATTTTGGCTATCATTTGTTACAAATTTATTCTTTAATATGCTACTGAAGTTTTTTAAAATCATTGGAAACTGCTCAAGAAATATACTGAATCTGGAGCCTTTTATAATTGAAATGTGTGGAGATTACAGGTTTCAAAAAACAAATATGGGTGTGGATCGAATCTCATACCTACCTCCTTTCATCATTCATCAAATTATGTCTCACCTCTCCAGTGATGGAGTTGTCGACTACTTCAGCATTAATAGGCGATTTTGGGCTTTTCCATGTATAACCGCTGTAGGATTTCTTTTAAGTTACTAATTCCTTATTGGATTGGGCTTAGGAATAGGAATCCTTGTAAAACTAGGTTTAGTCTCTTAAACCTAGTATATAAACATATTTTTCTCTTGTTATGGGTGTGATAGCAAATCATAGGGCAATTCATTCATTGTAAACGAGAGAGGTGAGACATATTACAATAATATTGACTCAGTTGGACGTAGCCCATATTGGGTGAACCAGGGTAAATCACGCGTGTTATTTTCTTTGTTTACTGTTTGATTTTTTTTACTGTTATATTTTGTTCCTATTGTTGTCTTTATTTCGTTCATCCAGAAAACAGGTAGCTCAAACAAGTATCTTATCGAAGAGATGGAATTACTTGCAGGCATCATTCCCTATCTTTAATTTTGATGAAACTGACTTGTTTCAATCAGAATTTGATAGGTATATGGCAAGTGATGAAATATATCGTGACGTATAGAAAATTTTATGAAATTTATTGATGTCTGCCTGCTTCGATTTTGTGAGCATAATGTTTCTATGCTGACATTTAGGTTATTTATAACTCTTGTTGATGTTGAAGGATTGCCTTGTTCTATTGACAAATGGATAAGATTGGCTGCAGAGAAGGATGTGAAAGAGTTAGATATTACTATTAAAACAGATGATAAGAAGCTGTACATTTTCCCTCACATAATCTATTCTGCTAAACTATTAACTACTTTAAAGCTAAATGGCTTTAAGTTTGAGAAGCCACCTGATACAATAAGGTTCTTTTTTCTCAAAAAATTAGAACTAGTTAGAGTCCACATAAGTGAACCAGTGGTGGAAAAGCTTACTAGTGAATGTGTTTTGCTTGAAGAATTATATTTTCGCCATTGTTGGGGTTTGAAATGTGTTTGCATTTGTAAACCTGATGAGCTCAAGATTTTGCAGATTCACATAGCCCTCAGTGAACTTGAAAGAGTTAAAGTTGATATTCTAGGTCTTCAACAATTAGATCTTGTGTTGTACCAAAGGTTATGTGAGATTGACGTGAGTGGGTGTTCACAATTGAAAGATTTGCGTCTTGCATGTTGTCTTTTTTGTGACGAAGAGTTTCATTACCTTCTCTCACAGTTTCGTCATTAAAAGGATTAAAATTGCAAGTGATCGACTTAAAAATTTAAGTATCGGTTACTGCAGTGATTTGGAGGCAATTGATGTTGATCCTCCAAATTTACTTTCCTTTGATTACGAATATAATTCAGTTCCTTTATCCTCAATGAATGCTCCATGTCCATCGAAAGTTAGACTAGTGATTGAACATGATCTTGACACTAATTGGTATCTTAAGTTGAAGAAATTTTTAGCAGTGTCTTCAGAGATTAAAGAACTAACTTTACGTTGCACGTTGAATGAGGTATGTCTGTCAGTACAATGTAATTGATTTTAAACATTTCGCTTGTATCTTTGCATTTTATATTATTATTAATTTATTTTTCTTTCATTGTTCTTGTTTGTTGCAATATGTCAAGGTTTCATTCGATTTGGAAGAATTCCGAAATGGTTCACCTTCACCACCCTGTAAATTTGGTTATGTGTCTTTATCTCCAACCATATTATCATCAGATTATGGAGCTTTGTTGGATGCTCTTCTTTGGATTTGCTATCCCAAGTGTTTGGTTGTTGAGGCATGGAATAACGATCACATCAACCTCATTGAGGTACAATCATCTTATCATTGATAGTTTTTCTTCTTTATTTGTTTATTTTTTGCATAGTTCCTTGTTTCTCGAAGATGATGACATATTGTCATTATTGATTTTTTGGTTTAAGTACCAGAAGAGTTATTGATTTGCTTATGTAAAGATTTGATGAGGTGAGACGAAAAACAAGGGTAAGAACAGAAGTAGAATTTAATCTTAAACAGGGGGCACCAAATTTGGTTAACTGCAACTATTTAACACATTTACTTTGTATGGGCCATGGGTTGGTCTAGACTCTAGGACAATGTTTTAATAACCAACCCGAGGTAAAACCCGATAAAGTTACTGGGTTTCGGGTTAACCGATTTGATCGGACCAGGTTTCAAAAAATTTAAAATTTAACAAATAATCTCTAAAAGTTTGTTAAGTCCTTATAGGTTTAAAATTTAGTAAACACACCCCAAATATAAATCAGCGATCGATTAGTTGGCGGCAGCGACACACCAAATATAGTCCAAATCATCGCTTGAGCCTATTCCCTAGAAAATCTATCCAAGATCTGATCGAAATTAGTTCAATTTTGGCCAGATCTCACCGATGCGGCATCGACATTCCAGACTAGATCTCACCATCACCAGCATCAACAACCCTCCCCATCACCATGAAAATATTCCCCTCAACCTCCTGACCAAAACCCATCTCACCCCACCCCCGTTCACCCCTCCAATCACCGAAAAAAGCCACCTATTGTCGCCTATCGTTTTTTTTTTCAATTTTCAATCAATTCACTCACCAGAAATCACTTCCGTCGCCACTATTGCACTCACCGACACTTCATCTTCAAAATCCCCAACATCTCGGCTTTCAATTGTTCGCCGATCACCATCCCAAATTCTAGGGTTTTCAGTGAATAGGGAAAGTGGTAACCCGGCCCAGTGAAGGCTCCAAGTCCCTGTTGAAACGGTTCAACCAACTGAGATGGGTTTTAAAACACAGCTCTAGACATTGACACAAATGGGGATGCAAAAATGTTGGGCATTTTAGGAATATGTCAAGTTTTTATTTATATTTTTTTTCCTGTGAGGTCTGAAAATAAACTTATCTTTTGTACGTATCCTAAATATTAATCGCAAATTTCACATCCATAACCATAAGCCCCTTCTAATCCTACTTTTGAAATTTTTGATATCAATTTTTTTATAATAATTGTTAATATTCTTTTAATTATAAATGTAATGAAAAAGGAAAGTGATACTTTACATTAAAACCTAATTAGGAACATTTTACAAAAATTTGACCAAATCCATTGTAGTTAAAAAAATTGGAAAGACCAAAATTTCTTTTTCCTCGAAAATATTTACGGGTTATGTTATGTGCTCACAAGTATAATATATTCACCCTTTTTACTAAGTATACGCATTATTTAATTTTAGAGATGATTTTTTTTTTTCCATCAATATTTACATTATATTATATTTGTGTAGTTAAGTCATTGAAAATAATTTCATCAGAGCTAGGCAGACAATATCATTACGAGATTTTAAAGTTTTTGCTGTTTTGAAAATTTATCTAATTAAAGACTTTTATTTTAATATATTTGTTAATTTTAAAATTATGTTAAAATTAAATATTATAAAAAGTTGGTATATATAGTCTCATGTGCAATTATACATAACGTGCACTCCACACTAATATACATGATCAACATATGTCAAGTGATTAAACAATAGCTTTTATTAAAGACTTTCTGTTGTGATTGTGTTTCTAATAATATTGTAATCTCTGTTATGACCCTGATTGCTTGCAAAATTTGGAAAGAATGCTATCTATCAAAGCTAAATTCTGAAAACAGTTACAAGAGTTGGAAAACTAATAGTAGAACAATATAATTTACATGAACATTTCAAATAATTTTCTTATACAATACAACTCATTACAGTATGCCCCAATATTTCTCTTCTTTTTGTGATGAACCTCTTATTGTACACAAAATGAGATGACAATGATAAGTTATAGGAACCAATTAATTATGGAAACATCCTCTTCCAAGTGTAATCAAAGAGAGATAGTAAAAGACTTTTATGCGCTTTCTCATCCAATGCCTTTAGAAGACAAGCAACTTTGTAGAATCCGACTGACATCTATGCAAAGATTCTTCATTTACTTTTGATTTCATCTCATTCTTAGAAGGTTTTGGCCTTGTTAGAGCCAATGCATTGCCCATATGGCCAAGATAACACTCTAAATCCATCATTGGTAGTCCAGGCTTCTTGAGTTGGGAAAGAATAACTAGGAAGAAACCAACAATGTGTAAGTGAATTATGAACAAATAGTTATAGAGTAGATAATTGTCGGCGTAAATTATGAAGATATGCATAGATTTCCAATTGGAATCAGCAAAAAATGACCCCAAAGGCAGTGACCTGGTGTTATTTAAAAAAAAAATTGGCCCTTCATTTAAGCAAATCAATAATTTCTAGGGCCTTATTTCCACAGAAAATCATACCATTATTAGAAGATAAAGGAAAGGCATCTTACCCTAGTCCATTTTTAGACCAAGAAACTTCATAGACTCCACCGGCAGTTTGAAATCCCATATCGACCAAATCATGATAGATCACCGTTGCAGCCACTGGATATTGACACCAGACCATATTTCTCTTGCCTGCAATGTTTTCATGTCAACTATTGCATTAGGCAGCATCCCATTTACCGCTTCTCACTTTCGATCCATATTCTTTAAGACATTATTGTTAAAAACCACAAGCTCAAGCATACCTACAATAGAGACACCCTTGGTAAGTTGTAGCCTTTTAAGATTTGAACTTAATATATGTGTGTGTGTGTGTGTGTGTGTGTGTGTGTGTTAGGGATGAGCACAGGCCGGGGACCCCTCTCTCCGGCCCCAGTCCAAAAGCCCAAGGGGATTCCCCAGTCTCGACCCGTAGCCCGAACGGAGAATTCAGGGAATCCCCGAATTAGGCCCGATCCTCAAACGGGGAATTCAGAGAATCCCCGAAATCCCCGTCTGGGGTTTTGCATTATAATTTTTTTAAATTTTTAATGATTAAAAAAAATTTTGATTTATTATAATGAATTAAAATATTAAAATTATAATTATGATACATTATACATATATGTAAATATATTATATATTAATGGTATAAGATTATGTATTATTGTAGTAAGTAAATATATGATATTATGATCACGGATAATAGCATATTATATATAATATATAATGTATAATTTTTTTTTTTATAGCATATCATGTATAATGTATAATATATAATATCTTATAATAAATTCAAAATAAACTATACCATATATATTATAATGTCTCATTAATATTCTAAATAGTACATAATATTATACATAATGTATTACATATGATACATTATACATATATATTATAATAAATTCTAAATAAATAACTGCCATAATAAACAAGGGCAAATAGGTAATGGAATTGAAAATAATGATTCAATGAGGGACAAAAAAAAAAATTTATAATGATTTATTGATTTATTATAATTAATTAAAATATCAAATGATACATTATACATAAATAACATATATATTATGTATATCAAATGATACATTATACATATATAACATATTTATTATGTATTACAAATATATATAATGATTTATTATATTTAATCTAATTTTATTTATTACTTATTTGTATATAGTTTCATAAAATACTCACATAATTATAATTTGTTGTTGTATAATTTATGACTTCATTGATTGATTTTCAATTATTAAAATTAATATTAGATTAAATGGTTAAAATTAAATATTACTATGTGTATATATATTGTATGAGGCGAGGTCGGGCCGGGGCAAGACCAATCCCGTCTCTGAATTCGGGGACCAATTTTCGACCAGGGCCTGACCCAAATCTCGAATAATTCAAGGAAACTCCTCCCCATTCGGGCCGGATTGAGACGGGTCTCCGCGGGAACGGGTATTATGCCCATCCCTTATATATATATGTGTGTGTGTGTGTGTGTGTGTGTGTGTGTGTGTGAAAGAGTCCTAGAATCGTGAAAGGAAAGTTGCAAAACTTTCCAGAGAAAAAGAAACGAAAAACTGACAGAAAAACAGAGCAAGGAAAACTTGCTGAAGAAATATTCTTTTATAAACTGATTTTGAAAGAGAAAGTTACAATTTACTATACATGCAGTGCTTATTTATACACGTTCTAAATCGTAACTAAATCAGGCTAAAAACATAACGTAATCAAGTTGCAGAATTAGCAACGACTGTAACAAGAATTCATCAAGTTGCAGAGTCAGTTTCAACAACGGCTGTAACAGAATTCATCAAGTTGCAGAATTAGTTTTTAGCAACGGCTGTAACAGTAATCTGGTTGTAACAGAATCAGTTTGCAAAGGCAACTTGCATAATCAAGTTGCAGACTCAAGTTGATAGTATCTGTTTGTAACTGATCGGTTTGCCAATGTACGTGGTGAGATGAGTAGCTTATTACTTCTTATGCCATGCTGTACATGCACGTACCTTTGCACTGTAACATCCTCCCTCAAACTGAGCAGCAGTAAGCTGGGAAAGTTTGAAAAAACAGACGACTTACAAGTTTAGTTGTGATCTGAGGTATTACTCAAAAGGGTTAACTCGTTGCAAAAGAAAGTAGGAAACAGACTGTCCTCCCTGAAGCTCATAGGACAGTTGATAGTTGATTGTGTGTTCTCTCTAAAATGAATGAGAGAGATCAAGCGTAGTTTATCACACAACATTTGAAAACGTGTGATAGGCAGAGGTTTTGTAAGAATGTCTGCAATCTGGAATTCACTGGCTATGTACTGAACAGCTAATTTCTTTGAGAGAACCAAGTCTCGGACGTAATGTACATCAATTTCGATGTGCTTGGTCCGAGCATGAAATACAGGATTTGCGGCCAAGGCATTTGCACTCTTATTATCACACCATAATACTGATTGATTGGGAATAGAAATCTTTAATTCTTGCAACAATTGCTGAACCCAAACAAGTTCAGTAGAGGCTTGAGTAAGTGATCTGTATTCTGCTTCTGTAGAACTCAAAGCCACTACCTTTTGTTTGCGAGATACCCAGCTAATAAGATTGCCAAAGAGACAAATACAGAAGCCGCTAGTTGATTTTCTGTCATTCAGATCATTGGCCCAATCTGCATCAGCAAAGCCTTCTAATACTGGATTTTGGGAAAGCTGAAACTGAAGACCAACATCAAGAGTACCTTTGACATAACGGAGGACTCTTTTACAGGCAACCCAATGGGACATAGATGGACTTTGCAGAAACTGACTTAATCTATTCACAACAAATGCCAAATCCGGTCATGTCATTGTCAAATATTGCAGACTGCCAATAATACTTCTATACAGGACTGGGTTGTCAAATAAAATACTATCATCTTTAATAAATTTAGTGTTTGCAGCTATAGGAGTTGAACTAGCATTAGCATCAAACATACTAACCTTTTTTAGTAGATCAGCAGCATACTTGGATTGATTTAGGTGAATACCGGCATTGGTTCGCACTACTTCAAAACCAAGGAAGTAACTTAATTCTCCCAAATCTTTCAAGGCAAAGGTGTTATGTAATTCAATGACTAACTGCTGAATATAATCAAAGTCATTGCCCGTAATTAGAATGTCATCCACATATACTAATAAGTAAACAACCTTTGTGAATGAATGATGAATGAACAAGCTGCTGTCTGAGGAAGAATTCTGAAAATTCTTTTCCAACAGTACTCCTCTAAGCTTTTCAAACCAGGCGCGAGGGGCCTGCTTAAGGCCATACAAAGCTTTGTTCAACTTGCAGACATGGGCAGGCTTATTTGTGTCGATGAACCCAGCTGGTTGTGTCATGTAAACAACTTCAGTGAGATCACCATTTAAGAAGGCGTTGTTGATGTCAATTTGCTTTATTTTCCAGTTGAATTGGACAGCCAAAGCAAGGATGACTCTGATGGTACATGGCTTGACGACTGGAGCAAAAGTTTCAAAGTAGTTGATTCCAGGAGTTTGCTGAAATCCCTTAGCCACCAACCGTGCCTTGTACCTGGAAACACTACCATCCATGTTATACTTAATACGAAATACCCATTTATTATCTACCAGAGTCATTTGATTTTCATATGGAACTAACGTCCAGGTGTTATTGTTCTGCAGTGCATCAAATTCTTGTTTCATTGCTGAAAACCATTCTGGAGAGCTTAAGGCTGCATGTACATTTGTAGGTTCATGAGCTATTGTTGTAGAAGATGTCTCGGCAATCTCAGCAACCAAGGCATTTGTTTGACGTTGAGATCTGGTTATCATAGGATGTTTGTTGGCTTTCGACTGCTGTAAGGTTGATGAATTTTGAGATAAAGGAAGTTCAACCTCTAGATGAATTGTAGGGATTGATGAGGATATTTTATTATCCATAACTTTGTACAATCCTAGAGGCTGATGCTTTGCCGAGGTTGGGATATTTTCAGTGATATTTTCATCTGGAGTCTGACTTTGATATTGTGCTGAAGTAGAGGATGTTATCAAGTTGTCATCTAAGGATGCAGTTGCTGATTTTGGTAAGTTGGTATCAACGGTAGATGTGAGTGGAGCTGCAAGTTTATGTGGTGAAAGGTTAGTTGGTAGTGCACATGGAAGTTGCCAATTACAGGTTACTATCTCAGTTGGTTGCTGTTGTGATGCAGAAGTAACACGTTGCACATCCTGGGATGGAAAGTTTGTTTCATCAAAATCAACATGTCTGGAGATGTAGACCCGGCCTGTTTCACTTAAACATAAGTAGCCCTTGTGAGAAGAGCTATAACCAATAAAGATGCATGGTTTTGTATGATAATCCATTTTGTGACTATTGTATGGTCTTAGGTAGGGAAAACATCTACAGCCAAAAACCTTTAGCATGGTATAATCAGGGCATTGATGAAACAACTTCTCAAATGGGGATAAGGACTGAAGAGTTGGAGTTGTTAATCTGTTTATTAGATAAACTGCTGTATGGAAGGCATGCCACCAGAATTGAAATGGCAGTGAGGATTGGGCCAGTAAGGTCAGACCAATTTCTGTAATATGTCGATGCTTTCTTTCAATTTTGCCATTTTGTTGGTGGATATGAGGACATGGATGCCTGAACTTAATGCCATGAGAGTTTAAATAAGGTAGAAAACACCGAAACTCACCCCCCCCAATCAGTCTGAATGCATTTTAACTGACTTTCAAGCTGTCTTTCCACAAACACATGAAATTGTTTGAAGATGGCAAAGGCTTCTGATTTTTGCTTTAGTGGATATACCCAAGAATAACGGCTGAAATCATCAAGGAAGGCAATATAATACTTATATCCTTCCTTTGAAACTACGGGTGATGGTCCCCATAGATCAGCAAAAATTAATTCCAAGGGCTTTGTGCTGACTGATGCTGATAGAGAGAAAGGTTCCTGATGCTGATAGAGAGAAAGGTTCCTGATGCAATTTCCCAAATTTGCAGGCTGAACAATTGTATAACACAGATTCTGGAACAGAAAATCTTTTATTTAATGCATTATGTAATACTGCTTGAAGAGTTTTATAGTGAGGGTGGCCAAGTCTCATATGCCATACAACTGAATCATGTTTATTGATAGCAGTAGCTACATTCGAAACATGTAAATTTGTGAGTCTTGAGTTGTCAACTGCAGAGGCAGCTTCTATAGTTGGAGACTTATTCTTGAAACAAACTTTCAGAAACAGGTGCTGATCTTTTGTGGAGCTTTGAGACAGCGTAGCAGATGAAGATAGCTGATACAATCCATTGCTAAGTTTCCCTTCCAACAGAACTATTTGCGTTTCCTTGTCCTTTATAACACATAGGTTAGCAAGAAACTCAACACTAACTGCATTATCTTGAGTAGCTTTGATATACTAATGCATTCTTTGTAATTTGTGGTCAACTAGCACATTTTTAACTAGAAGTTGTGAAGATGATAATGTACAAAGATAGATTACCAATAGGTGATAGTGTAGACCTGACCATTTCCAACCTGCAGTTTTTCTGGACCATTGTAAGGTGTGATAGTCTCCAGAGACTGAGTGTTGGAGCTGATGTGACTGGTGGCTCCAGAATCAAGGTACCATTGCGGATCAGCTACGAAATGGGCTGAGCAAAGTAGGACATTGGACCTGTATGCTGAGGGATTTGTTGCTGATGTTGCTGTGGTTGTGGTGGATTAGATTGTGGTGTAGAGTTTCTTTTGATTGACTGTAGAGCCATAATCTTTTTGCAGACAGAACACTTGATTTGCCTGTTCTAAAAATTCTGTTTGTTGGGTGGAAAGGACTGTTGTTGAATGGTTTGGTGATATTGAGGCTGTTGAGGTTGTTTTGGTTTTGAGGACCATTATAGGAAGTCAAGTCTATGGTAGCATTGTACAGCTGTGTGACCTGGTTTCCCACAAACTTGACAGAAAATTTTTGGTTTGAAGAAGTTTCTACCTCTCCCTCGTCCAGAATTTGGATTTATTCTTCTTGTGTCTTGTACCATTAAGGCATGTGTGGTAAGAAGGTGTTGTTTGGGTTGTTAAAGTCTGAGGCTGGTGGTGGATCGTGGTGTAATGTAGGCATATAATATTGTGTGAGGGAATGTATGATGCTGGTATTGGTGCAGGATGCTGAGTGGTGTTTATATATGGTGAGTGACTTGTATTGACAACATGATAAGGGGAAGGCTGTCTCTGTGCTATCAAGGCTGAGTTATCATGATATAGACTATGTGCACTATTGTATCTTTCCAGTCGAATCTCATGTTTATGGAGCAAGAACTGTGCCTCCTGAAGAGTGATATCATCTCCTCTAGCTGATAAATGTACTGATACAGCATCATACTCGAACCTAATCCATCTAGAATGTAGGCTATCAATTCTTCAGTGGTTAAGATACTCCACTTGCAGAAGGGAATCAGCTATCCTTTCTTTTAAGCACAAATTCATTGATACTTAAGGACTTTCTTTGTATTCTGCAATAAGTTCCTAATGCATTGTTCTAGCTTTTGATTCGGTAATGAATGGTTCTCTAAGATTTTCCAAATTTCAAAAGAACTTGAACATTTTGCAACATATCCAAACATTGTTTCAGAGATTGAGGAATATAACCAGCTCATAAGGAATTGATCAATCCTTTTCCACAGAAAATAGTCAGATTAGTTTTTCTCACCAGGTCTCCTGTTTCATCATCTTTGCTCAAGATAAAAGGCTCAGGACAGAGGCTTCACCATTGACAAAGCCTTCAAGCTGGAATGACGTCAGAGCTGGTAGTACTTGGGATCTCCAGTAGTTGTGGTTCTTTTCTCCTAATTTCACAGCAACATTAGGTAAGGAACTTGGAAAGTGAAGTTCTTCAGCTGATCATCGTTATGAAATATTTTCTCCAATCTGCCATTTTGACTTGCTTTTGGAGTTGGATAAGTCTTCAAGATTATCCATATAAACTGAAAAGCTCTGATACCATGAAAAGTCCTAGAATCGTGAAAGGAAAGTTGCAAAACTTTCCAGAGAAAAAGAAACGAAAAATGACGAAAAACAGAGCAAGGAAAACTTGCTGAAGAATTATTCTTTTAAACTGATTTTGAAAGAGAAAGTTACAATTTACTATACATGCAGTGCTTTTTATACACGTTCTAAATCGTAACTAAATCAGCTAAAAATAACGTTCAAGTTGCAGAATTAGCAACGACTGTAACAAGAATTCATCAAGTTGCAGAGTCAGTTTCAACAACGGCTGTAACAGAATTCATCAAGTTGCAGAATTAGTTTTTAGCAACGGCTGTAACAGTAATCTGGTTGTAACAGAATCAGTTTGCAAAGGCAACTTGCTATCAAGTTGCAGACTCAAGTTGATAGTATCTGTTTGTACTGATCGTGCTTGCAATGTACGTGGTGAGATGAGTAGCTTATTACTTCTTATGCCATGCTACATGCACGTCCTTTGCACTGTAACAGTGTGGCAACATGTGAGAATATCAATGAAAGAGTTATATCAGTTGCAACATGCCATTGTCAGCCAATTGATCACTTGAACAGATGAACTTGAGTGCCTACCACTATTGCCATAGTTAAGTGAGTACCATTCCATAATTCTCATAACAACTTTTGCTTTCTGAATTTGTACCCGAAATAATCCTCAGAACTGTTGTCACCTGCTTATGTGCCAAGGCTGACATGGCTTGCAATGCTGCCACCCATAGCCCTCCACTATATGCAATTACACACACAGACCATGTATCACATGTCTGATAGGAAGCCGTCATTCCCATACAATCCCTATCAAATTGGTCCAGATAAACAAAAACCATCGCAGCATAAACTGAAGGCCAAATAGCTTGTGCCAAACTTCTTGTCCCCTGTGGCATTCACATCTTGTTTAACTTGGAGAACAAATATTTTAATCAACTCTTTCCATCTACACGTGTCATAAAGACAGTAACCATTTACTTCAAACAAGGGGTCATCAATTCAAATATCACAGGGAACAACTCCAAGAACCTTTCTAAGGATCCACTGTTCATCATTTCTAACACTGATTCGATCTTCTAATGACCAAAACTCATCCTCAATCTCTTGTAGTGTCACATTCTGGTTTTTTTTTTTTTTTTTTTTTTTTTTTTTGCTGCAAACTGACATGGGTTTCGCAAACGTACAAAATCGTACAAATAATAAAGAATGAGTAAACGGATGTCGAATCCCCAAAAAATTACTAGTTACCAAGTATTAAAATAAACTAACCTATTACTATTTGATTAACCGAAACTTTAAGGAATGAATTAATAAAAAATAACAATTTAAAATATACTAAAAACCAAAGAAATAAAATGCTGGTTGTTAAACAGTATGACTAAACACTAGGGTATATATTTTACACCAATTTAATCCTACGTATTAATAAATAATGCTAACTTCGTTAAGCCTTTTCTGAAGACCAAATTCCCTAGAATTCCAATAACCTTCTCTTGAATAACTACTGGATTAACCCTTTATTACTAACCGAAGATATCTTTAAATTGAATTTAAGTCTTAGGGGATCATTATAAGCTCTATGGAATTCACCACAGTCACAGAAATCGCGATAACATATCTCTAGCGTTCGCGCAATCTATAGTTTTATTACATTAGACTAACTAGCTAGATTTCATCTCTTGATCCCAGAATTGATTGCTTGATCTTCCCAATTTCAGCTTATCTCCTCCCTCTCTCTATTCTCCCTCAAAAGTAGCTAAAGACTTATATTTATAGTGCTAGGTTTGTAGGACTATGGTTGGTACAATCCTATTCAAGTTAGGATCAAAAAACTAGGCTAAAACTTAGCAAATTTCGTGCATAATTTGGACTCCAAGACGCATACCTCAGCAAAGATTCTTTGTGCTGCGACAGGCGTAAAAATAAGCTTCTTCCAATTCAGACCTGAGACACCTTTGTCACAGCGAAGAATTCTGTGTGTAGTAGTGCACAAATACATCCAAAATTGAGCAGAAATACTATTACCAACATAATTCTTCATCAGAATATTATTTTTAAGCATTTATAACAATACATATAAAATACCTGTGATCTCATAAAAGACATTTATGAAATAATTAAGCTAAATTATGTAACTTGAATCTAATTTCTCACAAATAATACTAATACGCCACTGAGTAAAACGACATTTTCAAGCACTCATCACAATCACCGATCAACTTCTTGCTAGTCCCTAGCAAGTTAACTGATAAAAATGGTCCTTTAACTTACAAATTAAAAACAAAACCAAACCTAAATCTATACTAACTTAAATCACTTCCGTAGATTGTCACGGTTGCATTTAGTGTATGCAACAAGCCTTTAAACCCCTAGGCGACCCTAATTGGATGAATTATAGTCTTGTAAGGGTTTCAAACGATAATAACTGATAAGAGCTTGAAAATACGTGTTTATTGAGTGATTTATTAAGATTATTTGTGGGTAAATTAGTTTAAATTGCGAAATTTGAGTTAATTATTTTATAAATACCTTTTATGAGATCACAAGTGTGTTTTGAATATTTTTAGGTCATAAATGATATTCGAATGAAGCATAATGTTGGCGACAAAATTTGTGACGGCTAAGAACAAACAGATTGAGAATCGGATTTGAAAAGAGAAAATTATGGTGTTTTGAAGATGAGATTCAAATCTTGGAAATTTCTTCAAATGTGAACGTGCTTCAATATTTTAATCACAACTGAAGCTTTGGACCTCAGAATTAGATGATTCTTGTGGCATTGGAAAGCTAATTCATAGAGCTACAATTATTGTGTTAATGACTTTGTCCAATTCTAAAGATATCAGGCTTGTTGGAGGAAAAGAATGCATGCTGCAGCAAAGATTTCTGTTGCCGTAGCGATAGCACTTGGGCCTATATGGGCTATGTTAAGCCTAGTCCAAATTTCCTTGTTTTATTTTGAATAGAGTTTCTCCTAATCACATTTTTAAAACCCTAGTAATATAAATAGAGGTATTTAGCTATTTTTAGAGGGAGAGAGGAAAGAGAGAAAACTAGCCACACTTTGGAGTATCAAATTAGGAAAGTTTTCTTTATTTCTTTGAACTTATGTTTATTTTTACAATGGTTGTTTATTTCATGACAATTATGAACTGAATAGTATTTTCTAGGGCTAAGATGTAGCCCAATTTTATGAATATGTTTTATATATTATTGTTAATATTTGTTAAGCTTATTATGGTTTTTAATGCTTCAATTTTTTTGGTACCAAGAGTTGAATGGTCTAATGGGCTAGGTTGAGATCGAAAGATGAAATCTAGTTAGTCTAATGTAATAGAATCATAAATTGAGCAAATACTAGAGATAGGTTACCACGCTTTGTGTGACTGTGGTGAATTCCATAGAGCTTAATGATCCCTTAAAGACATAAATTCAATTTAGAGATACCTTGGGTTAGTAAGAAATGGTTAAACTGATAATTGTTCAAGAAAAAGTTATTGAAATTCTAAAGAATTTGATCTTTAGAAAAGGCTTAACAATGTCAGAGTTGATTATCAATACATTTGAGTAAATTGGCATGAAATATGTGCCCTAGGTTTAGTCATATTGTTTAACAGCCAGCATTTTATTTTGTTTGCAATTTTATTTCTTTAGTTTTTAGTGTATTTTAAATTGTTTTTTTTTTTTTTTTTGTTCATTCTTTAAAGTTTCGGTAAATCAAATAGTAATATGATAGTTTATTTTGGTACTTGGTAACTAGTAATTCTCGAGGGTTCGACATCCATTTACTCATTGTTTATTACTTGCACAATTTTGTATGCTTGCGAAACACTTGTCAATACCCACAAACACCCTAACTAAATCTAACCTAGACTCAAGACAGACAAACAAAAACTTTACTTCTTTGACTAATTTATATATTTGTCTCAAAAATTACACATACACATAAAAAATGCAATATTTAAAAAAGTAAAGAGCTTCATTTAGAGTGAAGTTACCTGATCGATAATTTTTTGTGAGGAATTTGGCAAGTGAAGTTGGTTCAGGGCGATTTTTGAAAGAATATAAAAGTTCATTATTAGAGTGAAGAAAGATGAAACATTACCTTTCAAAGATGGGTTTTGAGTGCACGAAGATGAAGGAAATGAGGCTCTGAAAGCAATGAATTGAAGATGGTTCTTTGGGGCTTGTCAAGGTTTATGTGTTAAAGAGAAAAATGTTTTGACAAATTCCAAACTTAAGTTTTGGAAAAATTTCACGACCCTAACATTTCGAAAATTGTTCGCTTGGCACTCCTTTCATTAATGGTGTAGAGGTTATCATAGGAAACTTATACTAATTATTAGAGAGTAAAATTGAAATTTTATGAGGCTTAGGCCATGCATGATGAACGTGGGCACGTTTTCAATAAGAGTTTTGTTATGTTGTTGCATGACTAGGGATGACAGGGAATTGATTAGGGAGAAAAGAAATAGCAGTTTTGTTGTGTTGTATTATGACTAGAGATGATGGGAAATGGAGAAATTTTCTTCCGAGGGGGAGGGATAAGAATCGGCAATGTTTTTTATTCTTTATTAAGTAATTCTACACATATAAAGAATCTATACAAAATCTTATATATAAAACGATTTGGTAAAAAATAATTAGATGAATTAATATAAAAAAATTAATTTAGTAGATTCGCATTAACTAATGTTGAATAATGTAACCATGTAAAAATAACATCACGTCACTTTGTACATAAGATTTTGTATAACCTTTCTATATATGTAATGTTATTCCTTTTAATTTTCTAGATTTAAGAGAAGATTTTATGGGCACTCTGGTATTTTCTCCACAATTTTGTGTCAGCCAACCGATTCCTTTAACTTCCGTCAGTTTTGTGGACTGAATTACCAGTAAAAATAAATATGTCCTGAATTGACAGTTAGGCTGTAAGTGAGGGACGACACAGTTTTTTTCTCTCACATATGGTAGTGAAATGGCCAAGCATCTAAACTGAATTACCAGTAAAAATAAATATGTCCTGAATTGACAGTTAGGCTGTAAGTGAGGGACGACACAGTTTTTTTCTCTCACATATGGTAGTGAAATGGCCAAGCATCTTAACTGAATTACCAGTAAAAATAAATATGTCCTGAATTGACAGTTAGGCTGTAAGTGAGGGACGACACAGTTTTTTTCTCTCACATATGGTAGTGAAATGGCCAAGCATCTTAACTGAATTACCAGTAAAAATAAATATGTCCTGAATTGACAGTTAGGCTGTAAGTGAGGGACGACACAGTTTTTTTCTCTCACATATGGTAGTGAAATGGCCAAGCATCTTAACTGAATTACCAGTAAAAATAAATATGTCCTGAATTGACAGTTAGGCTGTAAGTGAGGGACGACACAGTTTTTTTCTCTCACATATGGTAGTGAAATGGCCAAGCATCTAAACTGAATTACCAGTAAAAATAAATATGTCCTGAATTGACAGTTAGGCTGTAAGTGAGGGACGACACAGTTTTTTTCTCTCACATATGGTAGTGAAATGGCCAAGCATCTTTAGATAAGTACAAACTACTTTTCAACTTTCAGTAAAAGTATAAACAAAAAATTTTAAATTTAAAAAAAAAAAGCCATTAAACCATCTCATCAACTCCAGGAAAACACCAATCTAGATTAAGTCGGAGAGTTCCTTTTGGAAGCTTTGGCAACATCCATCAAATTGTCTATAATAAAAGGCTGTGGATCAAGGATCGGTAAGAAACATTCAATCTTTATATCTTTCAAGTAATGTCGCCAACACTTGAAATCATAAGAATTGCAACAATTCAAATCCCTATTCCACAAGGTCGCATAAAGTGACTGCAATAAAGTCATCAAGATGGTAAATAATTAAATTCAAAGCTTGAAAAATACATTGTATACCCAAGTCAACAGCAATCTGAAAACGAAAAATAGGATTAATCTTTATCAGTATATCTCTTATCCCTCATAACAATGATGATTCTCAAAAAATAAATAAATAAAGTAAGAATATGACAAGTCATTCAACTCATTTCCGTTATATACTTTTTATAGTTTTACTCAGGGATAAATTAAAAGACTATAAAAAATAAATTAAGAGCTTCCACATATCTTAGTTAAACTGTTATACTTAAATCCAAGCTTATTTTGTGAGAGACCTTATAGTGAGAAAGCATTAAAAGATAATTCTAAATTCTATTTCTTTTCTTACCCTTGTTTTTCCACTGACTTCATCATAAGTTGCATAAGCAAATCAATCACTATTCTGGTACTTGAACCAAAAAATCAATAAATATGTCCACCATTATCATCTTTGAGAAATAAGGAACTAAAGCAGACAAAAAAATAAAATGAAGAAGAAAAATCATCAATGGTAAGATGATTGTACCTCAATGAGGTTGATGTGATCCTTCTCCCATGCGTCTACACTCAAACACTTGGGATAGCAAATCCAAAGAAGAGCATCCAACAAAACTCCAAAATCTGATGATAGAATTGGAAATAAAGACACGTAACCAACTTTATAGGGTGGTGAAGGTGAACCCTTTCAGAATTCTTCCAAATCAAACGAAACCTTGATATATCACACCAAACAAGAACAATGAAAAAACAAAAGGAATCAATAATAATATAAAATGCAAAAATACAGGTGAAATACAAATAATCATTTAACTTGTATTGAAAGACCCACCTTATCTGACGTGCAACATAAAGTTAGTGCTTTAATCTCTGAAGACACTGCTAGAAATTTCTTCAACTTAATATACCAATTAGTGTAAAGATCATGTTCAATCACAAAACAAACTATCCATGGACATGGAGCATTCATTGAGGATATAGGAATTGTTTTATTTTGGTAATCAAAGCAAAGTAAATTTGAAGTATCAACATCAATTGCCTCCAAATCACTACAGTTACCGATACTTAAATTTTTAAGTCGATCACTTAAAATTTTAATCCTTTCAATGACATGACAACAACTCACGCTAAGATTCTCAAGCAAGGGAAACTGTGAGAGAAGGTAATGAAACTCTTTGTCACAAAAAACACAACATGCAAGACACAAATCTTTCAATTGTGAACACCCACTCATGTCAATCTCACATGACCGTTGGTACGACATCAGATCAAATTGTTGAAGACCTAGAATATCAACTTTAACTCTTTCAAGTTCACTGGGGGCTACATGAATCAGCAAAATCTTGAGCTCATCAGGTTTACAAATGCAAACACATTTCAAACCCCAACAATGGAAAAAATATAATTCTTCAAGCAAAAAACACATTCACTAGTAAGCTTCTCCACCACTGGTTCACTGATGTGGACTCTAAGTGGACTCTAACTAGTTCTAATTTTTTGAGAAAACAGAACCTTATTGTATCAGGCGGCTTCTCAAACTTAACACCATTTAGCACTAAAGTAGTTAATAGTTTAGCAGAATAGATTATGTGAGGCAAAATGTACAGCTTCTTATCATCTGTTTTAATAGTAATATCTAACTCTTTCACATCCTTCTCTGCTGCCAATCTTATTTATTTGTCAATACAACAAGGCAATCCTTCAACATCAACAAGACTTATAAATAACCTAAATGTCTTCGTAGAAACTTATGCTCACAAAAACCGAAGCAGGGAAACATCAATAAGTTTCATAAAATTCACTATACGTTCACAATATTCTTCATTACTTGCCAATCTCATTCCCAAGTATGATTGAAACAAGCCAGTTTCACTGAAATCAAAGATAGGAAATGATGCCCGCAAGTGATTCTATCTCTTTGATAAGAGACTGGTTTGAGCTACCTGTTTTCTGGAGAGGTGAGACATAATCTGATGAATGATAAAAGGAGCTAGGTCTGAGATCCGATCGTCATCCATATTTGATTCTATCCAACCTGTAATATCCATATATTTCCATTACAAAAGGCTCCATAATTCAGTATATATTTCAAGCAATTTCCTAAAATTTTACAAAACTTCAGTATAACAAAGAAGAAAACTAGAAAAAAAAACCCGCCAAGAAAATTCTTCTTGGAATTCGAAAATTCTGATACTAAATTCCATGCTTAGCCATAAGATTTTACCAGCATGTACTATACATGTAAATGTACCAAATTATTTCGAATAATACCATCAAAAACCTAAATCAAACAACAAAATAACGAACTTCGACCAAGAGAAATTAAACCACCACCCCGCCCCCTGTTATGCAACGGAAACATAAACTCTAACGCTAGCTATTGAATATAATAAAACAAGTAGTAAAGCATAAATAAATAGCCAAAATTAAATGCAAAAATAAAGAATACCAGGAATTAATGAGGTTCGGTATTGAAACCTACGTCCTCGGGCGCTGCAAAAGAAAACTCCACTATCTCCAAAACATTGCAAACTTTTGGGCAATACAACAAATACCCAAAACAAAGGGGAGATACAACAAAACTTACAAACTAAAGGGTCCTTAAAGAAAGAACTCTAAACAAAAGAAGTATAATGGAATTACAACTTGGGATNGAAAAAGGCCATATCGGCACACGAACGGTTAGATTCGACTGGTCATGCGCTGTAACGCCAGATTCCGACGGTGGTGGTCAGAATCTGGCAACTGTGGGTGGGGTTGGGGTGTTTAGTAAATTAGCAAACCTAGAGCAGTGTTTTTATTAATTTTCAAATCCTACCTCGTTATTCTCACCCAACTCTAAAAATATCAAAAATTCTATCCAAAATAATGAAACAAACAGATCCATAAATGTGCCACTTTTGTTATAGTAGGATAAAAATATCCTTGAAATGATGAAGAATTTTAATGCGTCGAGTACATCGAAATACATGGTAATAAAAAACTTGTCCTTTGAGTCTATTGGACATATAAACTTGTTAATGAAAATGGTCTAGACTTATTTTGATTATTTTGATTCATTGATTAAAAATGTGACCGAATTAATGTGAATGTATTAGCTTACATCAATACCTTTAATAAGGGAATTTTTTATTTATTTATTTGACGCTTCTTCAGCGGATAACTTAAAAACTAATCAAGTTCTAACTTCTAAATGCATTTGTAAATGAAAATCTTGGTCTTAATTAAAATGCATTTGGAAGGTTTTTTTTTTTTTTTTTTTTTTTCAATTTGACCCCCTGAAAGGGTCAAATAAGGTTTTGGATTTTGAGTAACCAGGCTTGGGCTATGATGTTTATTTAGAGTACCCAGCTTTTATAAGATACAATAAGGCCCATTCTGGATTTTAGGCTCAAACAAGATCCAAAATTAGATATACATAAAAAAAAAACCATCAAAATGAAAAAAAAAAAAAAATTGCTTAAATTGTTCAATAGCATGTTTATATAGTTACATATTGTTGTCTTTCATGCATTTTGGACATGGAAATGGAGAGAAAATGATGATCAAGGAAATGAACATAAGGTAGAAAACAGACTATTATAACATTAACTTACTAATGTAAGAAAATGATAGAAAACTACCAAGTCCTTTGCTATTCAACACTTGAATCTTCTTTCTTGGAATCTTAGTTCTTCAAGTGAACTTGAAGAATATTAAAATGTGATCCACACAAGTCAAGGAAGAGAGAGCTGTTAGGGCCAAAAATTGTCCTCGGCCCAAATAGGATAACGCGTCTGACAATGAGGAAAAGTCCAACCCCAATCCCGATGTGGCCCAGGCCAAAACTTCCCGAATAAGACCCATTCGGTACGAAGTACAGTCGATCAAAACCATCTGGACATAGACCTCCTAATCCCAGTACACTTCCTGGACCTATGGTCGAATTCAGAGCCCACGGTTACATACGGATTACATTCCTACTCGAACTCTGATAAGGTAGTCCACTACCTTACCAATTCCTCAAAGGTTCGTGTCAGAGTCATACTTGGACTCCTTTTCACGCCAGGATAAGGGGGCCAAAGGATGTATCCCTGGAGGAAACAGATTACTATGAGAACTCCCAATCCCACCAAGATTGGGAGACCAGACAATCACTATTTAAATAGAGGCCAGCCCTCTCACGTAGGGAGGAGATTACACCTTCAGACCCCAGAGTTCCCGCTTAAGAACTTCACATTGCAGCCGTAGTCACAGTCCCTAACTAGACTTCTGGTAACCTCTTTACTCCCTAGCCCTCACTAAATCAACCTCTTTCAACCTTGCTGAGTTAAGCGTTGGAGTACCTACGGCAAACACCACCCTAGTGTTTTTTGTCGCTTCACGTTTGTTTCTCTATGTGTGTAGGTACAGCAGATCGCTAGTGGCCCCAACCTCACGGGATCAGTCCCTCCTTCCGTATATGTAGATTTTTACGTCTACACATATCAACTCAAACCACCTTCACATCACAATCTCCAGCACACCTATCACAAAAGGCCTCACGCTCCCCGCTGTTTGCAAACTTTCCACTCCCCACTGCAACTCAGCACCATTAAACAACACGAGTAGTCCACTCAAGGATATTTGGGTCTGCACATACAATATCAATGTGTCCATTCGGTTCAGCCCAAAAGTGAATCACGTGCCCACTCAAGTTCAACTAGTTCAGCTTTGGCATGGAAAGTAACACGCCTTCTCCACTTGGTCCAGCAAGCATGGGTAGCAATACTTGAATGGGAAAGGTATGTGTCATTATCTCCTTTTAACTACCACTCTATTTAATTAAATCTTTCTCTATTCGGCCCATTACTTAAATACATGCAGCCCATTTTTCCATTTAACTCACTCTTTATTCAGTCCATAACACATGCACATCATGCATATTGCTCTCCATTCGGCTCTTTGCTTAAAACATTCATGCCATACATGTCACTGCTCCAACTTCAATCAAATGTTCTCAACTACAAAGTCGGTCATGCCGACTGGGCCACGTAGCCCTCAAAGGTTTCAACTACAAGTCGGTCACGCCGACTCAACTGCAAGCTCCATACAAGCTCCACTTAGCATACACCTTTAATCGTGGAAGACCAATTCACGACTTTACACCTTTGATCGGCCCAGCCCGATTCACGAGTTTACACCTTCGAATCGATCATAACCGATTCACGAGTTTACACCTTCGGATCGGCTTTGCCTGTCCGATTCACGACTATATACCTTCGAATCGGCCCTACTCGATTCATGAGTTTACACCTTCAATCGGCTCAGCCCCATTCAGGAGTTTACACCTTTAGATCGGCCTTGCCCGATTCACGAGTTACAACTTCGAATCAACCTTGCCCGATTCACGACTCTACACCTTCGAATCGGCCGTGCCCGATTCATGAGTTTACATCTTTGGATCGGCCCTACCTGATTCACGAGTTACAGCTTCGAATCGGCCCTGCCTGATTCACGAGTTTACACCTTCAAATCGGCCTTGTCCGATTCATAACTCTACACCTTCGAATCGGCCCTGCCTGATTCACGAGTTACACCTTCGAATCAGCCATGCCCAATTCACGGGTTTACACCTTCGGATCGGCTCTGCCCGATTCATGAGTTACACCTTCGAATCGGCCCTACTCGATTCATGAGTTTACACCTTCGTATCGGCCCTACTCGATTCACAACTCTACACCTTCGGATCGACCGTGCCCGATTCACAAGTTACATCTTCGAATCGGCCCTGCTCGATTCATGAGTTGCACCTTCGAATTGGCGATGCCCGATTTACGAGTTTACACCCTTCGATCGGCCCAGCCCGATTCATGAGTTTACACATTCGATTAAACCTACTTTCTAAGCTAAATACTCTTTAACTTAGAGAGTGGGGGGCTAACTGTTAGGGCCAAAAATCATCTTGGGCTTGACGAGACCCAATAACGAAATAAACATGTCGCAGCCCAAGGCCTCAACCCAATCCGGATCGGGCCTACGCTTAAAATCACCTTGTGAACTACCCACTCTACTAGTTGGGCTATCCTATAAGTTAAGCTAAATTGGGTTTTAGCCCATTAGCTTGCAACAGTCCATAAATAGGAAATCAGAATCTCATTCTATTTCCTCTTCTACTAAGATTCCAAATGTTACTTAAACTATTAAACTTAATCTGATAAAGCCAAGAAATCATATTTCTTTCTTGATAGGGATTATCTCCCAAAAAAGAGGACTCAATGTCCTACTAGGATTCCAGCCCCTTGGGTTCACTATAAAAACAGAGGTTTGCCCTCTCATTAGGCATGCAATCTCCCATAGTCAATCTACACTACTCAAAACCATCTATTTGCTCCTAAAGTTCTTGCTTCCAAGAACCCAACGCCTCCGTCGTAGTCCTAGCTTCCGACAAGACTCCTGGTAATTCTTCATCTCTTTAATTCTTATCAAATAATCTCTTTCAGCCTTGCTGACTTGAGCGTCAAAGTGCCTACGGCAAACACCACCACGGTTTTTTCCGGAAGCTTCACGCTTGCCCTTTCATATGTGCAAGTCCAACGAATTGTCAGTTGTCTCAACCTCACCGAATTAGACCCTATTTTTATGACAGCGGATTTTTTGTATCTGCAGTTTGGCGCCCATTGTGGGGTCCTGACAATCATCTGCCAACGACAATTTACAATATGGGAGGTGACACGGAACTCCTTTTGACTGACAATGTTAATCAGAAAATCCCATCACGATAAGAATTTTTTTCTTTATTTTTCTTTGTTTGTTTTATCTATTCACATTCCATATTATATCTATTCGGCATATCGTAATTTATTTTATATTATATCGATTCAACGGGTCGAGTATAAGACCTTGAAGCTCATATTATTGTTCTAAATTAATATCGTAATTTTTTTTAGGTATTCTAAGGTTACGTGCTAATCTTATTTTTATTACATTTTTATTCCTTATTAATAAAATTTTAGGACAGTAATGTCTTTATTATTAAAACAATTTACAAGAATTTTTATGGACAATTTTAGCCTTATACACAAGATTTGTAAGACATTATTACCCTTGTACTTCCACAAAATTACTCAAGACCACAACTGACCACCAACAACCACAGCTGTCGGCTGTCGCCAGAATGGCACACGACCGATCGGATTTAGCAGGCCGTGCATTGATCGTGCTAGATCTGGGCTATTTTTTGGTTAGATATGGGCTTTTTTTCCTCTATGCAGCCGCTGGTATTAAGCTTGATCTAGGCTGATTCCGACATCAACATCGGCCCAACCACCACCATCTTACTCCCCTCGTTTTCCTCTTCAAATCCCACTAGTCACCGAAGCTGCCTCAAATCGCCGGTGAAGCCCACTGCTTATTTGCGAGATTTCCCTTTTTCTCAATCCTTTTGTTATCCAACAATAGTTTAATTCATATTTTTGTAGATAAAGATTAGAATTTATATCTCTCTAATTTTCACTATTATATTTGAAAATACTGTGTTGTTTTCAAGATTTTTTTATAATATTTTGAATTATTTTACCGTCATCTTTGCTAGTACATCGATCAACTAAAAATTTAAAATTTGATTTTATCTTTGCAAGTACATCAAGGGAAAATATGAACTAAACTAGTGTTGGATAACAAAAAGTCGAATAGCAGATAATTAACATTGAATTCAAAAACTAAAACTTGATCTAACCTTCTTTAATTTTCTCTATACAATCTCAAGAGCACCAATATCAAACTTTACTCTACTCAAGCTAACCAAAATTTCAGTTTTTATATCCGAAAATGAAAAGAGTATTCATTGCCATCTTGTTTGTCGTTCCTGCCTTCTCTAGAGCCAATGCCCCTAGATTGAGTGCCGTTGATGCAGCCACTTCAACAAAAAGTCCAGTTTGGTGGTGGCCCCCCCACCCAATTGCGCCTTTCTCGTCCCGAGATCCTAACGTTCAGAAATGTTTGGGTGATCTTCTTGGTGTAAGATCATGTTTTCATCAAATTTATGAGTCATATGACACCAAACAATTTCTGTCAATTCAGAATGTTGCATGGCTGTGCAACAAGTGAGTGCTGATGGCTCTTCGATGCTTTCTTTCAAGCTCCAGAGTCTCTTTTTTCAATATGTATTAAAGCAATGTTCTACAACTACAACTTAATCTTGATAATATTTATGTTAAATATATATTTTTTAATGATTAGCAAAAAAATGTTTTCTTAGTTTCCTGGCAAGGCTCAACATCTTGTGTTTACAGATTTAATAAAATAATTAAAGATTTTTTTTTTTTTAATGTTGGTAGTGCCTAATTTTTTATGTTTTCTTTGATGTATTGTTCTCTTTTGTTATGCCTCAAAAGTTACGCGTATATCAGCCCAATAAATGTCTTTTTGTATTAGCTGTCAAACCCATATTTGCTTAAAGATATTCATACCATCCCTATCTCATTTCAAGAGATGAATGGACGATAGCCTTCGATATGTTAAGATAACTTGCAAAACACTCATTACATTGAGTTCAAAGGTGTATAAATTGGCACTTCTATTCCCGAAAAGGAAGGTTGGGCACATGAGAGCTAAAGCATAAATTTAAGCTCAATTCTTTCTCTCTTTAAACACTGTATTTCTTCATCTTTGTATGCCTTATGGGCAATATTATAGAAATAGTCAAGGATCAATAAAATAACAGTGGATGTAAGAGTCACTTGTTTGAGCATCCGAACCACTATAAAAATCTCTCTTATTAGCCTATTATTTATGTTTTCTGCAACATATATGATCTCAGCTCCATATTCAAATCTCATGGATCCATCACGTGCAATTTCTAAGGCTCTCTTAGCACTTTGCACGTGCGAGTCGTTGGCATCCAAAATCAAATGTCAACAGTTTGGTGGCCCATGTAGGTCTCAAATCTACATCCAAGTTCCCTGATGGCGTGCTTAGATCTCAAACCTACGTTAAAATTCTCTAATCACGTGGCCAAATCACAGATCGCACACATTAGAATTCCCCAATCGCGTGGCCAGATCATATGTATTAGAGTTCTCTGATCGCGTGGCCAGATCACAGATTGCACGGGTTAGAATTCCCCAATCGCGTGGCCAGATCGTAGATCGTACGAGTCAAAATTCTCCAATCGCGTGGCCAGATCGCAGGTCGCACGCGTTAGAGTTCTCCGATCGCATGGCCAGATCGCAGATCACACACTCAGGTCGTCCTGATCCTCAGCTTCAGATCGCTGATCTTTAGCTTCAAATCTTGTGTTCAGATCACTGATCACACGCTGAGATCACTGATCTTTTGTGCTCTTAGGTTGAGCTCGTTATGACCTCTCAGGTCGAGCTCGTTATGTCCTCTCAGGTCGAGCTCGTTATGACCTTTTAGCTAGAGCTCGTTATGACCTTTCAGGTCGAGCTCGTTATGCTCTGAGGTCGACCACGTTATGCTCAGGTAGAACTCTATATGACCTTTCAGTTAAAGCTCGTTATGACCTTTTAGGTCGAGCTCGTTATGCTTAGGTAGAGCTCCTTTTAACCTCTCAGGTTGAGCTCGTTTGCTCTGAGGTTGAGCTCATTATGCTCAAGTAGAGCTCGTCATGATCTATCAGGTAGAGCTCGTTATGCTCTAAGGTCGAGCTCGTTATGCTCAGGTAGAGCTCATTATGACCTTTCAAGTCGAGCTCGTTATGCTCAGATAGAGCTCGTTATGACCTCTCAAGTCGAGCTCGTTATGCTCAAGTAAGCTCGTTATGCTTTGAGGTCGAGCTCGTTATGCTCAAGTAGAGCTCGTTATGACCTCTCAGGTCCAATTCGTTATGACCTTTCAGGTTGAGCTCGTTATACTCAGGTAGGGCTCATTGTGACCTTTCAGGTCAAGCTCGTTATGACCTCTCAGGTTGAGCTCGTTATGACCTCTCAGGTAGAGCTTCTTTTGACCTTTTAGGTCGAGATCATTATGCTCTGAGGAAGAGCTTGTTATGCTCAGGTAGAACTCGTTATGACCTCTCAGGTAGAGCTTGTTATGACCTTTCAGGTAGAGCCCGTTATGCTTTCAGGTCGAGCTTCTAACAGATTGCAATCAGCTCCTAGCTCTCAACACTATATCGCACCAGGAATAGTTCGAGACTGCAGCCTATAGTACAATAGCCATTCAGATCAAAGATTTGAGTTTCTGAAAAGCGATTATGCCCTCCAAAATTGGGGGGCTTCTGTAATGCCTCAAAAGTCACGTTGATATCAGTACAATAAATGTCTTTTTGTACTAACTGCCAAGCCCATATCTGCTCAAAGATATTCATATCAACCCTATCTCATTTCAAGAGATGAATGGACGAGAGCCTTCCATGTGTCAAGACAACTTGCAAAACACTCATTACATTGAGTTCAAAGGTATATAAATTGACACTTCTCTTCCCGAAATGGAAGGCTGGGCACATGAGAGCTAAAACATAGATTTAAGCTTAATTCTTTCTCTCTGTAAACACTGTATTTCTTCATTTTTGTATGCCTTATGGGTAATATCATAGAAATAGTCAGAGATCAATAAAATAACAGTGGATGTAGAAGTCGCTTGTTTGAGCATCTAAACTACTATAAAAACCTCTCTTGTTAGCCTATTATTTATATTTTCTACAACATATATGATCTCAGATCTATATTCAAATCTCATGAATCCATCACGTGCAATTTCTAAGGCTTACTTAGCACTTTGCACGTGCGAGTCGCTGGCATCCAAAATCAAGCGTCAACATCTTTGATCGCTGAGAATGCTATCCAAAGTTTTATTTGACCATCCCCAATCAGTTTGCGGTTAAGTTGCTACATACGTAAAATTATTAATTTCATGGTTGAAGACATTGTCTGAGCTGCAAAGAGAGCATGCTACCATGGTTATAGTATGTTGCAAAAAAAAAGTATTAGATATAGCATTCAAGGCATATAAAATTATTAATGGAACTGGTTGTAGACTTATGAGAAAGATTATTTTGATTCATTGATAGAAATGTGACCAAATTAGGCAGTGTTTGTTTGAGCTTATTAGCTGGTTACACCAAACTAGCTTATAAGCTCTAAAATTAAGCTGATCTGTTTATTTATAGCTTTTTTAGACTTATAAATTGGACGTATAAGAAAAAAAAAGTTAGGGGTACCAACCTTTTTTTTTTTTTTTTTTTTTTTTTTTTTTTTTTGCTTATGAGCTACTTTGACTCAGTATATTACCACATTACCTTTATTTAATTTTAAAATTTCATCATATAACTTTATTTTTTATTTGATAAAATAATTTAGTATCATTTTTAGTTATTTTAATAATAAAATGTATTTATGAGTGATATTTTACCAACAACGTACGTCTAATTACTTATCAGTTACTTATAAGTACTTTAACCAAACATGTAACTGCTTAAATTTCAAATGCTTATGAACTCAAATTACCTTATAAGCGTAACTATTTATAAGTTAATTTTCATAAGCTCAACCAAACAGACTCTTAGTAAATATGTATTAGCTTACATCAAGACCTTTGATAAAAGATTTTTTTTATTATTATTATTTGACATTTTTTCAAGGGTTAAATTATAAACTACTCCACTTCTAAATGCGTTGCGATTTGTAAATTAAACCCTTCGGCCTTATTTACTCGGTCTTAGTTAAAATGCATTTAGGATTTTTTTTTTTTTTTTTTTTCATTTTGACCCCATGACAAGCGGTCAAATTTCAGGGTCAAATAAGGTTTTGGGTTTTGGGTAACCACTCTTGGGCTGTAGTGTTTATTCAGAGAACCCAGCTTTTATAAGATACAATAAGGCCCATTTTTAATTTTAGGCTTAAACAAGATCCAAAAACAAGATATACATAAAAATGAACCATCAATGAAAATTAAAAAAAAAAATTGCTTATAAGAAACAATAAGGCCCATTCTGGATCTTAGGCTTAAATACGAGCCGAAAACAAGATATACATAAAAATGAACTATCAAATGAAAATTTAAAAAAAAAAAAAAATTGCTTAAATTATTCAATAGCATGCTTATATATTTCTTAGAATCCTATATTAGTGCCTAAACATATCACTTTAAATTGATAAGAAAATAAAAGAGAAAGAAATTTGAAGGAGGATCGATTAAAAATGAAATAGATTACATCAACTTAACTTTGCGACTTATTTAAATTTTGACCTTTTGTTTTTATTTTTTACTTTTACTCTTTGATCCATTTCATTTCAACGTCTATACATAAAAGATAATTTATAAGAAATCATTATTCTTATACAGTTTTGAACAATTTTTAGACTATTAGATTGCAGTAAACTGATAGTTATGAACCCGTTAAAAATCTAGAGAGAATGTTATTTTCAATAAATGATAGTTTCATGGATTACTATAACATATATATATTTTTTGGTCCCCTGGTGAAAATAACCTCATTCCAATTGCCCATTTGGGAGAATATTGACTCCATTTGATCTTGTCTTTAGCTATGTCTACTCTCATTTGCTTTTGGAATCCACATTTGTTTCTGTTTCTCAATCCAAAACTTTGCCACCTCAATTAAATAAAATTTTCTTTTTAATACATAAACTAATTTTAAAAGTTACAAAAAGCCGGCATATACAATAAAAAAAATTCTTCTAATAGGTCATACAACATCCTTCTCAAAACAAGTCGGTGCAAGCAACGACTCTATTCTTCACTTTTTCTTTCACTCTCTTAAAAAAATGATAAATTCTTTTATTTTATTTTCTTTTTAAATTTCCCTACTTCGTTTTAATATAATTTATTCTTTTAAGATATAAAAGAACATAAGATAAGTATCAGATAATGAAAATAATAGAAATAAATATCTTTGAACAATTTAAATACTTAGGAAAATAGTCTATGAAGAACAAAATTCTTTTCTTTTTTTTTTATTAATAAAATTTCCTATAATATCAATTTCGTCATAGATAAATTAATTATTGCGCATGTATAATGCAAGTAGAATATTAAATGAATAATATTCCAAATCATTTTTTCAACAACAAACATTCTCAAACACTTTTTAAATCTACTTTGGTTCATTCGGGTCAAATTAATTTAATATTTCAACGTGCGAGGGCCTAATGACTAGGAAGCATCCTGAATAATGCATTGATGTTGATGACCCAATTCCATGAATAATTAAACAGAAAAAACAGTTCTGTATTTAAATTCCTAGCTCTGGACGGTGTGCCCTATAGTTTTCTATAGCTTTATGTATAACTTTGCCTCTTGGATATGTCCAAGGACGTGTGTCTAAAGGGGTGTTCTTCTGTTATTTCTTGTTCTTTTTCAATACAATTACTGGGCTTATCCGAAAAAAAAAAAAGGATGGTGACTTGCGTATAATTTATTAATTCAAAAGGAATTTTACCCAATAAAATATTTCAAAAATTTATTCGTAAACAAAATCAATGAAGCTAAGCTCGAGAAAGACTGCAATCTTTGATGAAGTCACGTACATAGCTTAATATAAGAGGCTGAAGCTGCAAAGAGAACCCAACAAGCTACAAAGGAGAAAAGATCAAACACTTTTGCGGATTTGCTTCAAATCAGCAACAAGAGACAGATACTCTCCAAGTAAGTAGTAATGCTGGCCTAGCTTGATTTATTTTCCGAAGAAAGTTTTGCATTATTAGTTTCTTAAGATTTTTATTCTTATCTACTTGTGCTATTTATGGGTCAGGAGTAACCAATATTAATGGATGTGCCATAGATTCAGCATGTGTAGTTTTCCAATAAGAATGGATATCGAAAAAAAAATTAACCAGGTATATTCCAAAAAGCCTAGTTAGTAAATATGGGTACGGCAAAGAAAGGGTACGGAAATTTTACGGGTATAATATAGTAAACGGTGAAAAATACGTTTATAAAAATTCGTTCATAAAATTCAGATACGAGAAAAATAAGGCACGGGTATATACGGATTTAATACGGTGTATTTTTAATAATATGTTTTGAAAAATACGGTCATATCAATCTTAGTTTTAGCACTTTTATGGACTACCTGTTTAAAATCAATATAGTATTTCAAATGCAAAGTATTCAATTAACTAATAACCACAAATACACAACATATAATTGATATTCAAATTATAATTTCTAGACTCAAACACAATATTTAGCCTAAATTCAACTATAGTATCAAACCAAACATATAAGTCATAACAAAACCAAAATTAAAAAAAGTTCTTAAACCGGTTTGGATGTAATATGTATAAGGAAATATTAGATAATTTCTTTTTATAATTTACTTTTTTAGACTTTTACGAAATTGATAAAATTAAAAAGTGATATGAAAATATATATCTGATCATCTCAAAACTTGATTAAATTCATATGATCTTGATATAATTATCTTTAATAATCATTAAGATTACACGTCATTAACTTAGATCCAAACATTGAACTTCATAAAATAGCCAAAGCCAATCGGTCCACTAAACACAAAAACGACACCGTTAGTCCGAAGTTAGAAACAAAAGCACCACTATAAAATATAAATTCCTGGCAAAGTATTTCTCTCTCCTCTCCCCTCCTTCGTGGCACACTCATCACAGCTTCAACCATCTTCTATCGGAGGATTCAGATCTGGTCCTTGTACAGCCTTCGTCCACTGTTCAATTTTTATTTTTCTGTTTCAACTTCCCAGTCAAAACATTTTCACAAACTCTAGCGAGTCATAAGACAGATCTGGTAATTAATAGCTGTGTTTTTAGTTATATTTCGTCATTAGTTTTTTCATCTTTATCTAGTACGCGTTTTGACTGTGTTTTTATCATCTTTAAATTCGAAATCTTATGGTGGATACATGTCGTTTTGGGGGTGAGATTGTGTTTTTTTTTTATCAATAATTTCCGAATTATTCACGAATTATATGGGAAGTCTTATTATACGCGAATTATACGACAAATTTTACAAAATATATATATGTTTTATACGCGAATTATATGACTGTCCGTACAATTTGCGTATAATATGCGTTTTTACTAACTAGGCCAAAAAGCAGAAAGAAGAGAAAATGTTCAGACGTTGTAAATTTCTTCATTTTGATTTCTGCACATGAATACGCACAATTAAAATTGTACTTGCACATAAATTGGCATCATTTTTTTTTTTTTTTTTTTTTTTTAAACTGGATTTGCAACTTTATGTAGAAGTTTCAAAACGCTTTTCAATATTCAATCTTATAGTGAATGCCCTTCTTGTTTCAAGTTAGTTTAGTCATAAACATTCATTCAACAGTAAGCTGTTACTTAACTTATGAATAATAGTTATGACTTACAGAAAAATAAGTTCTAAGAAAACTCTTCTTGTTTCAGGAAAAGCTCCAGGATAATTTCTTTTCCTTCTAAAAGATATAAGAATAAGAAAATGAGTAATATTACACATACAACATTATATGGATTGGGTGAAAGTTTATTTTTAATTTAAAATCTGTTAATCATCTTTTTCTACATCATGTTATGTAAGAAATATTGTATGTGAAGTATTATGTAAGAAAAATCTATCTAAAGATTCTTCCCATGGATCTAGAAGGAACCTTGGAAAAAAAAAAAAAAAATAGTCATCAAAAGTTTAGGTCTTTATCAGTAAAAGAATGAACAACAATTTAATCATAACCATATATATTTAAAAATATATACGTCATTAGATTTTTAAATGCTTAGGCGAGGATCTTAATGCTTTTTCGTAAGGGTTGATGGCATAAACTTAAAATCAGGTAGAAAGAGTGAGATTCTAGCAACACAATTGTATCGATAAAAAGGTGGATCTAATGGGACCATTCTACTCTTACTAATTCAATAAGCAAACTAGCAGGGAGAGAGAGAGAGAGAGAGAGAAATCAGGTTACAGAATATGAAAAATTAAAAGAGTATTTTACCCTTCTTTATTTAAGAGGGTTGGACGGAGTTAGAAATTTAGGGATTGGTTGATTCTTTCTCATCAACATCTTGGATTTTTTCCTTGATTAAAATTGGTATAATTCACACCCATCTAACACTTTTCCAACTGTACAGGGGCTGTTGGTAAAAGTCAGAATACCAACTTCAGCAAGTAATGCAAGCTTCAGCAAGTAATGCAAGTCTCATTTGAGGGAAGATGTTGGTAAAAGTCAGAATAACAACTTCAGCAAATAATGCAGTCTCGTTTAAGGGAAAGTGTTGAATAAAAGTTAGTGCTTGAATTAGTTTATTACTATAGTTAAGATCAGCAATTAGTTAGTTATAACTCCGGTAGCACTATATAAGTGTTTCTACTGTGTACTTTTCTCTCTCAAGCAAAATAAGCTCAATAACAATAATTCCCAGAATCGTCTTCTTCTTTCTTTTTCTTTATTTTCTCAGTTTTTGCTCAAATCTCTCATGGTATTAGAGCCATCGACTAGTGTCTAGTATGGTTGACCTGACACAATTCTCTTCTTCACAAGACAACTCAAACACCAAATTGATCACTGAATCAGTCAATTTTGTAAATCCACAGTCAATGTCATCTTCATCTCTCCCTGTTATTTCTCCCAAATTAACTAGGGATAACTATAGATTTTGGAAGTCTCAAATCCTCTTTGCGGTTGGATCTCATGATTTAGAGGAACATCTCATTGGATTGATTGCATGTCCAGCTCCAGTTGTCAAAATTCAAGCTGAAGGAGCTGATGGTTCAATGGAGAAGAAACCTAATCCGCAATACAATCAATGGAAGAAGACCGACAAATACTGGTAAGCTAGCTCCTGAGATCAATTTTCGAATCTATGTTCAGTGTAATCTCAAAATGTCAGTACTCTGCTGATATATGGTTGACTCTAGAAAAGGAATTTATCATAGAATCAAGAACAAGAATGTTGCATGTTAAAACCTTACTGCAAAACATAAAAAAGACAACCTCAGTATCCATGAATATTTTGTCAAAATGAAAAGCTTTGCTGAGAATTTGACAGCAAATGGGATAACAGTTACTCACGAAGAGTTGATAAACTATAATCTGGATGATCTCAATTCGGAATATGATGCTACAGTTGTAAATATCACCACACGTCTAAAGTCTAAACTTGTCCCCCTTACAGTACAAGAAGCTCAGATAACTTTACAAAAATTTGAGCTCCGGTTGGAAAAAGCAAATCTTCTGATGAACTCAGTCATCAACAATGAATTTCATGGAAGTTCAGTTCATCTTGCAAATGTATCACCTGATCTGAACAACAAAAATTATTAGCATGACACAACTCAACTCAAAACTGGACAGCCTCCTACTGGACACTCTCCATTTGCTATACAGCCCCCTGAATTTTCAACCATAAGTTATGCTTCTCCATAGTCCATTACTGGACCACCTTAGTTTGCCTCACAAAATCAGTTTTATCTAGCTCAATATACTGGTGGCAGAGGAAGAGGCAGGAGAGTAGGTAAAGGAAAGTTCATTTGTCAAGTCTGTGGCAAGACTGGACACTTGGCATTGAACTGCTATCATAGATTTGATGTCAATTTTACCAGGGGAAGCACTTCATTTGGCAGAACCAACTTTGTGTAAAATTATCCTAGACCTCCAGCATCGTTTCAACCTCAAGCATCATTTCAAGGAACAAATTTCCCTTTTCAGTATTTCCCACAGATCTCTACTGACATATGAATTCCCCAAATAATGCACCAGGCTTTTCAACCTCGTCTTATTCTAATACTGGACCTCAGCATACTTCCCAGAATGTTTTCTCTACAACATTTGCTTCAACCTCGGGATAACCTCAGTCACATTTAGGAGCTCAAGGTGGTACATCTGGTGTTAACAATCAGGTGTTTCTGTCTCAGGCACAAACTCAAAATTATCCAACTCATAGAGCTAACTATACTGCCACACCATGGGGCAGTTTACTCAAAGGACATCTCAAGTTTGCATTTAATTAAAAGGCTATCAAGTTTTAAAGTGTTAACTAAATAGCCATATTAGTGATTAAGGGTAATTAGTGCTTAATTAGGATTAATGAAGTATTATGTAATCTTTTCAAAATTATACTATATTCCCACAAACCCGAAATTGTTGCAAACAAACCCAAACATCTTCCCGCCATTAACGCATCTCTACCTCTACATCTTCTTCTCTTCTTCTTAGCTTCGTCTACATCTTCTTCTTCCTCTGCATCTTCTTCTTCTTCCTCTTTCCTCTGCATCTTCTTCTTCTTCCTCATTCCTCTACATCTTCTTCTTCCTCATTCCTCTATATCTTCTTGTTCCTCCGCCATTAACACTTTATTCTTCCTCCACCATTAACATCTTCTTCGCCAAAGATCCCCCTCCTCCTCCTCCTCCTGACATTTCCTCTAAGTATGTTTATGTCATTTTTATATTTTATATTTAGATTTACAAAGATTTAATAATGGATGGGGTTTGGGTTATGATTTTGATTTAGTTGTTTAGGTTGTTGGGTTGTGTTTGATGTAATGCAAGTTGAAAGGAGTGAAATTTGTTGAAAATTTGTTCTGGGTATGTGTTCTGGGTATGATGGAATCGATTGTAGGTGGAGATGACTGAAAATGTGTTCTGGGTATGATGGATCGCTTAAGCGATCTGGTATATCGCTTAAGCGAGCTGGTAGGTCTGCTAATGCAGCAGATAGATCGCTTAAGCGATCAGGTATGCAGCAGATAGATCGCTTAAGCGATCTGGTAAAAATCTGGTGTATAGGAGCAGATCGCTTAAGCGATCAGTAAATGGCATAAGATCGCTTAAGCGATCATAGTTATTTATACTGGATCGCTTAAGCGATCAATTATATCGCTTAAGCGATCCAGTGTAAATAACCATGATCGCTTAAGCGATACAACATACCATATAAGCACTGTGCAGATTCTTTTTAAAATATTTGAACCCTTAGCACAACATTTAAGAATTTTTTTTTCTTGCATTACAGGTAGTTGGCTATTATTACACATGGGACAAGTTGTTTTGGGTGTTGAATATTTTGGTGAGTGGGTGGAGGAAGCGCGTAGCTGGCAATGGATTAGGAAGAGCATAGAAGCTATACCAATTGTTGTGAGCACAGAGGTTAGTTTTGATGAGTTGATTGATGAAATAATTAGAAGAGGTAATTTGAGTTGCTCGTTTAGTGATATAGTTGTGAAGTATCTTTTAAGCAGAGTTCCTGAAAATTATAAGGTACCTCCTGTTATATTAAAGTCAGATGAAAGTGTGAAGTTATATATGATTGATGTGGTCGATAATGGTTCGAGGCCAATTTTAAGGGCTTCTCTTATAGAGAAACTGTTCGAAGTTGGTTCAAAGGAGGGGATAACGATGAAGTAGGCGGAGATTTGCCTAGTTTTAATTTGAACTACGAGGTCAATGATTTGTTAGTTGAAAAATCAAGAGTAGACGGTCAATTGGGTGGTGAGGAGGACACTGTAGAAGAGGTTGGTGATGGGGGGAAAAATGAAAATGTTGAGGAGGAGGACCCCGTAGATGTTCCCACAGATATAGAGATTCCTTTAAATACAGATTATGCAGAAGGCGTAGATTGTGAGGAAGAGAACATTATGGTTGTTTATGCAGGTTCAGAAAGGGCAATTGGAGGTAATAGTGAATCAGCTCATGTTTTTACGGATGGATCGGAGTTGCACATAGGGTATTTATTTGACAACAAAGAGGAAGTGGTGAGGAAGTTAAAACTTGTTGCCATGAGAGGTAATTTTGAGTTCATCACCAAAAAGTCAAATTCATTGGCTGTGACGGTTGCATGTCGTGACCGAAAGTGCAAGTGACAGATTTATCGTAGAAGGTTGGCGGAGTCGAAAAAATTTATGCTTAGCACATATACCTGTGAGCACACTTGTGGTTTGGGACATATTTCAGGTGAGCATCGACAAGCGTCTGCTGATGTTATTGGACAATTTATCAAAAGTCGGTTCGTTGAAGGGAAAAGTCCATCTCCTAAAGACATTCAGAGACTTGTGCGCATAGAGTTGGGATGTGCTGTTAGTTACTGGAAATGCTGGAAAGGGAGACAACATGCACAAGATTTTGTTTATTTTTTTGAAACTGGATTGCAACTTTATGTAGAAGTTTCAAAACGCTTTTCAATATTCAATCTTATAGTGAATGCCCTTCTTGTTTCAAGTTAGTTTAGTCATAAACATTCATTCAACAGTAAGCTGTTACTTAACTTATGAATAATAGTTATGACTTACAGAAAAATAAGTTCTAAGAAAACTCTTCTTGTTTCAGGAAAAGCTCCAGGATAATTCTTTTCCTTCTAAAAGATATAAGAATAAGAAAATGAGTAATATTACACATACAACATTATATGGATTGGGTGAAAGTTTATTTAATTTAAAATCTGTTAATCATCTTTTTCTACATCATGTTATGTAAGAAATATGTATGTGAAGTATTATGTAAGAAAAATCTATCTAAAGATTCTTCCCATGGATCTAGAAGGAACCTTGGAAAAAAAAAAAAAAAAATAGTCATCAAAAGTTAGGTCTTTATCAGTAAAAGAATGAACAACAATTTAATCATAACCATATATATTTAAAAATATATACGTCATTAGATTTTTAAATGCTTAGGCGAGGATCTTAATGCTTTTCGTAAGGGTTGATGGCATAAACTTAAAATCAGGTAGAAGAGTGAGATTCTAGCAACACAATTGTATCGATAAAAAGGTGGATCTAATGGGACCATTCTACTCTTAATAATCAATAAGCAAACTAGCAGGGGAGAGAGAGAGAGAGAGAGAAATCAGGTTACAGAATATGAAAAATTAAAAGAGTATTTTACCCTTCTTTATTTAAGAGGGTTGGACGGAGGTAGAAATTTAGGGATGGTTGATTCTTTCTCATCAACATCTTGGATTTTTTCCTTGATTAAAATTGGTATAATTCACACCCATCTAACACTTTTCCAACTGTACAGGGGCTGTTGGTAAAAGTCAGAATACCCACTTCAGCAAGTAATGCAAGCTTCAGCAAGTAATGCAAGTCTCATTTGAGGGAAGATGTTGGTAAAAGTCAGAATAACAACTTCAGCAAATAATGCACTCGTTTAAGGGAAGTGTTGAATAAAAGTTAGTGCTTGAATTAGTTTATTACTATAGTTAAGATCAGCAATTAGGTAGTTATAACTCCGGTAGCACTATATAAGTGTTTCTACTGTGTACTTTCTCTCTCAAGCAAAATAAGCTCAATAACAATAATTCCCAGAATCGTTCTTTTCTTCTTTCTTTATTTTCTCAGTTTTTGCTCAAATCTCTCATGGTATTAGAGCCATCGACTAGTGTCTAGTATGGTTGCCTGACACAATCTCTTCTTCACAAGACAACTCAAACACCAAATTGATCACTGAATCAGTCAATTTTGTAAAACCACAGTCAATGTCATCTTCATCTCTCCCTGTTATTTCTCCAAATTAACTAGGGATAACTATGATTTTGGAAGTCTCAAATCCTCTTGCGGTTGGATCTCATGATTTAGAGGAACATCTCATTGGATTGATTGCTGTCCAGCTCCAGTTGTCAAAATTCAAGCTGAAGGAGCTGATGGGTCAATGGAGAAGAAACCTAATCCGCAATACAATCAATGGAAGAAGACCGACAAATACTGGAAGCTAGCTCTGAGATCAATTTTCGAATCTATGTTCAGTGTAATCTCAAAATGTCAGTACTCTGCTGATATATGGTTGACTCTAGAAAAGGAATTTATCATGAATCAAGAACAAGAAAGTTGCATGTTAAAACCTTACTGCAAACTAAAAAAAAAGACAACCTCAGTATCCATGAATATTTTGTCAAAATGAAAAGCTTTGCTGAGAATTTGACAGCAAATGGGATAACAGTTCTACGAAGAGTTGATAAACTATAATCTGGATGATCTCAATCGGAATATGATGCTACAGTTGTAAATATCACCACACGTCTAAAGTCTAAACTTGTCCCCCTTACAGTACAAGAAGCTCAGATAACTTTACAAAAATTTGAGCTCCGGTTGGAAAAAGCAAATCTCTGATGAACTCAGTCTCAACAATGAATTTCATGGAAGTTCAGTTCATCTTGCAAATGTATCACCTGATCTGAACAACAAAAATTATTAGCATGACACAACTCAACTCAAAACTGGACAGCCTCCTACTGGACACTCTCCATTTGATACAGCCCCCTGAATTTTCAACCATAAGTTATGCTTCTCCATAGTCCATTACTGGACCACCTTAGTTTGCCTCACAAAATCAGTTATCTAGCTCAATATACTGGTGGCAGAGGAAGAGGCAGGAGAGTAGGTAAAGGAAAGTTCATTGTCAAGTCTGTGGCAAGACTGGACACTTGGCATTGAACTGCTATCATAGATTTGATGTCAATTTACCAGGGGAAGCACTTCATTTGGGCAGGAAAACCAAACGCACTAAACACAAAAACGACACCGTTAGTCCGAAATCAGAAACAAAAGCAGCACTATAAAATATAAATTCCTGGCAAAGTAATTCGCTCTCCTCTCCCCTCCTTCGTGGCACACTCATCACAACTTCAACCATCTTCTCTCGGAGGATTCAGATATGGTCCTTGTACAGCCTTCGTCCACCGTTCAATTTTTATTTTTCTGTTTCAATTTCCCAGTCAAAACATTTTCACAAACCCTAGCGAGTCATAAGACAGATCTGGTAATTAATAGCTGTGTTTTCAGTTATATTTCGTCATTAGTTTTTTTTGATCTTTAATTATTACGCGTTTTGACTGTGTTTTTATCATCTTTAAATTCGAAATCTTATGGGGGATACATGTCGTTTTGGGGGTGAGATTTTGTTTTGTTTTTTTTTTTTTTTTTTTTCAATAATTTGTGAATAGTTCGCGAATTATACAGGAAGCCTTCTTATACGCGAATTATAAGATAGATTTTACAAAATATGTATACGTGCGTTTTATAAGCGAATTATACAGCTGTCCGTATAATTTGCGTGTAATATACGTTTTTACTAACTAGGCCTATACCTTCTTTGAGGTTTCAGTTTAGAGCAATGTTACAGTTACTGAAAAAATATATCGAATTCATTCATTGAATAGACGTGACATCATCCGTTTTTTTTTTTTTAAAACACAATTCATAATTAATCAATGGTCATGATGGTGTCACGTTTATCGATGCATGAATTTGATATCCCTTTGTGAGTGACTGCATCACTTACCTTCGGTTTAAGACTTTAAGTTATTCACACCCCAAAAGGTATGAAGAATTAACCATGACCTGCCCTCATATTTGAAGAATTATCCAATAACTCCCCTCAAGCCATTAGTTAACAGATTCTATTTTCAGGGTATTTCATTTACCCTCCTCTGAGATCAATTAGCTCATAGATTTGTGCCGAAAAGATTAAAAACACCCCTGTTTTTAGTGACATGTTGGTTTCATCCAATTTCAAAATTAAAAGTCTACTTTACCCCTTCCCATGACTTACCAACTTAACAAATTTCTTAAATTCTTCACTCAATAGATATCCCAATCCACAAAATGAACCTTGAACTTATAATTATACTATCCCAAGCAATGTTATACATTTAGTTGATTTTTAGATAAAAGAAAACATATGATAATTCCTCAAAGGGATAAAGTAACTAAATAATTAATGATAATTATAAAAAAAGAAGATTAATATGAATGAAATAATTTAAACCTGATTAAATAAATAAGAGATGTTGAAATACTGATTTATCAACTTTAAAAATAATTATATTTTAATCAAAACATTAAAAAGTTTATATGTTACTAAAACTAGCCATTTAAAAAGGGAAAATAATTAGATAGCCAACAATAATTATTTAAAATGATTTTTTATTTTAATCAAATGTTTTAAATTTATATTATGAGATAAACAAAGGCTAGATTATTTATAACTCATCTTAAAGTAATATTAATTGAGAAAAAAATCAAAATAATGGTATTGGTAAAACTAATGTTTTTTGTTAAAAAATAATTAAAATAAAATTATTTATAAAAATAATAAGGAATATAAAAAAAATATATTTTTAAGTTGGTAAGTCATGGGAAGGGGGAAAGAAGACTTCTGAAATTTGATGGAACCCTAACATATCACTAATGGTAATGGTGTTTTTAATATTTTCGAAACGAAGTGGATGACTTGGATATTAATTGATCTTAAGGGGGTAAATAATACTAGATGACTGAATCTGTCAAGTGTCAACCAACGGTTTAAAACTTAAAAGGGAGGTATTGGATAATTTTTCAAATGTGAGGGGACCTTAAGTAATTTTTCATACCTTTGGGGTGTGATCATTAAACTGAAACCTCAGGGGAGGTGTGGATAATCGTTCTTAAAATTTTAAAGTAAATAAAAGAGTTATTATCCCTCACTTCCCCTGAGGTTTGTGTTTTTCTTAAGTTTAAAATAGCATCACTTACCTCTCCTAAGATTTAAAAAATTCTTTCAAAACCTCCATTTTCCACCGCTTGCTAACAAAAACTGTTAGGCTTATTGTATTTTCTTAATGGAAAATTATCAAACCTCCTATGTATATCTATATACCAAAAAGCCTCTTAGATATTGGAAATTATTTTTAAACCCCTACCAATAAAACCAAGTTTCTCTCAACTCCAAAACCAGTTAAATACCTTATTATTGGTCTAATATATGTTGAACCTACTAGCTTAAGTTTTTAGGTGAGATTCAGATGATAGTTTAATATAGTATCAGAGTTAAAGGACTTAAGTTTGAAACCTCACATACAAACTGGATTAAAAAAAAAAAAAAATCCAAGTTGATGTGAGAGGGTCTATTAGTCTAATATATGTTGAGTCCTCACCTATAAGTTTAAGTTTTTAGGTTGGATGACAATTTAACATTTATTTATCCCTAATTCCATTAAAATAAAAAAAATTAATAAATACAACTTACTTTTAATTTTTATAAAGAAAAAAACAATGAACCTATATACTTGAGGTGTTTTTTAAATAATCTTTATACTTAGGGGGAGTTTAAAAACCGACTCCGTTAGTGAACGTTGAAGAGGGGAGGTTAGGGATGCTACTTTAAACTTGTGGGCTGTCACTAGGAAAAACGCAAACCTTAGCTTAGGTGAGGGTTAATAAGCTTCAATAAAACCAAATTTATCATCTCCGTTTTTGTTTATCAACCTAAATTCAATATCATTTCTTCACATTTAACAAACGCATATATTTAATCTTTGGATTGTATTGCATGCCTGATATGCTTTCTTCTCCGCAAATTAAACTATGAACCCTAAAACTACTTTGAAGAGTTGGAGTTGCTCTCTTTTGCCTGGCCATTATTTATTTTTTCCATGGAAATTGCATGCTCTCAATCTCTCCGAAAGTATCAACTTTTTCAGTAATTAATTCTTTTTCATGCATGTCTGTCCTCGTACACATTGGTGGTTCAACTGTCTCGCTAAAATCCGTCTACATTTCCTGTCTCACACATTTTTCACTAAAGAAATGTTTCCGAAGATGTCAATGTACTCTCATATTAATATTGGCCTCGATCAAAACGATTTTTCATTGGTGGGACTCACTCCAACTGTATTCTTTACCAATATGCATCGGTTTTCCTCATATTCTTTTACTTAATGGAATACTCTCGATTTCCATGTGTTTTTTAATTTTAATTCTTCGTTTTCAGATGAATAAAGTATCTCTGTAGATAAGACAACGTCCTTGTCTGGAGCTTCGCTACGTAAAAGAAGAAAAAAAATATGATCCTTAATTAAAAAATCTATGGGAAAGATAAGATTTATACTTGAATGCAAAGAGATTCAATTTTTGGGTTATTAAGAAACAGTTTAGGGTTTGTTATATTAAAACACAATAATTTATTTCTTAAGTTAATAATCTGTGTTTGGTACGTTTCAGTACTGGTGATGAAATGTGAAGTAGATTATGAAATAATACATTATTGAAGATACAGTCACTTATCACTTACAGCAGCAATATACTACAACTCAGCTCTCAGCTCAACTTAATCACTGCTCAACTTAATCAATTAGTGTTGTTTAGTTAAATGTAACTATGGTTAATCAAATTGTAATTGTGATTAACTGAATTAGTTGAGTTGGTTGAGTTATGTTTTTGTAGAACTTACTTACTTAGTTTATCTTTATACTTTATTAACTAACCTTGTGTTCATATGTGTTATTTATTTATTTTCTGTATGTTTGCTCTTGCAAATCTGTAGGTTTGATTACTTGATTAAACATGTTTGCACTTGATCTTATTTATGTTCTTTGTTCATAAGTTTGACAAAAGGGGAGAATGTGGAATATTCATATTTGTCAAACTTATGAGTGTTGTGTGTGTGCACAACAGTTATATGTACACACTTATTGTCAATCTTATGATTCGGCTTGTTTCCTTTGTTGTATGTGTGCACATAAGTTCTATGTACACACAAATTGCCAAACTTGAGTCTCGGCTTGTTTTGTTTAGAGTGTGTGTGCACACCAGTTTGTGCTTTCACTCTTGCTTCAGATATTTGCAACCCAACACGAGTTGCATGTCTAAAAAGGTGAAAAAGATATTGTTTATCTTTGTCTGTCACTTTTTAGGACCTTTCTACATGTTTCATAACACCCTTAAGTTGTCCTAAGGAATAAAGTTATTTTCTCGATTTGTTTTGTGGTCCAAACCAAAAGAAGGAAAACTTTCCTTATTTGGACAAATATTGGTTAGTCCCTTGTTTGCTGACTTGGCATTATATTGTTGAAAAAGAAATCCTTCATTATATAATACTCCTTCTTGCGTGTATGAATCTAACCTTTTGACACTTTGTTTCATTATACCCTGATTCTCTTAGAGTATTTTTCTATCTTAAGGTTCAAGGTTCATTTCCATATTTTGTGCCAAAACCTCACCATATCAAACATGTTATTGATGGCTTTTGGAATGTCCTTTGTTAATGTTGGTGTGTGGCGTTGGTGGTTGAAGCTTGGTGGTTCACAAGCTGTTCATGGGTGTGTTCCTAGTGTGAAGAAGATCCAAAAGAGTTGCTACACGTTAAGGATTTAGAGTGTGGTGCTAAGTGTAAAGTTGAACTGGGAGTTCTTTTTGCTGTAACTTAGATCAGTTTTGAACTATATCTTGTAATGTATTTTTAACTTAGTGGATTGCTTCGATCTAGACAAGGTCCCATGGATGTAGGCTAAAAGTGGATTAAGCCAAACCATGTATATGACTATGTTTTTTATTTTTTGCACTTGTGTTTGATGTGTTCAAATTGGAAATGTTTAATCTACTAGGTAAATATTCCACTACACTTAAAATGGGTAACCACACTCTCTAATGTGAGTTAAATCTCCAATCCTCTCCCCAACACGATACAATGATGGCTGATCAAACAAATAATTATCATGTTGGAACTAAGTTAGTATTAACAATATGGGCGTATCACAAGCTTTGACATTATTCATAAGAGCTTTAACAAGCAAATCAATAAGATATTTTTGCTGAGTCAAATTTATACCAGTAGCTGTTCTTTTGGCTTCAAAGCTAAGGAAATAACTCACAGATCCTAGAGTTTTGAGAGAAAAATCTTATTTATATTAGTAATAACTTGTTGCACACTAGAGACGTTACAACCAGTGATGAGAATATCATTAACACAGACTAACAAGTAAACTTGAACAACATCTTAATTGAAAACGAACAAACTACTATCAAAAGCAGAATTAGTGAAAACCCATTTTAGTAAAGCACACTTAAGCTTGTCATACCAGGCCTTTAGAGCCTGTTTGAGGCCATAGAGAGCTTTTAGAAGCTTGCAAACATGTGATGGAAATTTGGAATCAACAAAACCTTTTGGTTGTTGCATAAAATCTTGTTCTTGAAGATCCCCATTAAGAAAAACATTGTTGATATCGATAAGTTGTATCCCATCATTTTGAAACTGCAATTAACAAAATACTCTAATTGTACACGCCTTCACCACAGGACTGAAGCTGTCAAAGTAATCTAGGCCAAGGGTTTTCTAAAACCCTTTAGCAACCAACTTGACCTTGTATTGTTGCAAAGTGTCATCTGTATGAAATTTAACTCTGAAAACCCACTTATTCTCAACAATATTCATAGATTCTTTATACGAAACTAACTGCCAAGCGTGATTCTTTTACAAAGCTTCAAATTTAGCTTGCATAACTTGATACCAACTAGGATCACCACAAGACTGAAGCTATCAAAGTAATCTAGGCCAAGGGTTTTCTAAAACCCTTTAGCAACCAACTTGACCTTGTATTTTTGCAAAGTGTCATCTGTATGAAATTTAACTCTGAAAACCCACTTATTCTCAACAATATTCATAGATTCTTTATACGAGACTAATTGCCAAGCGTGATTCTTTTAAAAGCTTCAAATTTAGCTTGCATAACTTGATACCAATTAGGATCATGCAAAGGTCGAGAAACTGATTTTGGTTCTCATGATCAAACCTATGGTAACACTGCAATGATTAGTGACCTCCTTTATGACACACTTGACATATCAATTTTGGTCGAAAATAACCTCTGCCTCTTCTTATACTACACACCATTTGAGAGTACACTTAATACTGATTAAATGGAGTAAAGCCATCACTAGTGGCTAGATACTGTGAGTATTTTTGTTATTGTAGGGACTAAAATCAGGTCTAGAGAATCCTGGTTTGCATTATTTCCAGGAAACTGATGAATGATAGAACTCTGTTGTGGAGTAACATATTGATTTTGTTGAGTAATGTTGGGAATTGATTATGGATGAGCAGTTTGAGTGTAGGTTTTGGGATTATTGACATCAAACATGTGAGGATTAATTTGGTGTGAAGTAGTCGAAGAGTCATTCTGACCTTGCTTTGAGACCATAAGAGCTTCATGAAAATTAGTAAAGGAAATATGCTATCTTTCTAGTCTAATTTCATGTTTATGGAGTAAGAATTAAGCCTCCTGCAGTGTAGTTTGACTACTATTTGAGGTCAAGTTAGCTACTACTGCATCATATTCAGGCCCAAGGCCACCTAAAATATACAATAAGAGCTCCTCACCAATTATGTTGACACCGCTAGCAATTAATTCATCCGCTAATTCTTTCATCCTCAACACATATTCACTAACAATACTAGCATCTTTCTTGGTGGTTGCAACAAATTCCTTAGGTGTAAGGTTTTAACTTTAGAAACAAAATGAAAATAAAGTTCTCAAGTGTTTTAAATCTCATAGACAGTGATACATTTAGCTACATGATGAAACATTGTTTCTGAGGTAGTAGAGTAAAGCCAACTAACCACAAATTGATCAATTTTCTTCCAAGCAAAATAGTTAGGGTTTGGCTTCTTAACTGTCTATCCAAGACCATCTGACTACTCAAGTACAAACATCGGGGGACACATTCTTTCTCCAATCATGAACACTTCAATTCCATACGAGGTTAGTGTTGGTAGAATTTGTGACCTACAAAACCAGTAATTTCTTTCCAACAATTTCACAGAAATGGTGGGCAAAGTAGGTGGATTGCTCAGGATAGTGAAATTCGTACTTTCAGTATTCATTTCTACTGATTTTGAGTTAGAATTTTATGACTCAAAGCTAAGGATTACCATAGACGTTTGTCTAGGGCTCTGATACCATGAAGATTTTAGACAAGATAAAGAAAAATGAAGAATTGACTTTGAGATAGTTCTAGAATTCTTATTAACTGAACTGTAACAAAAATGGGCGGCTACTTTATACTTGGCCATTTTACATATTGGTTGCTTTTTACATATTGCACTCACGACATAATAGTTGTAAACATTACAAACTAAACCAAGCATCATACTTGTAAACATTACAAACTAAACCCAACATATACAAATTACTCAACATCTTCCCTTAATCTAAAACACCTTACTTCTTCCATCAGCAACTATTTACTTTACTCAATAAGTAGAAACTAGAGCTTCAAATTGAGCTATGAGAGCATGAGGTTTAGTTTGAGATTTAGTAGCCATGCGATGGAGTCTAATTAGAGGGATAAAACTAGGAGGATCCATAGACTTATGTGAAGAAATAAGTAAATAAACATAAATGTCGATACCAGAGATATAAGAGTTTATAGTTGGTAGAGAAGAAAAACTTTGAAGACCTATTTTGGTAGCTATTGTGGAAGCTAAACCGATGGTTCCTTGAAATTTGGAACCTGAATCGTTCCGGTTCCTAGGTACCCAGGGTTCTGGTTCCGGTTCCTAGGTACCCAGAACTGGAAGCTGTAACAACGGTTCTAGTTTTGGTTCTAGGTAATCTATATTACCCCCCAAAGGTTTTTAAAATGGCAAAAAAACCCTTAAAAACTTACAAATATAAAATTATAAATTATAAATTATAAATTACAAATTACAAACTCCATTACTTTGTAAAGGTAGATTCTCAAAAGTCAAACCAACTTACTTTAAATTTTATGAAATATAAATATAAATGTACTCACATTACTTTTTTTACAAAAGTTTTTATTAACCCCCGTACTCTTTAATTTTATTTTATATTAGTCTCGGTTCCCGCTTTCGGTTCCAAAAAATTGGAACTAGAACCTACCCGTTGATGGCCGGTTCCGGGTAGGAACCTTAACCAAACCCTGGGTACCCGTCGATTCCGGTTCTGGTTCCAATCGGTTATTTTGAACACCCCTAGTGGAAGCTGTTTTAGAACTAGTAGCAATATTTTTAGAACTTGTAGAAGATGGTAATAAGAAAGTATTCGCATGGTTATCAGTTGAAGAGGATAATTTGACAAGAAGTATTAGCATGGTTATAAGTTGAAGAGGATAATTTGACAAGATATTGAGCAACATCAGATAGTATGACAAGAGGAGAGCAAGGAACCAAAAATGAAGAAGTACAAGTAGAATTAATAGGATCATTTTTAGGGATAGAAAGTTGTGTGGAAAAAAGCAAACTCATGTTCATTAAAAATGACACCTTTGGCAATATAAACTCTGCCAGTAAAACTCAAGCACAAATATCCCTAGTAACAAAAACTATAACCAATGTAGGTACACTTAATAGTGTGAAAATTAAACTTAGCATGATCATAGGGCCTAATATAAGGAAAAAAGGCACAACTAAACACTTTAAGCATAGTGAAATCTGTTGCAGCATGAAATAAGGCTTTAAAATGAGAAATATTATGCAAAAGAGGTATAGGTAACCTATTGATGAAAAAGCACTAGTGTAAAAGCATTCCATCAGTATTTTAAGGGCTTGGAGGCTTAAGACAAAAGAGTTAAGCCAACCTCCACAATGTATCTATGCTTCCTCAATAGTGCCATTTTGAGCAAGAGTGTATGGACAAGAAAATCTAGAAACAATGCTTCGCTATTCTAGATAAGGAATAATAACTTTGAACTCACCTCCATTAATTATTTGTTTGTAAAGCCTTAATTGTGGTGGAAAATTGATTTTCAACTAAGGCAACAAACTTTGGGAAACAATCTTAACTTCACTTTTATTCTTGACAGGATAAATCCAAGTGTATTGAGTGAAGCCATCCACAAAATGCACATAATATACGTAACCATCAATTGAACTACTAGAGAAATGGGTGTAGGACCCCATATCTGAATGAAAAATTTGGAAAGGTACAATAGTTTTATTTAGAGAACTAGGAAATGAAACTTGGCAAAGTTTTCCAAATCGACAATCATCACAAAAATTCAGCTTGGAAACTAATCCACTGTTACAACTAGGAACAGTTTTTAACACTTTCACAAGTACTTGTTGATGGGGATGTCCAAGTCTTTTGTGCCATAAGTCAGATGAAACTTTTGAACCACTGGTTGTGATAGAATAAACATATTTCTTTTTTGTTATGATCATTAGAGAGTGAAGAATGTGAAACTTGTAGCTGATACAAGCCTTCTTTGAGTGTGCCTTTCAAGAGAATCTCTTGAGTAACTATGTCCTTTATAAAACAAGAGTTATCATAAAATTCTGCCACAACACTGTTATTTTTAGTGAACTCAGAGATAGTAACAAGATTTTTGGTGATAGATGGAACATGTAGTTCTTTATTAAGATGTAGAGATCTATTATTTAGAGGAGAAACAAAACTAATAAGAACTTCAATATAATCAGTAATTCAAATGAACCAAACACTCACAATCACTCAAACATAGCAACTAGGAAATTATAAGTAGTATATTGAGATGGATTATATTGATAAAAGACTAACAAAAGCAAGAACATTCAAAGGAAAAAGTAATAAGTAGGAAAAGAAAACATAGAAACTAGCATTTTGAGGAGCTGGTAGCCTCCCGACAGTATTCTCTTTAGAAAACAACCTAACCCTTTTTCACGATATTGGTTCACTTTATATGCACACTTAATTGCCCACTAATAATCTCTAAATCCAGGTGTTAGGGCCAAAAATTGTCCTTGGCCCAACTACGAAAACGGCCCGATAGTGAGGAAAAAGCCAAGCCCAATCTGGATTAGGCCTATTTGGTACAAGATACAGCCGGCCCAAACCATCCAGGCACAAGCCTCATAATCCCAGTTCACTTCCTGGATCCATGAGCGAATCCAGAGCCCACGGCCCCCCTCAGATCACTTTTCTATTCCTGATCAATCTCCTATTTGAGGCCACTTTCCTGTTCAGATCACTTTCTTACTCGAAGTTACTTTCCTGATCGAGATCACCTTCCTATCCAGACACTGATAAGACAGCTCACCACTGCCCTAACTCTTATAGGGTTTGCATCAAAGTCACGCTAGGACTCCTACTCCCACCAGGATTGGGAGATCAGACAGTCACTATATAAGCAGAGGCCAGCCCTCTCATAAGGCAGATGACATTACACCTTCACACTTGAAGCTCCTACTTGAGAGCTTCACTTCACTTCACTGCTGTAGTCACAGTCTCCGACTAGACTTCCAGTAACCTCTCTACTCTCTAGCCCTCACTATACTAGCCTTTTTCAGCCTTGCTGACTTAAGCGTCGGAGTGCCTATGGCAAACACCACCCCGGTGTTTTTTGTTCGCTTCACGCTTGTTTCTCTATGTGTGCAGGTGCAGCGGATCGCTAGTGGCCTCAACCTCATGGGATCAGACCCCCCTTCCGTACAGGTAGATTTTTACATCTACAGTTTGACACCCACTGTGGGGCCTCTAGCAATCATTCGGCTCAACGAACCTTGTTACGTAGAGGAACTTTCCATGGCTGACAACTCCGACAATGCTAACCCCGGCCTCGAGGCCAAATTGGAGGCTCTGACTGCCCTCATGCAGCAGAACTCGGACAATGTAGTTGCACTGGAAGCCGAGAACAATGCAATCCGGACTGAAAACGCATCCATCAGGGTAGAAAACCAGTCTCTTAAAGAGAAGGTGAGTCAATTCTATGATCTAGAGTTTATGCCTGGCCAGGTACCTCCCAATTGGTTCCGCACCCCTGTTCCATCCACGCAACCTCTCCACACACCAGAGCACCAACCCTCGGTCTTCGGTAAAAGGCCGCATCCATTAAGCTCATCGGCGGTCGACGATACTGTCCTGACTCATGGAGGAAAAGATATGCCAATAGAACCCCATTCAACTGACCCATCTCAGTCTCGAGATCAAGAAGCCCTAGTGAGAGAGCCCGCACTTGCAAGACCCGTCCCTTCTTGTCATCCAGCCTCACCTCCAATCAACCATCTCAACACAAGCGCCATTCGACTCCGCTCACCCTCACGGGTTGAATGGCCAAACCAAAAAAACCACAACACTCGAGCCCATCCATCCTGATGGTCTGAGTGACTATCAGACGACTCTCCTGACTATTCGTGTAGGGCGAAACACCAGAACAGTCATCATGGGAGTCATCCAACCGGAAGGAATGACCGAAGATCCATGCTACCAGGGAGTGCAAGAAGGAATGACCCATCAGATTACCCCACGAGGGATGACCGAACGGAATGTGTCGAAGACGAATGCAAGGGCAAACCTAGTCAGACTGGATGACTTAGTAGTATCCCCCTCTCCTATGGAATAGATACTGGCTAAGAGGTTGGCCAATGTGGAGGCAGTGATGAGACGCATCCCAAGAATGTCAGTCCTAACCAAGAAGAGTAGGCTCCACTGCTATGCGGATTCACCCTTTATGGATGAGATCGCCCTAGCCGACATGCCCCAGAAGTTTACCATCCCCAACATGATACTGTACAACGGCATAACTGATCTGGACAATCACATAGCCTCGTACAAGCAGCGGATGTTCATTGTCTCAATACCCTAACCGCTAAGGGAAGCCTGCATGTGCAAAAGTTTCGGTTCGAGTTTATTCAGCCCGACACTCCAATGGTACATGAATCTCCCGAACGGATGCATCGACTCATTCGCTCAGCTCACCGACACCTTCGTGGAACAGTTCGCCAGCAGTAAGAAGCTCGAGAAGTTGTTGGCCGACCTATACAGTGTATACCAGAGAAAAGGAGAGCCACTGAGAGAGTATGTCAGCAGGTTCAACAAAAAGAAGACCTGCATCCCTTCATGGAACCCCGAGATAGCAGTAGATGCCTTCAGGAAGGGTCTCCTCCCAAATGGAGAACTATACAAAGAACTGATGAAGCTGAGTTGTACCACGATAGAAGACGTTTTGGCCCAAGTAGTGATCCAGATAAGGTGGGAGGAAGATGAGATAAACCGAGCAACTCACGCCAGATATGACTGAATGCAAAATGACAGGAGGCCAAAGCTCAGATCGATTGTAGGCCCTACAAGATCACCAAAGCAGGGAAAGGCGCCTACCGACTCCAAACTCCCAAAGGCAAAGACATCAGCAATAGTTAGAATGCAATCCATCCCACATGCTACTACTTTTAGATGAAGTCAATCTAAATATTTGTTGTCTTTTCATTTTTTATTTAAAAAGGATGAGTGAGCCCATCCACCTCCTTTATAGACAGTCGGTCTCATGGCCTGAATTCAATGAAGCATTATTCAACAACACCTTCGAATCAGCCTTGACCGATTCATGGGTTTTCACACTTCGAATCGACCTTGCTCGATCAAATGTTTGTTACACCTACGGATTGACCCTACTCGATCCACGGAATTACACCTTCAGGTCGACCCTGCTCGATCCACGGATATACATCTTCAAAATCAACCCTACTCTATCAAAAGTTAATTACACCTTCGGATCGACCTTGCTCGATCCACGGATTTACACCTTCAGATCAACCCTACTCGATCCACGGATTTGCATCTTCAGATCGACCCTACTCGATCAAATGTTAATTATACCTTCGAATCAGTCCTACCCGATCCACGAACTTACACCATCATACTCGATCCACGAAATCACACGACCTTGGTCGATCCGCGGAGTTACACCTTTGGATCGGTCCCACTCAATCTAAGAATCCACACCATCGGGTCGACCCCGCTCAGTCCGCGAAGCCACATACTCAGTCAACCAGACCGAGCGAAAGGCTCTTGTACCTTCGATCAGGAAATATAACCAACAGAGCCCAACAAAAGGCACACATGCCTTAGTCACTAGGCCACATTAAAGCCACAAACTCTACACAGAACATCAACAAGTAGAGAAGCAATCAACAACTCATCCATCTATCAAGAAAGCATCAAAAGTAAGAACAGCAAGTATAATACATACAGCCTCAAACGGCCCAGTTCAGAGTATAATAAAAGGCACACATGCCAAGAAAAAGGGCATCGCAAGCCCCAAAATACATGAACAAACAGAAATAAAGCTAAGTGTCGTCGATACAAGTCGTCCCTCCTATCTCCGACTCGGTCGCTTCATCACTAGCACCAGCACCCATCCCTACAGCCTAGTTGCTCGCATCCCTAATAACTGACGACCCCGACAGACTAGCAAAATCGAGCATCTACTCATCAATTTGTTCCTCCGTATGCTCAACTCCCTCCTCCAACATCTCCTGCATGAGTTGGATGTCTTCATCTAGATTCCAGTGGGAAGTATTCCCAGCTTTATACTTGAGCATGAGCTCTCACCGGGCCCTGATAATGGCATCATCTACAATAAAGAGGCACTACTCCTTGAGGGACTCGACCTCTGTGATCTTCTCGGCCAACTCACCCCTCAGTCTCTCCAACTAGCGCTCAATGTCCCTCAGACGCTGTTGACTCTCTTGCTCGACCTTCTGGGCAGCTGCCTCTCTCTGGCACAAACTAGTGTTCGCCTTGGACACATCTTGTATTCTCTTCTTCTGTGCCACCATAGACTTCCTCAGATGAAGACTGTTAGTGAACACCTGTATAACAAAATATTGTCATCAAAATGAAATTCAGGAACAAAGATAATGAAAACTACTACCATACCTGAAAGGCGCAGGCTACCCCCCTATCAGCCGTAGCAACTGCCCCCATCTGATTCAAACGTGCCTCGTCCGCTGGGAACAAAAATGAGTCAGTCAGCTTGCTCATGGAAGTCACGTCAGAGTAGGTCAACGTGGTAGCTGGAATCTGGAATGTAATCGTCCTGGTATCCTCATCCACAACCACGGTCTGGGGTGACCCAAATCCCATCACAGGCTGTTAACTCGACAACGTTTCTAACACGTCCTCCACTCTCCTATCTTCCCTAGCCAAGGATTTCCTCATTCTCTTTTCCCAACGCTGGGCGATGGACTCGCTCGCGCTGGGGACGGTCAATTTCTTCATCAGTGTCTCTGCAAGCGCAAACTCTCTAACAATTAGTGAATTCACCCTGGACTCAACAAAAATGATATGATTGGAGTACCGACTCAGAAGCATATCCCAAGTCTGCTTCAGCAAGGGGAAGGGAGTAGGCCTAGAGAATGCTGGCCCTCAAGTTGGACTCTGCTAGCACCACTCGCCAATCCCTCTGCTCCGACGGGATGGCTAACACCTTCTGCGTCGCAACGTCCAAGCCGTCTCCGCTCTGCCCAACCCGATTGCACTCAAGCTCTGCAAACAAAAAACACAATCAAGATTTAGTAATCAAAGTACAAAAGAAACAACAAAGTTCTCACCGGTAGCTCGCCAGCCGCTCGGGATCTCGCCCTGTCCCCTCTCTCCAAAGATAGCCTAACTCCTAATGAAGAAGTATCAGTCCTTCTAATTTTTGTCGCTGGACCGCAGGTCGGTCACCAGGTGAGACTGATCATGCCTCAAGTTTATCAGATACCAACCCTTCTCCTTGTCATTCTCCTTTAGGAAGTACAAGTATAATAGCTCGTGCAGCCCAAACCTCACCTGATTTCGAACACAGAGGTCCCCCAGAGCCATCGACAATCTCTTACCATTCGACATGAGTTGAGACGGGGTAATCATGAAGTGGTTCAACACCTCCCAGACGAGGCAAGGAACGGGTAGCCTCAATCCATCATGAAACCATTTCTCGTAAACACTAACCCAGCCATGTGCCTCCCAGTTGACCCGCTCGTATGACCGTAGTGCCCAGATCTCAACTGAATTCGGAATATGATACAGAGTCTGGATACGCCACACATTATTTTCCTTCAGCACGGGCGGATAATCCCTGGTCAAAATCCCACTGTTCTGTTGGCTCGGCTCTTCCTCAAAGCTTCTACTAGACGAGGATGGACTACCGGCCCCTTCGGAGTCTTCCCCACTTCTCCCATGCCTGCCCGAACCACTCGGGCTAGCCGCACTCGTCCTTGGGGTATCACTCTAACTCCAGTCGGTACGCCCATCGGAAGGCCCCCTTCGTGCATCATCACTATGGTGGGGGCACGCTCATACTCATCCCCAGCGTCTACCGCAATTCTGCTTGAACTAGCTAATTCAGAGTTTGACATGTTGGCCCAATCGTCCAGCCCGACTGACTGGAACTCACGACCTGGGCTCCCAAAAATCCAAGTGTCAAATAGCCACTCGCCCTACCTAACCGACCCAATGAACCTCACTACTTGGGCACCCAAAAGTCTAAGTGTTAAGTGACCGTTCACCCCGATCGACCTACCCGGCAACAACTTGTCAAAGCCTAAGCTCCGATCGACCCTCTCAGCCGATTGACCCAATCCAAAGTCAACAACCTCTCCTCGCTCGCCCCAAGCAACTGACTTACCTTCAAGCTCACCCCTTTGAGCCTACTCGCCCATGGCCACTGACTCACTAGTCCAAACACTCACTCACCGATCCACCCATTCGGTCTAGACGACCGATCCCTTACTCGATTTCACCCTTCTCACAATCCACTCACACTCGGTCGGACAGACCAAACGACCTATCTATCCCACTTACCTACCACTTAAAGCCCAGGAGATCATCCCTACTGGTCGACCAACCTGGAATGGCCAGATCCAAACTCTCCAGATAAAAAGGCAAGAGGCCTCGCCCGTTTATCCTTCCATAGCGGACGAATGGGCAACCAGTGGTCGAAGTTCAAATATTTCTTCCACTCGATCACCCGAACATCCCGACCAAACGAACATTCAGTTTAATGTAATCCCTAACTTAGTCGACCCGGCATGTCAAGCGGACACCCCGGCTATAGAATTGTAGCTCACCTCTAGTCGGTCGGATGTATCGAACGAGCGCGTGAGCCCCCGAAGCCTAGTTCTCATTCCCTTCGGCCCTTCACACTGATCAGGCACACCACTTTGCGATGATGGCATACTCCGGATCAGTAATTGATACCAAACGACATCCAACCAAGAGTCACCTGCAACGATCGAATCATCCACGCCAACAATCGGTCATACTGGAAGGGAGACCGATCGTGCCTCAATCGCATCCTACTCTCTGACTTAAGAAAATCTTAACTCAGAGAGTGGGGGGCAAACTGTTAGGGCCAAAAATCGTCCTTGACCCAAATAGGAAAACGGGCCCGACAGTGAGGAAGAAGCCAAGCCCAATCCCGATGCAACCCAATCTGGATTAGGCCCATTTGGTACAAGATACAGCTGGCCCAAACCATCCGGGCACAAGCCTTATAATCCCAGTTCACTTCTTGGATCCATGAGCGAATCCAGAGCCCACGGCCCCCCTCAGATCACTTTCCTATTCCTGATCAATCTCCTGTTCGAGGTCACCTTCCTGTTCAGATCACTTTCCTACTTGAAGTTACTTTCCTAATCGAGATCACCTTCCTATCCGGACACTGGTAAGACAGCTCACCACCGCCCTAACTCTTATAGGGTTTGCAACAAAGTCACACTAGGACTCCTACTCCCACCAGGATTGGGAGAACAGACAGTCACTATATAAGCAGAGGCCAGCCCTCTCATAAGGTAGATGACATTACACCTTCACACCCGAAGCTCCTACTTGAGAGCTTCACTTCACTATCATAGTCACAGTCCTCGATTAGACTTCCGGTAACCTCTCTACTCCCTAGTCCTTACTATACTAGCCTCTTTCAGCCTTACTGACTTCAGCGTCGGAGTGCCTATGGCAAACACCAGCGCAATGTTTTCCGTTCGCTTCACGCTTGTTTCTCTACGTGTGTAGGTGTAGTGGCCTCAACCTCACGGGATCAGACCCCCCTTCTGTACAGGTAGATTTTTACGTCTACACTAGGGCACGTGTATTATTCCCCTAACCAATTCTTATTGCCCTTCTACCCACTAATGCCCTTTCTACTCTTCTTTAGATACATCTTAGTAATGGGTGGTCTATAAAAAACTTGTAGTACCAATATGCTTAATAGAAAGAGAGTTGCAATTACTTATAGTAAGGCTTTCATTACCTTGATAATTGAACTATAATGAAAGATTTTGTATATTAGAGCTAATATGATCAATGGTGCCGCAATCGATTTACCATGTTAGGTCCTAAATAGTAACTGGAGTTGCTACAAATGCTTGTGAACCAGAGGAACCATTAGTAGAAGCAGTGGCATAATTTGAGCTAGCAGGATTAATTAGTAGTGTTGTTTTGAGAAAAGTAGACAAAAGTAAAGTTTTAGTAAAAGATGAATAAACCAAAGGTAAGGTAACAGGGTTTTGTGACATATTTGGTGCTAATCCAAAAGGAAAACGTTGAGGTTGCACATATCCAGCGAAATGTTGATTTCCAACACTACCAAAAGGTTGTTGCTAATTAGAATGACCAAAATTCTGAGAGCTAGAACAACCAATATTCCCAATATTCTGACTAACACTTGGCAGTGATTATGCATATATTGGTTACCAAATTGGTCTAAGAAGATGAATTACCACATTGACCATTAGAGTTAGAACCACCTTGAAAATTCACATTGAAACATGATAGCACTGTAGGGCTATGTGACCTGCCTTATTACAAACTTGACATATAGGTTTACCTCTTCCATAAGACCTTCCTCGACCTCTTCCTTGATTATGATTGTTAAAATCCCCTGTAGCAGAAAATTGTGCTAGGAATGCCTCAAGAAAAGAAACAAACTCAAAAAATTTGGTGCACACGATTGAGAGCTCACACCAATACTTCCTACTGTCACCAAATTTTCCAAAGGAGGAGTACCAGTGTGTGCATCAATATTGCTAATACGACTGGCTTTTTCTAGTTGAGATTCATAGCTTTGCAACAGAAACTGTGTTTTTTGGAAGGAAATTGTATCAATTTGAGATTCTAAATTCATTATGGTTGGATCAAAATAAGAACTTAATCCTCCCAAAATTGACAAAATAAGTTCTCCAATCGTAACTATGTGAATGTGACCAGCAGTACCAAGTGAATCAACTATATCTTTCATCCTGAGAATATATTCACCAATTTTCCATCTTTGACGTTGGTCAAAGCCTCTGATACCAACTTGGACAGAGAGAAAAACTTTGAGAATTGTTTCTACTGAATTAGAAACTTAGTTACAAGAATAGGTAGTTAGCTCCTTTATATACTTAATTAACCTGAGCTACTTTAACTAACAACAAAACTAACTACAAAATTCAACCAAGTCTGGGAACATTTGAGCTGGAGCAACATATTAGATGTCTCTTAAGGGGTTTAACGTATCCTAGATTCTATAGATCCCAGATTCTCTGTAAGAGAACTCTCAATGCAATCTCATTAAAAAGCGAGAATGTGTGTATAGCTTGAAGAACAAGGAAACAGATTAATTATATAATTTTGTTTTTTTATTTATAGACACGCAACTGATCTATGTTCATTTTTTAAATTTTATTTGTAATATCTTTTTCATCGTAGCTTCCTTCTGATGAAATATGAATGCCACATTTGTGGCTAATCACTAAGATTATGCCAATCATCCAAAACCACTCAATCAATCAATTCTCTAATTGAGTGTAGTTACATTATTGTGATTGGCAATCACCCAAAATCAATCAATCAATTAATTCCCTGATTGAGTGTAATTACATTATTTTGTTTCCTTATAGCCTCCTTAGACATTTATCATATTGTTGACATAATTTTCCTAGACATGCATATATCCATATAAATAGCTACTCACTATCCTAAACTTGGAGGCTTTGATACAGGGACAGAATTGAGAGTGCAAGAGAGGCAATTTGAAAAAATCCAGAGTATGCTTGAGATATATCTTTAGATGAAAATTCAATTGTATCGTATGGAATTGTATTGAGTTGTTGTTAATTGTATGTGAATACACAACCTATTTATACGAAAGTGTGATGGCTATGTAAGGATAGAACATATTTCAATAATAATGCAGTCTCTCGATAAAGGAAAGAGAATAACATCTAAAATACAATAGGAATGAGAATAATGTCATATATTCTCATTCCAAATACGCATGTGGACACTTTCTCATTAGCTATATCTTTTTCTTTATTCTTCTTAATTTACTAAAAGAGTTAATTCTTCACAGTTAGGTTTGATAGCAAGAGCCGGAAAATTTTATCTGAGGGGGCAAAGTGTAGTTTTCAACTGACAGGGTTAGAGTACAAAAAATAAATTTGGAAAGTTGCATTACGGGTTAAAATGTCAAGTTCAGCAAACGATGGNACCATTAGAGTTAGAACCACCTTGAAAATTCACATTGAAACATGATAGCACTGTAGGGCTATGTGACCTGCCTTATTACAAACTTGACATATAGGTTTACCTCTTCCATAAGACCTTCCTCGACCTCTTCCTTGATTATGATTGTTAAAATCCCCTGTAGCAGAAAATTGTGCTAGGAATGCCTCAAGAAAAGAAACAAACTCAAAAAATTTGGTGCACACGATTGAGAGCTCACACCAATACTTCCTACTGTCACCAAATTTTCCAAAGGAGGAGTACCAGTGTGTGCATCAATATTGCTAATACGACTGGCTTTTTCTAGTTGAGATTCATAGCTTTGCAACAGAAACTGTGTTTTTTGGAAGGAAATTGTATCAATTTGAGATTCTAAATTCATTATGGTTGGATCAAAATAAGAACTTAATCCTCCCAAAATTGACAAAATAAGTTCTCCAATCGTAACTATGTGAATGTGACCAGCAGTACCAAGTGAATCAACTATATCTTTCATCCTGAGAATATATTCACCAATTTTCCATCTTTGACGTTGGTCAAAGCCTCTGATACCAACTTGGACAGAGAGAAAAACTTTGAGAATTGTTTCTACTGAATTAGAAACTTAGTTACAAGAATAGGTAGTTAGCTCCTTTATATACTTAATTAACCTGAGCTACTTTAACTAACAACAAAACTAACTACAAAATTCAACCAAGTCTGGGAACATTTGAGCTGGAGCAACATATTAGATGTCTCTTAAGGGGTTTAACGTATCCTAGATTCTATAGATCCCAGATTCTCTGTAAGAGAACTCTCAATGCAATCTCATTAAAAAGCGAGAATGTGTGTATAGCTTGAAGAACAAGGAAACAGATTAATTATATAATTTTGTTTTTTTATTTATAGACACGCAACTGATCTATGTTCATTTTTTAAATTTTATTTGTAATATCTTTTTCATCGTAGCTTCCTTCTGATGAAATATGAATGCCACATTTGTGGCTAATCACTAAGATTATGCCAATCATCCAAAACCACTCAATCAATCAATTCTCTAATTGAGTGTAGTTACATTATTGTGATTGGCAATCACCCAAAATCAATCAATCAATTAATTCCCTGATTGAGTGTAATTACATTATTTTGTTTCCTTATAGCCTCCTTAGACATTTATCATATTGTTGACATAATTTTCCTAGACATGCATATATCCATATAAATAGCTACTCACTATCCTAAACTTGGAGGCTTTGATACAGGGACAGAATTGAGAGTGCAAGAGAGGCAATTTGAAAAAATCCAGAGTATGCTTGAGATATATCTTTAGATGAAAATTCAATTGTATCGTATGGAATTGTATTGAGTTGTTGTTAATTGTATGTGAATACACAACCTATTTATACGAAAGTGTGATGGCTATGTAAGGATAGAACATATTTCAATAATAATGCAGTCTCTCGATAAAGGAAAGAGAATAACATCTAAAATACAATAGGAATGAGAATAATGTCATATATTCTCATTCCAAATACGCATGTGGACACTTTCTCATTAGCTATATCTTTTTCTTTATTCTTCTTAATTTACTAAAAGAGTTAATTCTTCACAGTTAGGTTTGATAGCAAGAGCCGGAAAATTTTATCTGAGGGGGCAAAGTGTAGTTTTCAACTGACAGGGTTAGAGTACAAAAAATAAATTTGGAAAGTTGCATTACGGGTTAAAATGTCAAGTTCAGCAAACGATGGGCCCAACAAACGGCTGAATATTTAGGAGTAAAAAAAGTTATTCTTCAATGTAAAAATTAAAAAAAAAAATTGTGGGACCTGCGGTGGCCATGGCCAGCCCAGGCCAATGGAGCGCCCATGGTAGTACAAATCTTAATCTCTTCATCAAGGATTAGATTTTTTGGAAACCATCAAAGTTTCGAAAAACCCCCAAAAATTATTAAAATTACCCTTGAGATGTGCATGGAGGATTTTTAATGGTTTCCGAAAATCTTGAATGCGTTAAAATTAAACATTCCTACAACAGGTATGTGACATATACCGTAAAAAAGTTACTAAACTATGCTAAATCAACATTTAGAAGCATCTATGACCCCAAACGGACCCTCTATGACGATTGACCGGTAATGGTTAAATAATAGACTGAGATCAAGTTAATCGACATAAATGAATAATTAATCAAGTTCTTTTTAGCTCATATTAAACGTGGTACTTTGATGCTATGAACAATTAATTAATTGTTTGTAGCTGTCAAATCTCGAAAATGGTTTATGATCTCTATAAATCATTGTCGTAGTGTCCCACCCAAGACAAACATATCTATTAAACAAAATATTTCCACGCATTATTGGTTTCACAATCCTGAATTAATTAAGTCTACAAGCTAACAATTTCTGACCAAAACAAATGTTTGCCTTAATTTTTTATGTTGCTTAAATCTAGAGAAGATATTTCACGTGTAGGCTTAATCGTAGTACTTATCTTAATCTCTTCATCAACTATATTATTAGTGGTAGACTTGCTGATAATTCTCATCAGTAGCAAAATCTTTAGTATTGTCTCATTTTCTTGGTGCTCAAACTGAAGATGGGTGCTAAACAAGTTTCTTCAAGCTTGGTACTTCTGGCTTTGATCTCTATACTAGTTGTTTCCGTATCAGCTAAAATACGAGACAGTACCCTGAAGAAAATCAAAGAAATAAACTCCAACGGGCCGTATCTTGGCCTCCTCACTGTGTATCCACCTGAAGAGGCAGCTTTTAATGCAAGTAAAATTTTTGTGGAAAAATCTCACGTGGATCTGTCAAGTAATTATCCATTATATCTCCAGGAATATTAATTTCTTGTCTAGTAATCTTAGATCCATGGTGATTGTTTTTCTTGCAAGCTAAAATGCCCCGGTAAAATGTTGCAGGCAGACGATTTCGGGTGGGAACGGTGAATGACGTGAAAAGTACTCTATGTTAGGTGTGGAGTTGGAATGGTGAGTTGTTTTTTTTTTTTTTTTTGTTTAAATCTCTATTAAAGAAATGATAATAATTTTATATATTTCTTGACAAAACTTATTTGGTGTGGTGTTGGTTGATTAGGTGAACGCGGCGGCTCAGCCACACAACAACTGGCAGATTTTTTAACGTTAGGGGAATTGTCCATTTGGCATTGCTGGAAGTTTGGACCCCAATAAGCTATGGAGATGTTGCTGTAATAAACGAGTTGCTAACACGGCCGTTTACGATATGCTGGTATATATATATAAGCTCCATAAATTTTAACTTTTATTTAGTAGTGTCTTTTGTTACTCACCTTCCAAGGAATTTTCATAATTGGCAGAACCCAAATGCCACAAACAACCCATTCCCATGTAACTAAGGATGATTGATCATCGGGGAATACCATAACCCAAAGCAGAGAATGAGAGCTCCAATAGATTGGGACGTGTCGCATTCCGTGGTGAAAGATTTTTCCCCCCGAAGGGGGAGCCAAACGTTGATATTCAGAAACATGGTTTAATTCCACCAAGAAGTGGGTTGACCCGCTTTTCAATTAGTGGATAAGGTTAGATACCTACCTAATTATGCTGATAATTCATTAATTGTTCTAGTACTTCTTGTCAAGTTGCATTTATTGGATGAGGAGTCAAGCCCACCTCAAATTTTAACAAAAATAATTACCTATCCTAATCTACTTGAGCTGATTAAATAAGTATTAGGATGGTCGTTGGAATTTTTGTGATATTTTGTAACTAAAAATCGATAGCTTTATTTATTCAGGTAAAAGTTCGTATCGGGAGAAGATATACTACTTTTTGAGTATTCCCTGTAAATGTTAAAAACTTTATATAGTTTCTCTCTCATTTATTCTGAGATCAGTGTTTTTTTTTTTTTTCACTTAATGTTTTAGGTGGAATTGAATGAAACGGGACTCCCACAAAAGCCGAAGGTAGTAGTCGGAGTTAACGGCTCCACGGCCGATATATCTCTGGAGAATTTAGCTTACAGGACCTTCCTGTATGACGAATTTAAAGTTTCAGTCCACGACGCGGAGAGTTCAGCTGTTGTAATGGTAAGGTTTCAATCTAATAATATTCTGCAGTCTGTTCCATTTCTCCACAGGTTTAAACTATATCAATGTCCTCAATTAAATATTTATCTGCTAAAGAAACTGATTAATATTATTAAATTTTATAGACAAGCTCGTCAAATGGGTACAAAGTAATTGCCATCCGCGGGCTATCAGATTTATCTGGAGCTGATAAAGCAGGTACTCCGAGTTATCGGGACATTACAGCTAACAATACTGTCGCAGTTCTTCGCGATTTTATCCAAATTCTACATGAGAATAACGAAGCTTAAGTTGAATGCTTTTAAGTAATTGGATTAGAGCCAAAATAAGTTGATAATAGAGGACACGTTTTGTACTATGGTTATGCAATAATATTTATAGTAAAAAAGTGCTCCTTGTTCTATTTTACAAAATTGAACTGCATATAGATGTTGAAGGTCATTAATTTTTTACTAATTGCCACTATATTTTTCATGTGTTCAAGTATAATATTTTGCATGTTATTTACACATAAGTTTATATTACAAAAAAATTCCACTGACGTTACTCTTTCAAACGAGTTGATTACATATAGCATATTGTGATCAGAGAGCGACTATTAAAATGAATTAAATATATGATGAAAGTACAACCGATGTGATGACAAATCAAATTTGTTGAAGATATATTCTTTAGCAAACAAGTTGGTCGTTAAGAAGACGACAGATATGGTGACAAATCAAGAAACAACCGAGGTGGATCTAGATCTAAATCTAGGGTGATGAAAGGTAAACTAAATCTAGTCGGATATGTAAACCAAATTCAATTAGGATATTAAATCATAATCCTATATCAAAGTTTTTTTTTTTTTTTTTTTTTTTTCTAATAGGAAATTAAATTCCTTAAACTAAAAAGGAATTGGTGATTTGTAATTTAAGTCACACTTAAAACAACAAATGAGACGAAACAACAAATGAACATAGGAGACGAAATGGAAGAGAAATACAATTAAGAATATGAATATTATTTGTATTAAGAATTAAAATAAAAGTTTTATTTGGATAAGAAATTTGAATCTTATTACGAATAGTATCTCATGTATGAGAAATGCTATGCCCATAACCTTTTTTTCACAAATTTCTATTACAACCCCGACGTAGTAGCTAAGTTGGAGTTGTCACATCAAAATGATTTTAACCAGACTAAAGAAACAATTTTTCCTTCATAGGAACAGTCATTCCTTATGAATGAATGGTCGTTCCTCACGGAATGAATGGTCGTTCCTCACGGAATGAATGATCATTCTTTATGAAGGAACAATCAAATGAATGATCGTTCATAAATAAGGAATAGTCATTCCTAATGGCCGTCCATAATAAGGAATAGTCATTCCTTATGAAAGAAATGATTGTTCCTTAAGGAAAGAAATGGTTGCTCCTTTAGGAATAGTTATTCCTTAGAAACGAACGGTCGTTCCTTCATAAGGAACGACTTTTTCTTCTGAAGGAATGACCGTTCATTTCTAGTAATGCCTTTGATGTCTTGGGTGCAGTGGGAGTTGACGTGACAGTGCTAATTTGCTATCGCGTTAAGGTTGTGAGATTGGGTTGTATATGTAGCATTTTCCTCATGTATTACCTATAGAAGGGGTTAAATGCTAAAAATATGTACAATGGAAGGAAAAATCCCAATTAGAGAGCAAGAGCCACCAAAGAGAAGTTTAGTGAGAGAGCTAATTTGTGAGGTTTATGAAGAAGAGAGCACAATGTTGTGTTGTTTTATATAGCTTTAAGTTAACAGTCAACTAACAAAAATTGTAACTAACAAACAGGCAGTAAATGTAACACCCACATCAAGGTACGTACTTTTATTTATGCCCTAATACCCTTAGTTCGATTTCTTTGAAGTTACCTTAAACAAATGTGAAGAAAACTCCTTAAAACTTCATTAGGGCTAAAATGGTATTTTTACTCATAATTAGATGAAAAAGTGGAGAGTGAAAGGAAGCAAAATAATGTGAAGATAATAGAAATGAGGGTATTTTGGTAATTGACTAAAGGATATAGATGGGATTTCTTAGAAAGTGCAAGGGCAAAATGGGAATACTCGTATATATTATTAGTTATAAGGATTCATTAGAATAAACCCTAACCATTTTTTTTAGCCCTTGTATCCCCACCCCTTTTTCTCTCAAATTTCTTCACCAAATCTCAAAGAGAATTCATAGGATTGGCTTAGATTTTTGTAGATTTTCAATCATAAAGCATCCAAAGGTAAGATTCTAGCAAAAGGTGTGTGATTAAACTTTAAATTTTTAAATTCTTATGTTTTATATGATCTAGGTCCAAGAGGAAGAGAACTTTAGCAAAGGGAGGTTATATCACTAGTGTTGTACAATTTCAAGGTAAGTAAACCCAATTTTAGCTTTGATTTGAGCAATAATTGTGTAGAATGATTCTAGCATGTTTGTATGTGATTGTATGGTGGGAATTGTTGGCTGTTTTGATGTTGAATGATGTATAAATTTCCAACCATGAGAAGTAGTGTATGAGTATGTGGTGATTCGATGGAATTATGGAAGAATTATTGTTGAAACTTTGAAGTGTTGAAGAATTGTTGAAACCGGCCAAGTTTAAGCTAAAGTTAGTGAGTTTTTGCTCAAATTTTGGTGGATTTAGAGAGATGTGGAAGTGTGGGCAACTAAGTATTTGCATGTGCATATGAATTGTTTGATGAAAATCCAAAGAGAAATGCATGCATGAGTTGGTTAAATCCTATTGAAGAAATGGTTAGAGAAAGGCAAGAATTAGAGTAGAAAGATTATGTTGGGCTTAACCAAGTGTAAATTTTAGTATTCAAAAGTGCATTTTGTTATGCCAAAATTTTAGAATATCACTTGGTCATGTTAGTTCAATGAGATAAATGGTTTTTAGTACATGGTTCAAGTTACTTGACCCTTTAGTATTTCTTGAAATTGTGAAACTTATTACTTTAGGAAAGTGTTAAAAAGGAATTGTATGTTAAATTGTTACTTTGATATGACATTGTTGACAGTAGAGAATGGTAGAATATGTCATGACATATCAATATGCCATAATGAATTCTCAAGTTTGTGTATTTGAACTTGGAAAGAACGTCAAAGAATAGGCTTGGCCATACATATATTGTGCATATTATTTGTACATACTTGATTTGGTAAGTGAGAATATTAAGGAAAATGTTAGCAAAGAGTGAGAGAAAGAAAGAAAAGAAAATGACTTGTAGTTTCTTTTTAAGCTAACATGTAAATTTATATATTTTCCTATTTATTAAAGAATACAATTGTAGAACTCCCATAGCTTGGAAACTTATTTAGAAATGAGTATAGAATCTTTTTCAAAAATATAGAATGTTATGTTAGAAGGTTGTTGCGATGGGGAACCCGTGAGTGACAGAGATGCAGAAAATTCCTACATGCACGCCGCCATCAGTGAGCAGCCTCAGAATAGACAAACATAATTTGTATAGTCCGTTAGAAGTGCATGTGGATGAGGACTGTACCCAGAAATAATTTTAGAATACATTCACACGGCTAGAGTTCCAAATCCATGCCTCAGCCTAGTCCGATCGGAAAACCAGAGTAGAATAAAGAAAGAGAAATAAAATAAGAGACAGAAAACAGAAGAAAAGAAAATTTATTTCCTAGAAAAAGTCATTATGCTACTTGCATTAATTAGAATTTCTTTTGTGCTCGACGATGTATATTTTTATTAATTGTTCTTGCTCGTCGGTAAGTAGCAAATTAGAATATTAGAAAAGAATGAAGAATAATAGAAAAGATTGAAGTGAGAAAAGGAAAGCCAAAATGTGAGTAACGGAAGGAAAACAATAGGGTGAGCAATTAGTGCTCACTCCGTTATTTTACTGTTTTGCAGGTATTAGATGAATTACGATCGGGTGGGACGTCAATAAGCGGAGAAGTTTGGCAGCACTGTCCAAGGATATTTTGTACTTATTAAAGTATATTAGTTATTTTGTGTATATATTTATATGAATTAAAATTAGAGTTTTTGGATTTTACATTATATACATATATGTATATATGTTTTCAAAAGTTATTTAGTGGATTTTATCATATACCTCTCAAAGAATTACTAGCTAGAGACAACATTACAGTAAACGACAAGTTATTTGACTTAACCAGTTTGGCTTATAACACAAACATCCTCCCTTAAGCTAAACTGTGATAAGTCTTCCTAACATCCTCCCTTAAACATAACTTATGGTTTTAATCCTGTTATGAGTAGCCATAACCAATTTCAGCTGCTTGAAATATCAGCAACAACTTAATAAATTCAACAGTAATTCTTCTTCAGTAGCATAGATAATCAGTAGTAAACTTAGAATGGAAATTCAATAGTAACACAATTCAGTAGCTTTAAAAAATCCCCAAAATTCTGCAACTTTGAAAAATCACCACAACAGTAACACAATTCTATTCAACAGTAACATAATTCAAAAGCTTTGAAAAATCACCAAAATTCAGTAACTTTAAAAATTCACCAAAGCAGTCACATAATTCAGCAGCTTTGAAAAATACCAAAATTCAGCAGCTTTGAAAATCACCAATAGATAAATTCAACAGCATAGATAATCAGCAAATTAAAAAATTACCAGCAACGGTAACTAAAACATCAATAACTCTGCTTGAATATCATTTAAAAAATCACCAATAACATTAACTAAAACATCAGTATCTTTGCTTGAACGTCATCAGTGACTACACCAGCAATAACTTTACTTCAATAGGCATCTTTAACATCATCTATAACTAAACTAGCAGTAACTCATGAATTCAATAGGCAACTTCAACATCATCTGTGATTGAACCAATAGTAAAGTTACTTCAATAGGAAGTTTGAAAATCATCTATAGCTAAACCAGCACTAACTCTACCTCAATAGGTAGCTTGAAAAAAATAGTAACTAAACCAACAACAACTTTGTTTAATAGTTCTCTAAGCAACAATAATTTTCATGCAATAACAACTTTCTCAACCAAGAAATAATGGAAATTCTTCTGAGTTCTACTCATCATTAACTAGACATTTATTAGACAATTCAGAAAATTAATCAAGCAGCTTTTCAAAATTAACCTGATCTGTTTACAATTTACTTAACATAACCTTCAACTATAAGCTTCTCTCTTATGGATGGGCCTTTTACCCGCCCCGAATGGTTTAAGGATTCCCTAGAAAATCAGGGACAGGGATAGACTTCTCCCCATCCCAACCCAGGTCCAACAAAGATATATTTAAATAATTACATAATTGTCCTCCGTATGTATACCCTCTTTTTCCACGCACCTAACCCTAATTACATTTTCGGCCGCCCAAGTATCCTCTCCACATCTAGATCTCATTTTCTTCGCACCACACAACCTCCAACAAGCCAGCGCACTTTGCCATCAGCCACCCCGACCACCATTGAAGCCCCCTCACCATTCCCCAGCCCCATTCATAGCCCACAATTGCAGGAAGAACAACAACCGAGCGTGCGCTTGCGCAAACCACCTACTGCATCGCGCGTGACTGTTTCCACCAACACCGCTTTCTTTCACCATTACATCCCAACTTTGACTTCACCCCGCAACCTTCCCCCAACCTTAATCGTCGCCACCCATCCCTCACAATCGCACGACAACTATTGTTGTGCGACTGCCCTTGGTTGAAGAGTGGGTTTGTGTTGTAGCTTGGTTGTTGTTTGTTTGAAGTTGTGTTGATTGTTTTTGGAGTTGTGTTGGTTTCTTAGACTGCTTATTGAAGTCTCCCTATACCACCGGTTACCATCTGTAACCCTCTGTAATTGCATTCCCCCAAACCCAGCTAGCCAACCACTTATTCAAAGAAAGTCCCCACCCACCCACCACATCAGCAACCAATTGCCCATCCAAGGCCAACCCAACAGGCCCCACATAACTCAAGTATACATGTTTCAGAATTTAGGTGTTAGTGGGATAGGGAATGAGGCGAGGGAAAATCCCCACGTAGATTTTTCCTCGCAAAATCTAGTCTGACTAAAAGAGTGGACAAATGCATTTGTGGTTGAATGAGGTGAAGTTGATGGAACTTGAAGTTGATACAAGCTAGCTTTAAGCTCTCTTTGAAGAACAATTGTTTTGGAATACTAGTCATTTACCACACAATGATCAACAAAAAATTCAACAATGACATTATTATCTCTAGTGAACATAGAAATGCTTAATAAATTCTTTGTGATATGAGGGACACATAGTACATTTTTAAGATACAGTGACCAAGAGTGATTTGTGCAAGGCAAAAAAGTAAAACCAGTATAAGAGATAGGAAACAACTCACCTTTTCCAACCTAAAGTTGTTCATCACCTGTATAGTTGGAGTTCATTATCAGCTGAGATGAGTTTGAAGTGACATGATTTGTGGCTCAAAAGTCCATATACCAAGTTGTATCATGAACAGTTGAAAAGGAAGCAATGTTACTAATAGTTGAGTTAGAATGACTTTGTGGTTGTTCTTGAGCTATGAATACTTGATTGTGCATGCTAGAAGAGGTTGGAGAAGCTAATTGTGATCCATTATTAGGAGAAAAACCAGGTGGTGAACTAATCTAAGAAGAGAATCCAACTTGTGAAGACAATTGTGGACCAGAATTGGTAGAGCCATGAGAATAATACTGAGTAGTAAAGCCAACTTGTGAAGTCACTTGAGGGCCAAAATTAGAAGGACCATGATAAAAATGCTAAGGAGTAGTAGAATAGTATTGTGATCCTTGAAAAAACTCGTTTGGTCTAGAAAATCCTGGTACCACAAAGTTACTATTGACCAAAGGTTGATTTCCTCTATAATTCACATCAAACTTGTGATAGCAATTCAAAGCTAAATGACCTGTTTTACCACAAACTTGGAATATAAACTTGCCTTTGCCTATTCATCTACCTCTTAATTTGCTACAAGAGAAATATTGAGGATAAAATTGATTTTGAGAAACTAAATTCATGAATTGATTTTGACCAATAGCATGAGACTGAGTACCAAAATGTTGACAAGTAAAGTTGTGAGGTTGTAGTGCAGGAGTTTGCAGAGTAGCATTATTATACTAAAGTTGACCAGAAAGTTGCTTCCTGCTTGCAATATCTAATAAAGGTTGAGCAATATTTGGAGAACTTTCATGGAATTCAGCATTTACAATTGAATTCATTATTGAGTTTGCTCTTTCCAAAAGAAGTTTATACTTCTGCAGTATAAATTGTGCTTCTTGCACAGATATAACATCTAATTTGGACTCTAATCCAGATGTTATATTCACAATAGCATCATCATATTCAGAAACAAGACCATCTAGAATGTAATTCAAAAGCTCCTCACTAGAAACCACAATACCACTTGCAAGACAAATTCTCAGCAAATCCTTTCATTTTGACAACATAATCTTGAATATTAAGATTGTGCTTTTTATTGGTATGTAACTGATTTCTAACATGCAAGGTCTTTGCCTTAAATTCAGTAAGAAATTCTTTTCTTAAAGTGAGCCAAATATCAGCCAAATATTGACATTTAGAGTGTAAACATTTATTCAACGATAGAAGCAAGTAACTAGCTTACTAGGAGTTTGTCGATCTTCTTCCAAAGCGCATGTTCTAGAATAGGTTTCTTCACCATTATTGATTCCCAAGCTTATTTATAAGAAATTTTGTTGGCTGAATCAGGTGAATGTTGTTGAAACCACACAACAAATGATAGACTTTTTTCATATCGGGAGTTGTCCATTTTGACATTATTGTTGGCAATGTAAATAATTCAATGTCAATTGGAGATGTTACTATACCGAAATAGTTTGTTCAAACTGGCATATGGGATAGGCTAGTATAACTAACCTCCATTTTAGCTTTTGATTTCTTTCCACAATCTGTTATTGTTATTGTCATTCAACTGAATTGCAGCTTAAAGCTTGTACATTTTCATCATTGATAGATCCCAAATGCAACATTGGCCCCTAACTACATTGTTCATTTGAACTTGGGGAGCTACAATGTACCCAAAGAGTGGCATGATTCCAATCTTTTGGGGCATATCGAATATAGTATTGAGCAATTCTTTTCTAAGTCGTGGCAAATTGACACTACCCAATCACTAATGTGGATGCAGCACTGGCTTCAGCTTTGCTTCTTAATTAAAGGTTAGATAGCCTTTTAAATGTATTGCCTTATTTTTACATTTTCAAGTATAAGATATTGATTTCCGAAGATTGGATAAGTTGGAAAGCTTACTTATTAGCACTGACTAAAAATCTCAGGACCTTATAGTATAGAACTGAATAATCACTTTGTTGATGAGTGATTTTGACACCAACTAATCAACACGTGCGTACTGTTGGTTGGCCAAGAGACACACGTGAGTATGGATAAGGTGCGCAGTAAATGTAGTAGTGAGAGATTTTTAAAGTGGTTCGGATGCTAAGGTAGCAAGTCTTACGTCCACTGATAGTTGTATTAATATGGTGGGTCAGGTCGCAACAGCGGGCTGACTTACAAATGATTAGCGAAAAGTAAATGCAAAGATACAAGAGAGAGAGGGATAACTAATTCAGAGTGTAAAATGGCCAAATCCCTTCAATGAAGGGGTCGTCTCCTTTTTATAGTGAGATGAGTTCAAGTAATCATCATTAAATCTGTGGGTTGGTGTGAATGTCAGGACGAAATCCAGCTTTATGTCACATTGCCCACCTTCCAAACCGATTTCACGCGATTAGGAGCAGGGAATGGACACGTGGGGTCTCCACAGCGTCTGGTAGGTCTGGCGCTCGCGTACCATTCTGACAGGAGCAGGTCACACTCCATCACGTGATTTCCTACGTCAGCCCTTGATTTCCCAGGCATAACACACTTGTATATTCAATATTGAGAAAATTGTGCAATATAAAGACTCAAGATAATTTGTACAAAGAAATACAATCATCATAATAATGATAAAAAACATATATACTAGGAAACACAATATACATAATAATCATGAAAATAAAGAAAGAAAATATGAATGATTTTATTCCTTAATACTCCACTGCAATTGAAGCGGTAGATCTAGGAGCTGCAATTAGAGACAGGGCGACTAAAATTGCTCATGACACAAGTTGAGCGGTAAGAACATGTCAAAGACGAATAGCCCCGCAGGCTACCAACTTACGAATGAAGTGCATATCAATATCGATATGTCGAGTACGAGCATGAAAGATAGAATTGGCAACCATATGTGGTGTAGATTAATTGTCATTGAGAAGCAAGGGAGAAGAATACAAAGGAATGCCCAACTCACGCAGAAAATAACAAAACCACCGAACATCAACAGTAACATGTGCAAGAGCACGATACTCAAATTCAGCACTAGAGCGAGACACAGTGGATTGCTTCTTAGTAGTCTAAGATATCAGATTGTGACCAAGAAAAACACAACCACCAGAGATAGAGTGGCAAGTAACTACATCAATAGCCCAATCAGCATTAGAATAGGCAAGAAGATGAAGGCCAATGTCTCGATGAAAAGTGAGACCACGAAATAAAGTGCCCTTAAGATACTAAAAAATACACTTAGCAACATGTATATCGCATTGAGTAAGAGCAGACAGTCGTTGAGCAACTTGATTCACAGCAAAAGCAATGCCAGGCCTAGTGAGAGTGAGATATTGAAGACCATCAACCATACTGCGACAAAGAGTAGTATTTGAAAAAAGATCATCATCAAAGGACTGTGACGCTTTGTAAGATCCAAAGGGTGTGGCACATGGAGCACATGATTCAAGTTGGAAGCGTTGAAGTAAGTCCACCACATAATGTCATTGAGACAAGTACAGGACAATATTGTCCCGGACAACTTCCATGCCAAGAAAGAAACCAAGGGACCCGAAGTCTCAGCAGGCAAATGCAGAGCATAAAGTAGAGACACAGTTAGCAACAACAAATGGGTCCAAACCAGTAACAACCAGATCATCCACATAGACAAAAAGAATCACAACATAAGTGGAGGTGCGGTGGATGAAGAGAGAAGAGTCAGATCAGCAATTAGTAAATCCATTATCAACCAAAAAGGAGTATAGACGATGGTACCACGCACATGGTGTCTGCTTAAGACCATAGATAGCCTTAATGAGACGACATACATGGGATGGTCATTGTGAATCAATGAAATCGGGAGGTTGCTCCATGAAGAGTTCTTCAATTAGNAAATAAGTAATTTCATCTGTGAGGAATAGCACATATAAAACAGATAACTTGATGTAAAACTGGGCCTAAAGTATCACACAAAAGAAAATTTAGATGACAGATTACTGATACCTGTGGCTGCATTAGTGGAATAGGTTGCTGTGCTTGTGGCAGGGGCCCAGCTCCAGATCGTCTGCCTCCAGGCCGCTGATTCTGCTGACCTGGCTGGACCATTGGCACAAAAAAGTTTGGCCTCATTCCAGGGACAAGTTGCTGCTGATATCCAAATCCAGGCTGACATAAATCACAGAAAGGAAAATAAGAGACCAGCTGTTAGCATCCGAATATAAACTATCAACGTCAGTATAACTAGAAAATGGTTTATCGTATTCCAGGAATGATATAAAAGATAAAGCTTCCCGAGACCACCAGCAATAAATTTAAATTGCATCACCAGTTCTGAAATTCGAAAGAGGAAAGCATAATATCAATGCCATCATAGATAGATTACCACTACAATTGACAACTAGGCATGAGAATTGGTTGCTTGAAATTTCTAAATAGACAAAACAAGCTTAACTATAAATAGAAATGGAACCTAGGAGATGAGACATCCAAAAGTCAAGTCACAATAATGAATTCAAAGCCTCCAAGGAGCCGGTATTCATATTGCTATTACATTCCCTCGTGTTAATTTCCTTTGGTTCGTAACTTTTACATCCTCCCCAATAAGGGGATAGCGTAAACAAAGATTCAATAACAATAATTATATTATGAAAACTTAAAATGGAGTAAAACTATAACTGAGCTAACTTCAGTCATGCAAAGCAAAATAATATCCAGTGGACACAGAGCCATCCAGTGTGCAAAATAACTGAAATAGACTAGAACGATGAGATAATCAATTAATAGCAGAGAACCAATTACTTGGGGAGGAATGATAGGAGGCCCTTGACCATAAAATAGTTGCTGTCCAAGACCTGGAGCACCAGGTGGATACATGGGCATACGAGGGGCAACTGCAGGACCAATAGCAGCAGGACGCATTTGTGAGAACTGTGCCTGTGCAAAAGGCCCATGCAAACTCTTAGTACCGTATGCTACACTTCTATCAATAAAATAAATATGTATCATGAGTTGATTTGCACTTAAAATCTGTAAGCCTCCATGAAATAGCTTTTTCAAAAGAAACAAGAACAACAGATATAGTAATATACTTCTGCAGTAGGACAGGGAACAACCACCTTTTAATTTAGTCACAAAAGTTTAATTCAAAGATTCCATAGTTTCCTTGAATATTTTCACCTATAGGAATCAATGGGAAATAGGGCAATAAATTTATCAGTTGATATACCTGCAACCTTGCTCTTCTTTCTTCTTTTCGCTGTGCAAGAGCAACATAAAGTGGTTTGCTAACTACCATTTTACCATTCATCTCCATGAGCTATAGGGGAAAAAAAGAGACAAGAAAAAGTTGGAGGGAAAGTTAAGGAAAGATGTAAAACAATCAATGAAAAAATAAATAAAGAAAAAAATTAAAAAATCTCAACTTACAGCTAGAGATGCTTCCTCAGCAGTTGAAAAGGCAACAAATCCTGATCCTCTACTTAAACCATTAGGATCACGCATAACCTGTTAAGGCAAATAGCGAGAGAGAGAGATTAGATATAAGTTCACAACTTACCGCATTATGTAAATCAGTAAGCTCCAAAATACCTTGCACGACGTAATTGTGCCAAATTCTGTGAATAATTCCTTTAGTTTATCATCAGTGATGCTATCATCTAGATTTTTAACATATAAATTAAGTCCTTCAAATTTATCCACAGCCTCCTTCAAGCTCTGCTCAAACCGCCCTTTCAATTCAACTTCTCTTTCATGCTTCTTCTGTGCTTTCCCTACATACCACTCCTTATCATCAAACTTCTTTCCATTAAGAGCCTCAACAGCTTGAGCTGCATCATCTGGATCTTCAAAATTGACAAATCCAAAACATTTGGATTTTCCATCTGCATCTCTCATAACTACAGAGCTAGTAATAGTTCCATATTCACCAAAAAATTTCTTTAGATCGTCCTCAGTTGTTGATTCTGAAAGATTCTTAACATAAACATTGTTAAATTTTATCTTCTCCGTAGAAGAATCTCTTTCCTGCTTACGCAGGAAGGGCCCAACAAATACTTGCTTGTCATTCAGTAGCATGCCATTCAGCTTGTCAATTGCATTTTTAGCGGATTCCTCGTTATCAAATTGTACAAAACCATACCCTTTTGATTGACCAGAAAGGTCAGTAGCCACCTTGCAAGATAAAATATTCCCAAATGTCGAAAAGGTATCATGTAGAGCTTTATTGTCGATTGACTTGTCCAAATTCTTCCATGACAAAGAAGCCAAAAACCAAACAACAAAATTAGTAAAAGTGGTATAATGAAGAAAATAGGCATATAAACTGCCAACTTAACAGTTTACATAATGATACTCGTGCAAAATACCTTGATAAATATATTTCCAGACCCACTTTTACGAATAGTAGGGTCACGATAAGAGTACATTATCCTAATTGGCTTGCCATTCAGAGGAGTAAAATTCAAAACATCCAAAGCCCTTGCCGCTGTCATCGATAAAAAAAATAAACAAAATTATTTCCAGCAAAACTTCCGAAGACTAATAGCAACAATAGAACAGGAGTTACAATATATTTTCAAAATACATTCAGCTGTTTGCTGCAACCAAAAAAACACAAGGAGAGTCGGCATCAATCACAGCAATTTCATTTTTTACCATTCCCAAAGTTTGCATACGCATTCTTATCATAACAATCCTAGTTGTTCATTTATAAGTTTTTTGCAATATTGTACAGCAGTTGTAGGCATTTAGTATGCATAACAATCCTAGATGTTCATTTAGTAGGCACTTGTTATATTTTAAGACTTATCAAGTAATCAAGAAAACAATAACTCGATTGCTTTCACCTCCAGTAAATCATATGCAATCTCCATCTAATTCAATTTTAATAGTTGTTTTCACTTCTAGATGATGTAAATGATAGCATAAAATGTTAAAACTGTTCAAGTATCTTGCGATATAAAACTAAAACCAAACCAATCCGATAAGTCTCACCATAACAAAAATCGATTACAAGCTTCTGTACAATGAACTGCAATATTGCTATTGATAAAACTCATGCTCCTGTAAATGTTGAACATATTTAGCCAATGAGTTAGATTTGTCTTAGCTGTATTCTTTATTCATTGGCTAATTAAATTTCATTTTATGTCATTAATTCATATTCAATACATTTGTTTACAAAAGCAAGACCACAGACAAACATTATGCATTAAAACAAACAGTGCATATGCATTACAATTTAAACTCAATTCCATAAAAAACAAAGCGTTTAAAGGGACTAAACTAACCATCATGGGGGTTACTATAATTAACGTAGCCGTAACCGAGAGAGCGGCGGGTGCTCAAGTCTCTACAGACCCGAACAGACATGACTTGACCCACCTGATTAAAGAAATCATAAAGTTGCGAATCGTTGACATTGGGGTCAAGATCTCCAATGTAAAGAGCTGTTGACACAAACTGTTGCACTCCAACACCGTGGCCTGCAACTCCATTTGCAGCAGCAGTCACTGGAGCTTGTGGTTGGACCTGAACCTGAGCCATTGTTTCCAACAATTAAAGGAACCAAAAAAATAACTGAATAAATGAATAAATAATCTTTGTTTTTCTTTTTGAGGAAAGTTTGTAGAGGAGGAGAAGAGAATAGGGATGTGGGCAGCACGGGCGGCACCGCATCGGCTGAGTTAGAGATGGATGGCTTATATAGTTGTAGTGGGAAGTGACGACTGACAAGACAAACCCTAATTCAAAATTTTTTATGATCATAATCTAACGGTTTCATGCTTTGTTTGGTCCCACGTTTTTCACTTTCACAGTTTCACCTAATATTATGTCTTACATCAGGTCGCTCCTTGTTTATTTTTTTATTTTTTTATAAAAAAATCCATTTATAATTACTTGGGTAAAAGCAAACTTTAACATGTTAAATTTAATAAAATTATAATAGAAAATAAAAGATTGATTATTTTTCTTCACATGACGGAGGTTATCTTTTATTTTAACAAATTAAAAAAGATAAAACCTTGAAAATTATTTTTCAATTATATCTAATAAATTAGATTTTAAATTTTCAAATAAATATACTTAAAATATGTCTGATTAATCTTTCCAAATTTTGTAAAATTTTTAAATATGACATGAGATAACAATAAACGCTGATATTCACAAAATAGAATTAAATGAAAGTTTGAAATATTTATCCATACCATTTGTATTGTGACTTAATTTAAACCAAGGATAATCATTTTTGTGAGTAAACGACTCTTTCCCACCCAAGGTTTGCCTTAATAACCCTTTTCCAACCAAAAAGTTTCAAAATACAACTTTCCCCCCCAAGTTTATATTCCATTAATACTTAAAGCTGATTCCGACGGTGAAAATTATCTCCGTCACCATCATTTGAACCTCTGGTCTCTTCTCTACAAAACCCCTCTCATCTGGCACCTGATTTTTCGTCGATTGTCAGCCATCGTAAAACTAGAGTTTCTTATTCTTAGCTGATTTCCAATAGATTCCAGTGGCAAGTATTCAATCGATCATCACCATTCAATCTACCGACCTCCACTTTACAATACCCCTCTTACCTTGTCTCCTGGTAACTCGCCAAACGCCGGCTGAGAAACTGATGTGTATTTTAGGTATTAACGGAGTATAAATTTCAGGTGTGAAAATGATATTTTTAAACTTTTTGGTTGGAAAAGTGGCATTAAGGCAAACCTTGGGTGGGGAAAAGTCGTTTACTCTTATTTTTGTGTATATAATATGAGTAATACTACACTTACAAAATTTTTTACAAAGATCTCTATACAAAGTGATGTGGCAAAAAATGAATGGAAGAGTGAATTTAATGAGTTTGACTTTTTATTTCACAATTCCATTCATTTTTTGCCACCTCGCTTTATATGAAAATCTTTGTAAGTATAGTATTATTGATATAATATTTGTTGATGTCCAACAATCGCTCCTTCAACACCAGCAGTAGAGGTGAAGTAAGGAACTTAGAGTTTTGAGTCTGATGCAGCAGACCCTCTCCTTCTTCTCTTTATTCTCCAAATTTCTTGAATAAATTTTCCATGTGCTACAATTTCAAGAAAGCTCCAATAGTGGCTATAATGGCTGAAACATGAGAACAAGAGGTTAGTAGCATAAGTCGGGTTTTGCCGGAGTGGGTTTTCTAATGCTCAAGTCAGCATGATACTCAAGGAGAAACTCATACGAATAGCGTAAAAAGAAGAATCAATGATGTCTAAAATTAGTAATTCCAAAAATGGAGGTGTTCATTGAAATTCTAAATAATGTTTAAGTGAAGAGGAAGAAGATGGGCTTTCTCAAAGTTTGGAAACCTAAACATTACTTGTTTTCATTTCACCTACCTTGCAAGACAAACCATTTTCTTTATATATGACCATGGTTTTGGTGGTTGGTGCCAAGTGGCTCCTTAGATCAGTTTCAAGTGGCACTTTAGGGTAGGATTACCAAATATTTTCTAATAACCCAACATTTATAATCAAACAATAAAAAAGAAAAAATAAACAGATCAATCAAACTCATATATTTAAACATATTTAACAATCAAGTCCATTCACGGTTCAATGATCTGACCAAACAATCGTGGTTAGGCTGCGGCCAATACCATAATATGACCAACTCATCACAGTCAAGTTGCTATCAAGGAAAATTACTTAAAGGTTTTTTTTAATAAATTGCGGTGATCTTTTTTTAAGATTGATGCTAAATAACCCCCACCAATTATCTATCAAACCTCCTCTTTCTAATTTTTCACGTTATTAGACTATAATACCCTTATTTCCATATGTAGTACAGTGTTTTATATTAGAACTCAATCTGTAGATATGCTCGTTTTACATAATTTTTATATTAGAACTCAATAACATCTCCACAACTCAAAACCCAATTTAGAGCATTCAAAAGATTGGTCAAGCAACTTTGGTGCATGTATGATACTGAAAACTAATAAGCAATAAAGGAATTGTTTTACTTTTTTTTTTTGGTAATCGAGGTGTCCAAGTCAGTTTATGTGCACCTCAACTAATCATCAGGGTCCATTAAACACTCTATAAGCCCAAAAGACCAAGTAACATTGTGATAGGTGATTCCAAAGTTTGAACCCAAAAACTCAAGGAAGGAAACAAACCTCCTTAACCGTCATACCAATCCCTTGGGATTAGGAATTGTTTTATTTGGCATTTGCGGTAGACATTAGTTTTTGCTATACCTTTATCTATCCTTAGCATCTCCATTTCAAAATGAGACTACACTCTGCCAATTTCTATTACCTGTATAACATGATTACTGGATCACATTGACTCTTTGATTAAACTTCATAATATATATGCAAAGTGAAATAATGAAAAGTTACTTCAGCTTACCAAACTACGGTAAATAATAATAATAAAAAAAAAAATCTACATAAAGGGTAATTTGAGAATTAATGTGAATATAATATAAAATGGGGGTTGAATAGTGAATTGGCGGATTATATAACATCTCTCTTTCTTAATTGGTTGAGTAGATAAAACCTTGTTGAGTCATTAGAGTTTGTTTTAATAAATCCTATTTATTAGGAAAGTAGATATTAGTTTGATTGTTTCTTCTCCATGATCCACGATCTGTTAGAGCTAAAAGTGGAAGATTTGTTTTTCAGTTTTCTTTTGTAAGGCTATATAAGCCAAATGATTTGCTTCTGAGTAAATAAGAATTATTCTACAATTCTTGCAGAGTTGAGTGCTAAGTTTCTTTCACCCAACATATTTGGTATCAGAGCCTAAGGAATTGCAGCTTCCTTAGTGAGATTAAGATTAAAGAAGAGTGATACACGAGTGAGATTGAGATAAAAAGTGTGAAACACAAGTGCGAGTGTCAAGAGAATATTCTGAAAGAGTTTTTTTGTTTTTGCTATGGCAACAGAGAGCAACTTTATTCAACCTGCCATACCTCGATTTGATGGTTTTTATGACCATTAGTCAATGTTGATGGAGAACTTTCTGAGATCGAAGGAATATTGGAGCTTGACTGAAACTGGCATTCCCACAATTACAGATGGAGTTCAATATACAGCAGTAGAACGGAAAGCCATTGAAGAGGCAAAACTCAAGGATTTAAAAGTGAAGAATTATTTGTTTCAAGCTATTGACAGAACCATTATTGAAACCATCCTCAATAAGGAGACATCCAAGAGCATTTGGGAGTCAATGAAGCAGAAGTATCAAGGATCTACAAAGGTGAAACGAGCTCAATTGCAAGCACTTCGCTGAGAACCGTTCGTGCCCCATACCCTTTATCAAATCGGAGAAAGGCGGGGCGCAGGGACAGGAAGGCCCAACCTATACAAGGGGCTAGCGCGCAATGGCTTTCTCTGATAGGGGCTCGCTTATTCAAGCAGAGCTTGGCTGGGAGAGTAGCCGCCTCTTCACTCTCCTTCAGCCGATTTAGATACCGAATCGTATCTCTTGGAGAGAGGTCCCGCAATAAAGGTTTGAAGATTCTCCCCCAATAGGGAAAGGAATTGAACCCACTATAGAAGTGTCTAGCCCTTCGCCGAAGGAAGGGATTCTTTAAAAAAGTCTTCGCCTAAGACTACCGCCCTTCTGAAAGAAAGAAGAAGACAGAAGAGAAATGTCATCCGCAACTGACAACGTTAATCTACGAGCGGGAGAAAGGAGAAATTCAATCGTTTTTGGAAGGAAAGAACCGAGGGAAGCCTGAAATGAATCCCTTTTCTACTTGGAGTGCCTCTCCATGATCCGTTAGGAAAGCGAAAGTATGGGTTGAAATCGATTAGTCTAGTCTCAAGATAGGAAGGCTGGCCGAGGTTGTGTCCTTCCGAGTTCTACCCCCGCTACCATCGATCGACAGAGCGGAACGACCAGAAAAAGAAGTGAAGTTAGAAAGCCGTATGATAGGTGGTAACTATCTTGTACGGTTTGGGAGTCAGATTTCAAATAGCCATGAGATACTGCAGATGAAGGGAGGAGAAACTGTAGATCAATACTTTTCTCGGACATTAACCATTGCTAATAAGATGAAAGCTCAGGGTGAAAACATGGAGCCAATTGTGATTATCGAGAAGATTTTGACATCAATGACTTCAAAATTCAATTATGTAGTCTGCTCTATCGAAGAATCTCACAATCTCACCACCATGAGCATTGATGAGCTTCAAAGTAGTTTGCTTGTTCATGAGCAAAGAATGCAAACTCCTTTGGTAGAAGAGCAGGTTTTTAAGGTGACACATGAAGACAGAAGTGGAGCAAGGGATAGAGGAAAATGAGGCTTTCGAGGTAGAGGAAGAGGAAGAGGTAGACAACCATTCAACAAAGCTTTGGTGGAATGTTACAATTGTCACAAATTAGGAAATTTTCAATATGAATGTCCTGAATGGGAACGAGGTGTCAATTATGCAGAACTAGTTGATAGTGAAGAAATGCTCTTGATGGCACATGTTGACTTCAATAATGACAAGAGAAAGGAAGCTTGGTTTCTCGACTCTGGATGCAGTAATCACATAAGTGGAAAAAAGGAATGGTTCACTAATATTGATGATCAATTTTGTCATTCAGTGAAGCTCGGAAATGACACAAAGATGGCCATAATTGGTAGGGGCAATGTCAAATTTCATGTCAATGGAATTACACAAGTCATCACAGATGTGTATTATGTGCCAAAATTAAAAAATAATCTCCTGAGCATCGGACAGTTGCAAGAAAAGGGAGCTGCCATATTAATTAAAGATGGGGTGTGTGGAGTTTATCATCCAAGGAAAGGGCTGATCATGCAAACTACTATGTCCACCAACAGAATGTTTGTCATTCTAGTGACCAAGATGCCTACAATCTCAACTTGTTTTCAAACCGTTTCTGAAGATAATACACATTTGTGGCATTGTCACTATGGGCATCTCAGTTTCAAGGGATTGAAGACCTTGCAACAAAAAGAGATAGTGAAGGGGTTACCTACAATGACATTGCCAAGTAAGCTATGCAAAGATTGCATGATAGGTAAGCAACATAGGAAACCAATACCAAAGAAGAGCTTGTGGCAAGCTACACACAAGCTACAATTGGTACATTCAGATCTCTGTGGACCTATCACACCGACTTCAAGTAATGGAAAGAGGTATGTAATCACTTTCATTGATGATTATAGTCGAAAAATGTGGGTTTCTTTTCTGTCCGAGAAGTCTCAAGCACTTGAAGCTTTCAAAATCTTCAAAAACTTTGTTGAAAAAGAAACAGGTTGCTCCATTCAAGGTCTTCGAACAGATAGGGGAGGAGAATTTACCTCGCATGAGTTTACTGCATTTTGTAGTGAACGTGACATAAATAGACAATTAATAGCAGCCTATACCCCTCAACAAAATGGAGTGGCCGAGAGAAAAAATCGAACCATCATGAATATGGTTCAAGCATGTTGTCCGAGAAGAGTGTTCCAAAATGTTTTTGGCCTGAAGCAGTTAATTGGACAGTCCATGTTCTTAATCGAAGTCCAACATTAGCAGTCAAAGACAAGACACCTAAGGAAGCCTGGAGCAGCCACAAACCAACAGTTCACTATTTCAGAGTTTTTGGTTGTGTTGCTTATGTCTATGTACCCAACGCAAAGAGGAAGAAACTTGATGATAAAAGCATCAAGTGTGTCATGTTGGGAATGAGTGCAGAATCCAAAGCTTATCGTCTCTATGATCCTTCAACAAACCGAGTTATAATCAGTAGAGATGTTGAATTTGAAGAAGACAAATGCTAGGATTGGGGAAGAAGTGCTGAAGTAGTAAAACTAGATGTGTTAGATTGGGGAGAAAGTGAAGAAGAAAGAAGTGATGATGCCTCTCAAAGTGACGAAGAAGAAAGTGTTGAAACAACAGAAAATGATGAGGGAGAAGCTGCCGTTGCCCCAAATAATTCATTAGGTTCAAGTCAGTCTTTGGTAGAAGATCAAGAAGCAGGGAGGACAAGAAATCAATCTGACATTCAACAAACAGTAGGGAGGACAAGGAGCCAACCTGTTTGGATGGAAGACTTTGTGAGTGGAGAAGGTTTGTCTGAAGAGGAAGAACTAACTAATTTTGTGCTATTTGTTGATGTAGCTGATCCAACCACATTTGAAGAAGCAAACAAAAGTGCTCATTGGAGAAAAGCAATGGATCAAGAGATGGCAGCAATCGAAAAAAATAACACTTGGGAATTGGCCACCTTACCTGTTGGGGCAAAAACCATTGGAGTAAAATGGATTTTCAAGACAAAATTAAATGAAAATGGAGCTGTTGAGAAGTACACAGCCAGGCTTGTCGCTAAAGGCTATGCTCAACAATATGGGATTGATTACAAGGAAGTTTTTGCTCCAGAGGCTTGTTGGGATACCATTCGAATGGTTATTGCTCTTGCTGCTCAAAGAGGCTGGAATGTGTATCAATTAGATGTGAAGAGTGCATTCTTGCACGGGGAACTCACTGAGGCAGTCTATGTTGATCAACCACAAGGGTATGTGAAGAAAGGAGATGAGTTGAAGGTTTGTAAATTGAAGAAAGCTTTGCACGGGCTCAAACAGGCTCCCCGAGCATGGTATAGTCGAATTGAAGCTTACTTCTTCAAGCAAGGTTTTGAAAGATGTCCGCATGAACATACTTTGTCTGTGAAACAAAGTGAAGGAGGTAATATTCTCATCATTAGTTTGTATGTTGATGATCTCATATTTACTGGTAATAATGTGAATATGTTTGAAGAATTTAAAGAATCCATGAAAAAGGAGTTTGATATGTCTAATTTAGGAAAGATGCGTTACTTTCTTGGAGTTGAGGTAGTTCAAAATAAAAATGGAATTTATCTTAGTCAGAAAAAATATGCAAAGGAGGTGTTGGACAGGTTTGGAATGAGAGAGAGCAATCTTTCTAAAAATCCTATTGTTCTTGGGTGCAAGTTAACTAAGGATGAGAATGGAGTTAAAGTTGATGAAACTGAGTATAAACAGGTAGTTGGTTGCTTGATGTATTTGGCAGCCACACGACCTGATCTTATGTATGTTATAAGCTTGGTAAGCCGCTACACGGGGTGTCCAATAAAGTTGCATATGCAAGCAGTAAAAAAGGTGCTCAGATATCTCAAGGGAACAGTTAATTTGCGGCTGCTATACAAGAGGAATGGAACGGAGAAGCTGGAAGCATTCACTGATAGTGATTATGCAGGGGACTTAGATGATTGAAGGAGTACATTAGGGTATGTTTTTATGCTCAGTTCTTGTGCAGTTTCAAGGTCCTCTAAGAAGCAACTAGTGGTCACATTGTCTACAACTGAAGCAGAATTTATAGCCGCTGCCTCTTGTGCTTGTCAACGAGTTTGGATGCGAAGAGTTCTTGAACAACTTGGTCATGCTCAACATGAAAGCACTGTCATTTACTGTGATAACAGTTCGACCATTAAGCTATCCAAAAATCCAGTACTTCATGGCCAAAGTAAGCATATAGATATTCGTTTTCATTTTCTTCGTGATCTTACCAAAGATGGAACAGTGGAGCTTGTGTATTGCAACACTCAAAATTAGATAGCGGACATCATGACAAAACCATTAAAGCTTGAAGCTTTTGAAACACTTCGTGAAGGACTTGGGATGTGCAGAGTACTAGAATAAACTAATTGCAACTGTGCAATCAGTTTAAGGGAGGATATATTGAGTCATTAGAGTTTGTTTTAATAAATCCTATTTATTAGGAAAGTAGATATTAGTTTGATTGTTTCTTCTCCATGATCCACGATCTGTTAGAGCTAAAAGTGAAAGATTTGTTTTTCAGTTTTCTTTTGTAAGGCTATATAAGCCAACTGATTTGCTTCTGAGTAAATAAAAATTATTCTACAATTCTTGCAGAGTTGAGTGCTAAGTTTCTTTCACCCAACAAACCTTTCATCTATTATTTTTTATTTTCCATTTTTACCTCTTTACAACTTTTATGCCTTTCGCTCTCGTAGATCACTCTAGCGCTAGTGTGACTCCACTTGAGCACTTTATATTTTTTTAATTATTCTCCAAATTAACATTGAAAATTAAATATTAAAAATTATTTGAACTAACAAATAAATAATTATATATTATAAAAAATACGAAAGAATAATAAAAATAAGAAAAGTAATAAACAAATAAAAATTTGTTTACTAAAATGCTAGAGTCCACTCTTAACATTAGAATGAACTGTGACCACTTAAGTAGTAAACTGACTGTATTTAGTTAAGAGTGGAAAGAATAAAAGTGGAAAAGAAAATTGGATAAAATATCTTGTCTAGGAAGAGAGAGATTTTAATTTGTACTTTCAAAAAAAGGGTTTTTTTTTTTTTTTTTTTTTTTTTTAGTTGCACGCTGTTCCCACCCAAAAAATGCTCTTTAACATTTTCCACCCTCACACTTTTAAATACAATTTTACCACCCAAAAATTATATTCCTTTAACAACCTTAAATCCATGTGAACGAAAAAACCGCACCAAAGATTAACCCCCAATTGTCGGCGATCAACACAACGCCTCAGCCAAATCCAACACCAAAATCAACGCCACTTCCCATCCTCCCCCACCTGACCACAAAGTACACCAATCGCGCTAAGTCGCGGATTCTCTTGTCAGATTCTGGCGATTTTCGGTACCAAACAAAATTGACACCACCCCTAGACTCATCACAACCCCTTAACAAACCCCCAACCTTTGGGCGATTGACATCACCGTTCGCCGACCGTTGCTTATTTGGCTGCTCGCAATGTCATCGTTTCACAGCCAGATTCTAGCGTTATTGACACCAGAAATCACCATTGTCACTACCATTTCAACCCCATCCTCACCTCTTCAAAATCGCTACTGCACTCGCCTCCCATCTTGCGTTTACCGCAGTGACCTGCCAGTACTGCTACAAGACAGTCGCATTTTGCAACCCCCAACCATCTAAAAACAGCCTGATTTTATGACGATCGCTGCTAGTGGGGTGAGGCCCTCAATGAGTTGAATGGCAGGGTGGGGGATGATTTCTGTGGAGAAGAGGACCGAAAAAAGGTTGAGAAATTACTTAAGACTATCAGATTTTTAGGGTGATTGGAAGCCAAAAGACCATCTGCCCTCACTTATGACTAACTTGGACCATCATTTCTTTCTCATAACGAGATTATTAATGGTGGGTAGTAAATTGTATTTTAAAGTGTCGGGGTGGGAAAGTGTCATTTAGCTATTTTTTGGGTGGGAAAAGTCGTAGGTCGTTTTTTTCAGTAGTCGTGAGTGGCAAGGGAAAGAAAAAATTTTAGAAAGAAAGAGGATAATGGCGTGGGCAGGAGAAAAATGCCAAAAGTTCGTAACCAGTAATGATTTAAGATATTAGTTATTTTATTAACAGCAAAGCGCTGTCTTAATCGCGTTTCGCATAGGTCGGTCCACTACTTCACTGTATCTCCACCTCCCAACAAATCCATCACCTTCTCCAAACACAAATCGAGTCCGTTAATTTTCAAATTCTTCCTTACCAAAACCCCTCAAGATGGACTCGATTCTCCTCCCAGACCCTCTCTCCCTAACGCGCCTACGCTCCACCACCGCTGCCACCGCCACCACCACCACCACCACCACCACCACCTATGCTCTCCAGGGGCCGTGCCTACTCCTCTCCCGTCCCGGCCGTACACTCTTCTCTGTTTACACCACCTCATTCCATCGCATCTCGGCTCTTCGCAGGTCCTCCTCCGTTGTTTCCGCTAGTGGCACCTTGACCGCCAATTCGGCTTCGGTCTGTTATCTTATCCACTTCGATTTTACGATTTTATGTTTTAAATTTATGTTGAGTGTGTGCTTAAATAATTTATTTAGCGTAAATTAGTCAATTTGGATTTGGATTGTTATTTACTAATCAACAGTTTTTTCTTCAATTAATTTGTTTTTTTTTTTTTTTTTTAAATATTTTTTATGGCTACGTCTGTTATCGTCAGTTTATACTATAAGAAGAATTTAGAGAACCGTTTTCAACAATTCATTTGGAACCGTTTTTAACAATTTATTTGGAGAAAGCCTATATTGATATTGATTAGATTAGTATATGTGATATTAGGGAGCCTAAACGGCTTCTTGTTATATATCAAACAGTTTGAGTAAAGAATGCAAACTGCATGGAGAAGAAGGTTATAAGAAATTACTGATAATTTCCTTATTTTTTTATGTCAAAGACTCAAAGTTGAGTCATAAGCTGTCTGATGAAATCAAGATATGGAAAATAGTAACGGAGCATTGCACCTTGTAAACCTTGTCAGAAACTGGAAGCAAAACCAAATTGTTTTATACAACTGTTGTGCAATTTTTTCTTGCTCTGAATAATTTAACATTATTTACTGAACTAACTTTATTATGTCAAATTTGATCCTTGTGATAGAGTAATTGTTTTGTTCTTTGTTGATAATATTGGGTGTCAATTTATAAGGACTCAATATTTCGTGTTTTTACATGTTTTACACACTCTATCCTTCTTCTATGTATTTTTTTTTTTTTTTTGGTTGACATGCTTATATGCAGCCCGGCAGTGGAGTTTATACAGTGGGCGATTTCATGACTACGAAAGAGGATTTGCATGTTGTAAAACCTACAACTTCTGTAGATGAAGGTATTTTATATGTTTAGATTAATGTCTCAGATGACAGATTACGGTAAAATGTTTGTTTTCGAGTTATAATCAGTAAGATGTTGAATTTGAAGAAGACAAATGCTAGGATTGGGGAAGAAGTGCTGAACAGTAAAACTAGATGTTTAGATTGGGGAGAAAATGAAAAGAAAGAAGTGATGATGCCTCTCAAGTGACGAAGAAGAAAGTGTTGAAACAACAGAAAATGAAGGAGAAGCTGCCGTTGCCCAATAATTCATAGGTTCATCAGTCTTGGTAGAAGATCAAGAAGCAGGAGGACAAGATCATTCTGACATTCAACAAGCAGGGAGGACAAGGAGCCAACCTGTTTGGATGGAAGACTTTGTGAGTGGAGAAGGTTTGTCAGAGGAAGAACTAACTATTTTGTGCTATTTGTTGATGTACGATCCAACCACATTTGAAGAAGCAAACAAAGTGCTCATTGGAGAAAAGCAATGGATCAAGAGATAAGCAATCGAAAAATAACACTTGGGAATTGCCACCTTACCTGTGGGGCAAAAACCATTGGAGTAAAATGGATTTTCAAGACAAAATTAAATGAAAATGGAGCTTTGAGAAGTACAAAGCAAGCTGTGGCTAAAGGCTATGCTCAACAATATGGATTGATTACAAGGAATTTTTGCTCCAGGCTTGTTGGGATACCATTCGAATGGTTATTGCTCTTGCTGCTCAAAGAGGCTGGAATGTGTATCATTTATGTGAAGAGTGCATTCTTGCACGGGGAACTCACTGAGGCAATCTATGTTGATCAACCACAAGGGAATGTGAAGAAAGGAGATGAGTTAAAGGTTTGTAAATTGAAGAAAGCTTGTACGGGTTCAAACAGCTCCCCGAGCATGGTATAGTCGAATTGAAGCTTACTTCTTCAAGCAAGGTTTTGAAAGATGTCCGCATGAACATACTTTGTTTGTGAAACAAAGTGAAGGAGGTATATTCTCATCATTAGTTGTATGTTGATGATCTCATATTTACTGGTAATAATGTGAATAGTTTTGAAGAATTTAAGAATCCATGAAAAGGAGTTTGATATGTCTATTTAGGAAAGATGCGTTACTTTCTTGGAGTTGAGGTAGTTCAAATAAAAATGGAATTTATCTTAGTCAGAAAAAATATGCAAAGGAGGTGTTGGACAGGTTTGGAATGAGAGAGAGCATCTTCTAAAAATCCTATTGTTCTGGTGCAAGTTAAAAAGATGAAATGGAGTTAAAGTTGATGAACTGAGTATAAGGTAGTTGGTGCTTAATGTATTTGGCGCCACACGACCTGATCTTATGTATGTTTATAGCTTGGTAGCGCCGCTACATGGGGTGTCCAAAAGTTCATATGCAGCGTAAAAAGTGCTAGATATCTCAAGGGAACAGTTAATTGGGGTTGCTATACAGAGGAATGGAAGGAGAAGCTGGAAGCATTCACTGATATTGATTATGCAGGGACTTAGATGTGAAGGAGTACATAGTTATGTTTTTATGCTCAGTTCTTGTGCAGTTTCAGTCCTCTAAGAAGCAACATTGGTCACATTGTCTACAACTGAAGCAGAATTTATAGCGCTCCTCTTGTGCTTTCAAGGAGTTTGGATCCGAAGAGTTCTTGAACAACTTGGTCGTGCTCACATGAAAGCACTGTCATTTACTGTGATAACATTCGACCATTAAGCTATCCAAAATCCAGTACTTCATGGCCAAGTAAGCATATAGAATTCGTTTCATTTTCTTCTTGTCTTACCAAAGATGGAACAGTGGAGCTTGTGTATTACACACTCAAAATAGATAGCGAATCATGACAAAACCATTAAAGCTTGAAGCTTTTGAAACACTTCGTGAAGGACTTGGGTGTGCAGAGTACAGAATAAACTAATTGCAATTGTGCAATCAGTTTAGGGAGGATATGTGAGTCATTAGAGTTTGTTTTAATAAATCCTATTTATTAGGAAAGTAGATATTAGTTTGATTGTTTCTTCTCCATGATCCAGATCTGTTAGAGCTAAAAGTGAAAGATTTGTTTTTAGTTTTCTTTGTAAGGCTATATAAGCCAACTGTTTGCTTCTGAGTAAATAAAATTATTACTCCAATTCTTACAGAGTTGAGTGCTAAGTTTCTTTCACCCACAAACCTTTCATCTATTATTTTTATTTTTCCATTTTACCTCTTTACAACTTTTATGCCTTTCGCTCGGTAGATCACTCTAGCGCTAGTGTGACTCCACTTGAGCACTTATATTTTTTTTTAATTATTCTCCAATTACATTGAAATTAAATATTAAAATTATTTGAACTAACAATAAATAATTATATATTTAAAAAATACGAAATAGAAATGAATAATAAAAATAAGAAAGTAATAAACAAATAAAAATTTGTTTACTAAAATGCGAGTCCACTCTTAACATTAGATGAACTGTGACCACTTAAGTAGTAACTGACGTTTTAGTTAGAGTGGAAAGAAATAAAAGTGGAAAGAAAATTGGATAAAATATCTTGTCTAGGAAGAGAGATTTAAATTGTACTTTAAAAAAAAAGGGTTTTTTTTTTTTTTTTTTTTTTTTAGTTAACGGCTTTTTCCCACCCAAAAAATAGCTCTTACATTTTCCACCCTCACACTTTTAAAATACATTTTCCCACCAAAAAATTATATTCCTTTAACATTTCTCTTAAATACATTGTGAGGACGAAAATACCCGCACCAAAGATTAACCCCCAATTGTCGGCGATCGCAACACGCTCAGCCAAATTCCACACCAAACAAAATCAACGCCACTTTCCCATTTTCCTCTCTTCCCACTTGATTCCACAAGATTTATCCAATCGTCCCTAAGTTTGCGTGGATTTCTCTTGTCGGATTCTGCGTTTTTTCGGTGACCAAAATCAAAATTGACCCACCTAGACTCATCATCAACCCTTAACAAAACCCCAACCTTTGGCGTTGATCACTCACCGTTCGCCACGTTGCTTATTTGCTGTCTCGATGTCATCGTTTCACAGCCAATTTAGGCGTTATTGACACAGAAATCACATTGTCACACATTCACATCATCACCATCCTCACCTCTTCAAAATCGCTACCTGCACTCGCCCTCCCATCTTTTCGTTTACCGCTAGTGACCTGCCAGTATTGCTACAAGAAGTCGATTTTTGCAACCCCCACCATCTAAAAACAGCCTGATTTTATACGATCGCTGCTAGTGGGGTGAGGCCCTAAAGTGAGTTAATGGCAGGGTGGGGGATGATTTTCGGTGGAGAAGACGACAGAAAAGGTGAGAAATTCTTAAGACTATCAGATTTTTAGGTGATTGAAGAAGCCAAAGACATCTTGCCCTCACTTATGACTAACTTTTGACCATCTTTTTTCTCATAACGATGATTTTAATGGTGGTAGTAAAATTGTATTTTAAAAGTGTGGGGGTGGGAAAGTGTCATTTAGCTATTTTTTGGGTGGGAAAAGTAGTAGTGTCGTTTTTTTTAGTATCAGTGATAGTGGCAAGGGAAAGAAAAAAATTTGAAGAAAAGAGGATAATCGTGTGGCAGGAGAAAAATGTTAACCAGTGGGTTGAGTAGATAAAACCTTGTTGAGTCATTAGAGTTTGTTTTAATAAATCCTATTTATTAGGAAAGTAGATATTAGTTTGATTGTTTCTCCCCCATGATCCACGATCTGTTAGAGCTAAAAGTGGAAGATTTGTTTTTCAGTTTTCTTTTGTAAGGCTATATAAGCCAATTGATTTGCTTCTGAGTAAATAAGAATTATTCTACAATTCTTGCAGAGTTGAGTGCTAAGTTTCTTTCACCCAACATATTTGGTATCAGAGCCTAAGGAACTGCAGCTTCCTTAGTGAGATTGAGATTAAAGAAGAGTGATACACGAGTGAGATTGAGATTAAAAGTGTGAAACACAAGTGCGAGTATCAAGAGAATATTCTGAAAGAGTTTTTTTGTTTTTGCTATGGCAACAGAGAGCAGCTTTATAACCTGCCATACCTCGGTTTGATGGTTTTTATGACCATTGGTCAATGTTGATGGAGAACTTTCTGAGATCGCAGGAATATTGGAGCTTGATTGAAATTGGCATTCCCACAATTATAGATGGAGTTCAATCTACAGCAGTAGAACGGAAAACCATTGAAGAGGCAAAACTTAAGGATTTAAAAGTGAAGAATTATTTGTTTCAAGCTATTGACAGAACCATTATTGAAACCATCCTCAACAAGGAGACATCCAAGAGCATTTGGGAGTCAATGAAGCATAAGTATCAAGGATCTACAAAGGTGAAACGAGCTTAGTTGCAAGCACTTTGCAGAGAATTTGAGATACTGCAGATGAAGGGAGGAGAAACTGTAGATCAATGCTTTTCTTGGACATTAACCAGTGCCAATAAGATGAAAGCTCAGGGTGAAAACATAGAGCCAATTGTGATTATCGAGAAGATTTTGAGATCAATGACTTCAAAATTCAACTATGTAGTCTGCTCTATTGAAGAATCTCACAATCTCACCACCATGAGCATTGATGAGCTTCAGAGTAGTTTGCTTGTTCATGAGCAAAGAATGCAAACTCCTTTGGTAGAAGAGCAAGTTCTTAAGGTGACACATGAAGACAGAAGTGGAGCAAGGGGCAGAGGAAAATGAGGCTTTCAAGGTAGAGGAAGAGGAAGAGGTAGACAATCATTCAACAAAGCTTTGGTGGAATGCGACAATTGTCACAAATTAGGACATTTTCAATATGAATGTCCTGAATGGGAACGAGGTGTCAATTATGCAGAATTAGTTGATAGTGAAGAAATGCTCTTGATGGCACATGTTGACTTCAATGATGACAAGAGAAAGGAAGCTTGGTTTCTCGACTTTTGATGCAGTAACCACATGAGTGGAAACAAGGAATGATTTATTGATATTGATGATCAATTTTGTCATTCAGTGAAGCTCGGAAATGACACAAAGATGGCCGTAATTGGTAGGGGCGATGCCAAATTTCATGTCAATGGAATTACACAAGTCATCACATATGTGTATTATGTACCAAAATTAAAAAATAATCTCCTGAGCATCCGACAGTTGCAAGAAAAAGGAGCTGCCATATTAATTAAAGATGGGGTGTGTGGAGTTTATCATCCAAGGAAAGGGTTGATCATGCAAACTACTATGTTCACCAACAGAATGTGTCATTCTAGTGACCAAGATGCCTACAATCTCAACTTGTTTTCAAACTGTTTCTGAAGATAATACACATTTGTGGCATTATCGTTATGGGCATCTCAGTTTCAAGGGATTGAAGACCTTGCAACAAAAAGGGATGGTGAAGGGGTTACCTACAATGACGTTGCCAAGTAAGCTATGCAAAGACTGCATGATAGGTAAGCAACACAGGAAACCAATACCAAAGAAGAGCTTGTTGCGAGCTACACACAAGCTACAATTGGTACATTTAGATCTCTGTGGACCTATCACACCGGCTTCAAGTAGTGGAAAGAGGTATGTAATCACTTTCATTGATGATTATAGTAAAAAAAATTGGGTTTCTTTTCTGTCCGAGAAGTCTCAAGCACTTGAAGCTTTCAAAATCTTCAAAAACTTTGTTGAAAAAGAAATAGGTTGCTCCATTCAAGGTCTTCGAACAGATAGGGGAGAAGAATGTACCTCGCGTGAGTTTATTGCATTTTGTAGTGAATGGCATAAACAGACAATTAACAGCAGCCTATACCCCTAAACAAAACGGAGTGGTCGAGAGAAAAAATGAACCATCATGAATATGGTTCGAAGCATGTTGTCCGAGAAGAGTGTTCCAAAATGTTTTTGGCTTGAAGTAGTTAATTGGACAGTCCATGTTCTTAATCGAAGTCTAACATTAACAGTCAAAGACAAGACACCTGAGGAAGCTTGGACCAGCCACAAACCAACAGTTCACTATTTCAGAGTTTTTGGTTGTGTTGCTCATGTCTATGTACCTAACGCAAAGAGGAAGAAACTTGATGATAAAAGCATCAAGTGTGTCATGTTGGGAATGAGTGTAGAATCCAAAGCTTATCGTCTCTATGATCCTTCAACAAACCGAGTTATAATCAGTAAAGATGTTGAATTTGAAGAAGACAAATGCTAGGATTGGGGAAGAAGTGCTGAAGCAGTAAAACTAGATGTGTTAGATTGGGGAGAAAATGAAAAAGAAAGAAGTGATGATGCCTCTCAATGTGACGAAGAAGAAAGTGTTGAAACAACAGAAAATGATAAGGGAGAAGCTGCCGTTGCCCAAATAATTCATCAGGTTCAACTCAGTCTTTGGTAGAAGATCAAGAAGCATGGAGGACAAGAAATCAATCTGACATTCAACAAACAGCAGGGAGGACAAGGAGCCAACCTGTTTGGATGGAAGACTTTGTGAGTGGAGAAGGTTTGTCCGAAGAGGAAGAACTAACTAATTTTGTGCTATTTGTTGATGTAACTGATCCAACCACATTTGAAGAAGCAAACAGAAGTGCTCATTGGAGAAAAGCAATGGATCAAGAGATAACAGCAATCGAAAAAAGTAACACTTGGGAATTGACCACCTTACCTGTTGGGGCAAAAACCATTGGAGTAAAATGGATTTTCAAGACAAAATTAAATGAAAATGGAGCTATTGAGAAGTACAAAGTCAAGCTTGTGGCTAAAGGCTATGCTCAACAATATGGGATTGATTACAAGGAAATTTTTGCTCCAGTGGCTTGTTGGGATACCATTCGAATGGTTATTGCTCTTGCTGCTCAAAGAGGCTGGAATGTGTATCAATTAGATGTGAAGAGTGCATTCTTGCACGGGGAACTCACTGAGGCAATCTATGTTGATCAACCACAAGGGAATGTGAAGAAAGGAGATGAGTTAAAGGTTTGTAAATTGAAGAAAGCTTTGTACGGGTTCAAACAAGCTCCCCGAGCATGGTATAGTCGAATTGAAGCTTACTTCTTCAAGCAAGGTTTTGAAAGATGTCCGCATGAACATACTTTGTTTGTGAAACAAAGTGAAGGAGGTAATATTCTCATCATTAGTTTGTATGTTGATGATCTCATATTTACTGGTAATAATGTGAATATGTTTGAAGAATTTAAAGAATCCATGAAAAAGGAGTTTGATATGTCTGATTTAGGAAAGATGCGTTACTTTCTTGGAGTTGAGGTAGTTCAAAATAAAAATGGAATTTATCTTAGTCAGAAAAAATATGCAAAGGAGGTGTTGGACAGGTTTGGAATGAGAGAGAGCAATCCTTCTAAAAATCCTATTGTTCCTAGGTGCAAGTTAACTAAGGATGATAATGGAGTTAAAGTTGATGAAACTGAGTATAAATAGGTAGTTGGCTGCTTAATGTATTTGGCGCCACACGACCTGATCTTATGTATGTTATAAGCTTGGTATGCCGCTACATGGGGTGTCCAACAAAGTTACATATGCAAGCAGTAAAAAAGGTGCTTAGATATCTCAAGGGAACAGTTAATTTGGGGTTGCTATACAAGAGGAATGGAATGGAGAAGCTGGAAGCATTCACTGATAGTGATTATGCAGCGGACTTAGATGATCGAAGGAGTACATCAGGGTATGTTTTTATGCTCAGTTCTTGTGCAGTTTCATGGTCCTCTAAGAAGCAACCAGTGGTCACATTGTCTACAACTGAAGCAGAATTTATAGCTGCTACCTCTTGTGCTTCTCAAGGAGTTTGGATCCGAAGAGTTCTTGAACAACTTGGTCGTGCTCAACATGAAAGCACTGTCATTTACTGTGATAACAATTCGACCATTAAGCTATCCAAAAATCCAGTACTTCATGGCCGAAGTAAGCATATAGATATTCGTTTTCATTTTCTTCGTGATCTTACCAAAGATGGAACAGTGGAGCTTGTGTATTACAGCACTCAAAATCAGATAGCAGATATCATGACAAAACCATTAAAGCTTGAAGCTTTTGAAACACTTCGTGAAGGACTTGGGATGTGCAGAGTACCAGAATAAACTAATTGCAATTGTGCAATCAGTTTAAGGGAGGATATGTTGAGTCATTAGAGTTTGTTTTAATAAATCCTATTTATTAGGAAAGTAGATATTAGTTTGATTGTTTCTTCTCCATGATCCATGATCTGTTAGAGCTAAAAGTGAAAGATTTGTTTTTTAGTTTTCTTTTGTAAGGCTATATAAGCCAACTGATTTGCTTATGAGTAAATAAGAATTATTCTACAATTCTTACAGAGTTAAGTGCTAAGTTTCTTTCACCCAACAAACCTTTCATCTATTATTTTTTATTTTCCATTTTTACCTCTTTACAACTTTTATGCCTTTCGCTCGAGTAGATCACTCTAGCGCTAGTGTGACTCCACTTGAGCACTATATATTTTTTTAATTATTCTCCAAATTAACATTGAAAATTAAATATTAAAAATTATTTGAACTAACAAATAAATAATTATATATTATAAAAAATACGAAAATAAAATATAATGTTTTTGAAAATGAATAATAAAAATAAGAAATGTAATAAACAAATAAAAATTTGTTTACTAAAATGCTAGAGTCCACTCTTAAGATTAGAGTGAACTGTGACCACTTAAGTAGTAAACTGACTGTATTTAGTTAAGAGTGGAAAGAATAAAAGTGGAAAAGAAAATTGGATAAAATATCTTGTCTAGGAAGAGAGAGATTTTAATTTGTAGTTTCAAAAAAAGGGTTTTTTTTTTTTTTTTTTTTTTTTTCAGTTTAAGCTTTTTCCACCCAAAAAATAGCTCTTACATTTTCCACCCTCACACTTTTAAAATACAATTTTCCACCAAAAATTATATTCCTTTAACATTTCTCTTAAATACATTGTGAGGACGAAAATACCCGCACCAAAGATTAACCCCCAATTGTCGGCGATCGCAACACGCTCAGCCAAATTCCACACCAAACAAAAATCAACGCCACTTTCCCATTTTCCTCTCTTCCCACTTGATTCCACAAGATTTATCCAATCGTCCTAAGTTTGCGGGATTTCTCTTGTCGGATTCTGCGTTTTTCGGTGACCAAAATCAAAATTGACCCACCTAGACTCATCATCAACCCTTAACAAAACCCCCAACCTTTTGGCGTTGATCACTCACCGTTCGCCACGTTGCTTATTTGGCTGTCTCAGATGTCATCGTTTCACAGCCAATTATAGCGTTATTGACACAGAAATCACATTGTCACACATTCACATATCACCCCATCCTCACCTCTTCAAAATCGCTACCTGCACTCGCCCTCCCATCTTTTCGTTTACCGCTAGTGACCTGCCAGTATTGCTACAAGATAGTCGTTTTTGCAACCCCCACCATCTAAAAACAGCCTGATTTTATGACGATCGCTGCTAGTGGGGTGAGGCCCTTAAAGTGAGTTAATGGCAGGGTGGGGGATGATTTTCGGTGGAGAAGACGACAAAAAGGTGAGAAATTCTTAAGACTATCAGATTTTTAGGGTGATTGAAGAAGCCAAAGACATCTTGCCCTCACTTATGACTAACTTTTGACCATCCTTTTTTCTCATAACGATGATTTTAATGGTGGTTAGTAAAATTGTATTTTAAAAGTGTGGGGGTGGGAAAGTGTCATTAGCTATTTTTTGGGTGGGAAAAAGTAGTAGTTCGTTTTTTTTAGTATCAGTGATGAGTGGCAAGGGAAAGAAAAAAATTTGAAGAAAAGAGGATAATGCGTGGGCAGGAGAAAAATGAAAGTGGTAACCAGTAATGATTAAGATATTAGTTTATTTATTAACAGCAAAGCGCTGTCTTAATCGCGTTTCGCATAGGTCGGTCCACTACTTCACTGTATCTCCACCTCCAACAAATCCATCACCTTCTCCAAAACAAATCGAGTCCGTTAATTTTCAAATTCTTCCTTACCAAAACCCTCGATGGACTCGATTCTCCTCCCAGACCCTCTCTCCCTAACGCGCCTACGCTCCACACCGCTCCACCGCCACCACCACCACCACCTATGCTCTCCAGGGGCCGTGCCTACTCCTCTCCCGTCCCGGCCGTACACTCTTCTCTGTTTACACCACCTCATTCCATCGCATCTCGGCTCTTCGCAGGTCCTCCTCCGTTGTTTCCGCTAGTGGCACCTTGACGCGCAATTCGGCTTCGGTCTGTTATCTTATCCACTTCGATTTTACGATTTTGTTTTAAATTTATGTTGAGTGTGTGCTTAAATAATTTATTTAGCTAAATTAGTCAATTTGGATTTGGATTGTTATTTACTAACTCAACAGTTTTTTTTTTAAATTTTTTTTGTGCTACGTCTTTATCGTCAGTTTATACTATAAGAAGAATTTAGAGAACCGTTTTCAACAATTCATTTGGAACCGTTTTTAACAATTTATTTGGAGAAAGCCTATATTGATATTGATTAGTTAGTATATGTGATATTAGGGAGCCTAAACGGCTTCTTGTTATATATCAAAACAGTTTGAGTAAAGAATGCAAACTGCATGAGAAGAAGGTTATAAGAAATTACTGATAATTTCCTTATTTTTTTATTCAAAGACTCAAAGTTGAGTCATAAGCTGTCTGTGAAATCAGTATGGAAAATAGTAACGGAGCATTGCACCTTGTAAACCTTGTCAGAAACTGGAAGCAAAACCAAATTGTTTTATACAACTGTTGTGCAATTTTTTCTTGCTCTGAATAATTTAACATTATTTCTGAACTACTTTATTATGTCAAATTTGATCCTTGTGATAGAGTAATTGTTTTGTTCTTTGTTGATAATATTGGGTGTCAATTTATAAGGACTCAATATTCGTGTTTTACATGTTTTACACACTCTATCCTTCTTCTATGTATTTTTTTTTTTTTTTTTTTTTGTTGACATGCTTATATGCAGCCCGCAGGGTTTTACAGTGGCGATTTCATGACTACGAAAGAGGATTTGCATGTTGTAAAACCTACAACTTCTGTAGATGAGGTTTTTTATATGTTTAGATTAATGTCTCAGATGACAGATTACGGTAAAATGTTTTGTTTTTTTTCCTTTTTCTTTCTTTTGGTTTTCTAATACATTTATTCTTTGTGGCAACAGCCTGGAAATTCTTGTGGAAAGAGAAATTACAGGTTTTCCTGTGATTGTGATGACTGGAAATTGGTAAGTTTTCCTTACCTTATGTGTTGTTTAATCTTTTTATGTTTAGGCTTCTTTTATTGGTATTGATTGTGAGTTTAGTTTTGGTGTATAATTCTTGTCAACTACTAATCTGTTTTGATGATTTTCTAAGTCTTTAAAGTTCTCAATTTTTGCAAACACATTTTTTTTAATAATATTTTCTAATTAATGTGTACCCCCCACCTGATCCACACCCATACCTTCCCCCACCGAAACTTAATTAGTTAAATCCCTCACTGAGGTTGATATAGGGGGATTTGTTCATTGGACTTCTTTGCTTCCACTATGACATATCTAACCAACTAGTTTATCCGGTGGGGACTCTTACTATTATGATATCAGATTTTTTTCTCAACTCCTTACTATTACAGGAGATTGGGCCCACTGGTCTGTGATCTGAGGATCATGTGTGGGTAATTTGAAATAACAACCAAGAAGACAACTGTTTTCTTCAAACTATGCCTTTTTCCTTCCACCATACAGCTAAGGATGTAATCACTTTTCTGTAACCCATTCAGCATAATGGAATAAACATACTGTCTTTAAAATTAGGCATAAATATGTTTATTTTAAAACCTATAAATTGTTGAGATTATCGATTCAAAGAGAGAAACCCACCATCTTGCCTGTTGGGGGATGTTCCAGAGTTCAGCTGTTGGGGGAGAACCACCATCTCTCATGCTTACTATGGAAACTTATCTAGTTCAGAATTTAATAGTTCTGGGGTATTTATCAAATGTTATGTGTTTTCTTCTCAATAAGTTCGTTTCCTTTTCTTTTAGAGAGGAAAAAAAAATTATGTTTCTTTGAATGTCTTGTTTTAAATTGTTCATTTTTTATGTGAGATGATGTGGGAATAATTTAACTTTTGGCTGTTGCAGGTTGGTCTCGTTTCAGATTATGACCTCCTAGCATTGGATTCTATATCAGGTATGCTAAATTCATCAAAATCATCTTTTTGTGTCAAATCTCCTCAGAAAAGTCTCATAGGTTTTGGCTTTTTCTCTTTCATATGCTCTGTGTTTAATCAGTATTACTGTTTATTTTTATTTTTATGTTCTGCTGGGAATCAGTAATACTTTTTATGAATTTTTTATAAACACTACATTGCAAAAAGTAGGGGTTACAATAGTCAGTTTGTATGAGTAAACAATGTTTTCTGCTCTAGTGTTTATGTTTTGTGATATTTTTTAAATTTATGTTCTCGGGTATAATACAAGTCAAACATTATTTATTAACATTTTGTAATTGTTAATATGGCATGTGTGAACATGCTAGTTTGGGAAAAATTGCAGCAGTTTATTACAGGAAAAATATCAATATGTTTGAGTAAATATTAAATGGAGTATTGTGGAAGAATCTGAGACAGGGATCCTTTCATTGGTTATTCTAGTATGATCTTCTTAAACATCAAAGTGATTATTTGGTCTGTTGTCAAACTTCTTCCACTTTTCTGGGATTATGAATCTCATTTATGAAAATATAAATTTTGTTGATGAACAATGATTACCAACTATTTATTTGTTCATGACATGTTGACGTTAAATTGTTCCAATATATCAACTAGGTGGCGGACGAGCTGATAACAGTATGTTTCCTGAAGTTGACAGCACTTGGAAAGTATGTTAGAAATGACTCTCTTCTGATATTTTTAGTTTCAACATCTGTTGTTTAATGTTGTTTTCATTCTATTCTTTGGTTATTTATACAATCATTCTCCGTATTAAGGATAATATTATTTGAAGGTTTATTTTAAAGTTAGCTACATTTCTCATTTACTTGTTAATCTTGAGAGAGATGGTTAAGGATTTAAGGGTTTGATAAATTTTCCATGGTTGAAAGAGAAGTTTTTATATTGCCTTGCGTAGGTAGTTTAAAGAGAGTGGGTAACAGTCATCGAGGTTGGAATTCAACAGTGCTTGAGATCACTCACCTGAAGGCATTATAGCCTCAGATTATTTACCATTTCTTACCTCCTTTTTTGGCAATTATTGTCTTCTCTCCTCCTTTTTTGGCAATTATAGTCTTCTCTTAGTGTTTGATTTTACAGCTCTGTTAAGTTTGAATCCAGTTTGCTTTGAATGTCTGTAAATCAAAGCATCGTACAAGCAAGCTCATCCTAATCAACAGGGGTTTGGCTTAAAAGTACTAGGGTTAGGTGAACGTTCATTTATTGCAAGCAAGCTCATTCTCCCTTTGCCCTTGTGGATCTTTTTAATTTGAAACTAACACTCTTACTTATTGTTGCATTAATTGCTGTCTATTGCTCATGATATACCATTACCTACCTATTTACTTCGTTTGCATTCGCTCACAGAGTAATGTTATTGGAGGCACTTGCTTTCCTCTTTCCTTCATAATGTTTGCCTAATGCATGCTTTTCTCAGCTTAAGTTTCTTTCATTACACAATGGATTTCCAGCTCCCCATGCTCCCTTGATGTGTCTGACACATCAAGAAGTTCAAACTGCTGAAATGGAGTGGATTGCTTGTTTTACAGTATTTCTAATTGCTAACCAGCTGCAACTCTAAATTTATTGTTTTTTGATTCTCAAAATTCAATGCAGACTTTCAATGAGGTGCAGAAGCTGCTGGGTAAAACCAATGGGAAAATGGTTGGTGATTTAATGACACCAGCTCCAGTTGTAGTTCGTGAAACAACTAATCTGGAGGATGCTGCTAGGTTCTCCCTTGCTTCTTTCTTCGCAAACATTTTTTTTTTCCTTTATGGGTTATAAAAAATTGTCCGGCTTTACTGCAATATTCTTGAATCATTTAAGCCAAAATATTGCATATCTGATTTGTTATATCTAATGTCAGATTGTTACTTGAGACAAAATACCGCCGACTACCTGTAGTTGACGCTGATGGCAAGCTGGTAAGGAAATAAAATCTTCTTCATTTGGCTTTCGGTTTATCTTAATCCATTTGAAATCATCTTCTTTTTGCTAAATCATTGTTTATAAACCAAAGGTTGGAATTATCACAAGAGGAAACGTTGTAAGAGCCGCCCTTCATATAAAACGAGAACTTGAAAAGAAAGCACAATAGCAATATATTGTTGAAGCCATTTGAAGCAGTCCTACATACATTGCTACTAGGAATCAAATTGGGTCTGCAATCATGTTCCCAGATGATCATCGAAGACCTCATCTGCTTTACGTGTGCAATTTTGACTATTGGTATTGTTTGTAGTAGAACTAATTATAGGAGAATTTACGGGCAACTAAGCTATTAGAGACCAACAAATGTCGATTCTTGACAACCTCAGTTTTATAATGCAAACAATTCCAGCTCTTAGAAATTTAAAAAAAAAAAAAAAAAAATGTTTGAATATAAATTTTATGTATTTGTTAAACAATTAAAGATGTCAGGTCAGGATATTGTAGTTATAGAATCTGTGCATCATCTGTAAAAGTTTATTGTATTAACTTCATCCGCTAAAGTTTATTGTATTAACTTCTAATTTTTTTGTTTAATTTCCAACTTCTGTTGCTCCAGTCATAAATCGTAGAGTTAATGTCGGTCCCGCCTGCCGTTTTTAGAGCAAGATAAATATATGTGCCTTTCCAATTCTTTATATGTTTGTTAATATGATAAGATCAAAGCATTTAAATTATTTAATATTATAATATTAGTTGGCAAAAGTATTAATAAAAAGTTAATAAATGCTTTATTGTGTGTTACAGTTGTACTTCTTCGCTAAATAAGTGCACCGCTGTTCCATTATGTTAATATGTATAGGTAGCTGAAAGGGCGAAGCCGCTAATAAAAGTGAACGGTGGTTCAACTAAAATTGCGACCGCTTAGACACTGCATTCTATCATTCCTTAAATACGGTTGAGCTCCAGCTTCTAACGGATGAACCCTAAAAGAAACTGGAAGTATACAATAATTGAGGATTTGATATTCTTTGCATTTGCTGATTTTAACTGAGTGACAGACTGGGACATGTATTTAATTCATGGGTTAAACCTATAAAAATTAAAACATAATCATGGATGTTCCTTTCCCTTTGAAAACGAATAAAAAAAGGGCAAGTACGGTCACTCAAGCAACATCATAATTGAACAAGTAAAAAATACCACAAATTTTTACAATTTGACACAGACACAGATACATTTACTAGAAAGATATCTGTATCGTACACAGACATCCAGAAGATGATAAAGATTGTTTCAATTAATAATAGTAAAAAAATCTGAAACTTACCTTAATAAACAAATATTCCTCCGCTAATTGTGGGGCAAAAAAGTTGTCATCTAAAGTAAGTGTAAAATTAAAATAAAAAAAACAAGTCAAAAGCTGAAATATAAAACGACAGTGTTTTAAGCTCTAAACAGCTGCTTTGCTTTTCTTTTTGACGTTTGGAATAGTGAAGAAGCGGTGATATGACAATTTATAGGAAAAAAAGTACAGAAAATATAGCACAAAAAAATCGTCAACTTGGAACTCATTATTATCATCGACTACTACTCTTTCAAATTGATTATGAACAGTGGAGAACCAGAACCAGAAAATACCTAACTTAAAAATCCTATCACTTTAGTAGTTATAACTTTAGTGGTTAACCATCCCCACTTGCACCAACTGCCAGGATATGTAGGCCATTCCTGTTCCCTGTTCCCTCTTCCTCTTTTCTATTTTCTCTCCTCTTTATGTTTCTATTCTTATAAACGATTGAGACTTATTCTTCTTCATTCAAAATCCTATTTCACAAATTTTCATGTTTGCACATAAACCAAATAATATTATCAAAAATTATACTGACCCAAAATTTTAAATTATCAAATAAGTAACAATATACAATTACCCCCATTTTTTTTTTTTTACATGGGCCAAAATTTATATTCTAAATATTTAATAATACACATGAAAGAAAGGAAGGAAAAAACAAAAAAAAAAAAAAAAAAAAAGAAGAAGAGAGGTAGAGCCACCAGTACCACAAGGCTTCATCATTCCTTCAGCCGTCGCCCGTCAGGCCCGTAACGTACACTTACCTCCATGGCGCACGTTAGCAATAATCAGTGGTAGAGATAAACCACTTTTTTTTTTTTGTCTCCCACTAAGAGGGCTTCAGTACTCACCGTCCAAATCTTCCGGGTCGGGTACCTTGTTCAGGTCGACCCGATTCAATAACCCACCACACGCGGCCTTGAATTCATCGATTACTGGTTCCTGACGTTGGTTATTTTGTTCTCCGTGATTTGTGTGAACCGCCGATTCGATGGCGTCGACTCTAGCGCCGACTTCGGTGGCTTTCTTTCTTATCAAAGCCGCTGACATGTCACCACTAACAGCCGCAGTGCCGCCGTCTCCTTTCAAAAGGTCCGGAAAGTTCAACCTGGCAGACGGTCCCCGGAGATAAAACACCGCCGTATCGTAAGCTCGAGCCGCGGCAACAGGAGTAGAGTAAGAGCCGAGCCAGATTCTAGAACGTTTGTTTGGCTCTCTAATCTCGGCCACCCACTTGCCCCACTTTCTCATCCTTATCCCCTTGTAGGGTCTCTCTCTGTCCACGACTCGCTTCCTGGTGGCCGCCTCCGTCAGAGCTGCACCTCTCTCCATCTTTTGTTAAAGAAAGAAAGAAAGAAAGAAAAAACTTTTGTGTTTGGTTATCTAGGAACACGAAAAGAAGAGAGGAGAAGTGAAGAAGAAAAGAGTATCTATGTAGATGCTACATAGAATAATTGGCTGTCATATGGAGGAGGTAACACGTTGAAGATGATATTGATGCTATGTTAAAAAAAATCGAGAGAGAAAAAATCCAAATTCACCGACATAATCAGGGTGATGTAGTTTAAAAGAAGATAAGAGGAGAGGAGATGCGTGCGTGCGTGCGTGCGTGTTGGAGCTGGAGTTGGAGTTGTGTTGTTTCCAGATATGTAATAATGGTCTGAGGAAAAAAACAGGTTGCAGACGTAGATGCTTGGCTCTTGGCAATTGGCATCTGAGTGTTGAGTCTGAGGTTTTGTTTGGCAAAATAGAAAATTAAAAAATGGAAGAGGGGAGAACCGGATTGTATGATTGTGAATAAAATATTAATTGATAGGTGGTGACAGGTGACTGGTGATGGGTATTGGGTAATGGGTGGTGTCCTTTCTCACGGTGAACAAGTTTTTGGGTTGTGAGAAAAGCAACTCCACTTTGCCCTAATTTATTACATCATTATTTTTTTTATTTTTATTTTTACCTAGATATGTTAAAACAGTTTATATATACTTAAACTAATTTTTAAAATTTATTAAACTAATTTTTAAATTTTATTAAATATTTTTATGCATCTCAATTAATTCTTGGAGTTCATTAAACACTAAATAAATTATAATATTATCGTGTAAGATGACTCCCAAACTTAAAAAAGAAAAAAAACCTTATTTACCACCAAAATCTTGGAGTTAATTGTGATTATATCAATGCATTAAATGTGTTTTTATCATCTTTCAATTAATAATTGTGATATGTAACCTGTTGTAAACATGTCCTTTACGACCATAAGTAATTTCAACAATATTTGTCTCTTATGATATTATAATAATTATTATTATTTAAAAAATGTAGAGTTTTGTAATATTATATTTTAAGGAGGCAACAAAGGGTAGGTCGGTGGTCGGTGGATAGATACCGTTAGGAATTGACTTTCCCTTCACGCAATGAGGATTGGCTATTTTGTCCTCTTCGAAAATTTGTTTTGTTAAGAGAAATTAAAGGCTAATATGGAGATTTAAAAAAGTAAAAGGGTGGCCCAGTTAGTAAAAGATGATTGGGTAGCTCCATTTATCATTTATTTAAAGAGGGGCGTAATTATTCATAAATAAATTAAGGGATTCTTTTTGATATTTCAATCATAAAATAATGTTAGGTGATGACACGTAACAACTCTATGATTTAAAGATAAGATCTAAGTTTAAGGTTGAGATGAGAGGGTTGCATGATATTATGATAAGTCAGAAGTAGGGTTCGGATGTGGCACGTGACTCATGAAATTCGAAGATTGGATTTTATATGTGAACATTTTACATGATTGGTATTGTATTTTCTTTTGTATTTCAACGCTTTAAAAACTTTATCCCTCTAAACATTATGCTAAAATTTCATGTCAAAAACATGCTATACTTGACTCCATATATATATTATTTATATCCTAAAACCATACAAAACCACTTCTTCTTTCATATTTTTGTGTTATAATAATAAAAACATTCATTCTATTATCAAGATTGAGTAGGTGTAAACAGATTAATTAAACATGTTGTATGTGTATGAACAAATTAATAATGTTGAATACGTGGTATATTTATGTATTGGTTTTAATATTTTAATTAAATTAAGTCTGAAATCAAAATTTTAATACTAAATGACCGGCAGTAATTCGACACGTCTACTCAAATTATTAGCTTAACATACATTCATGTTTAAAATCTTTAATTCAGTTTAGTATTGAAAAATTAAAAACATAAGAGTAAAAAGAAATAATGTAGACATTATAGGTGGAGGAGAAGAACAATATTGTTTAATACTGTTAAAGTATGAAATACAAAACGTTGACGTTTCTGCATTCTGAACTTATCAATTCGCTGCCGTTTAATACACATGTGAGATAATCTAAGCCATTGAAGCAAACGACATCCAACGGCCAGAATTCATCTAGCAAGTCAACCATATATAAGCAAGCATCTTCTACATAATAAGAGGCCTCTCTTCTTCATGCGACCAAAAAGGTTCTTTGTGCTTTGTAAGGTTTTCGTCAATCTTGTCTCAAATTTGTATAATCTGGGTTAGGTGAGGGTAGTGTTTCCTTCATGATTAGAGAGGTTGGTTCAAGTTTCTCTAGAGATTAAAGGTTTGAGTGATTATTCAAGATTGAGAGCTGTGTGTGTCTTTAAGAATCACTGTAATATGTAAGAACTCTTGATTCCTAGTGCAGTGAGCCCCAAAAATTCCTGGAGCTTAACGTGGATGTAGTCTTTCCAGTTTTTGAAAAGACGAACCACGGTAAATCTGATTGTTCTTGTGTTTCTTGATCTTGTGTGTGTGTTGATCTGTTAGTTTGTGTGTGATTAAGGGTTAATTGATCACGAATTGGTATAACAAATACTATTAGCAACCCTGGGGACTCACATTCGAGTGACTATGTTAGATTCTCCTCTTACTCTTTTACCCTCAAGAGGGTTCGAACTTGCGAAACCATACTGAATCTTTCTCTTTGCTCTTTTACTATCAAAGATACTCAAACTTTGAAGACTATGTTAGATCTTCCTTTACCCTTTTACCATCAGGCCATTAGTGGTTCTTAATTAATTTGTTTTTTCATACTCTATAATTATATAGCCATACATTGAGTCCATTAGGGTTCATCAAATATAACAAAAAATGGGGGTAAGTTTAATATTATTGTTGAAGGATTATATTATTGAATTAGGAGGGCTGATAATTCAAAGCTAAGTTTTGTTTGTTTATAGTAAGTTCAACATATTATATGAAATTTTATATATATATATATAGTTAGTTAGTAGATCTGTGTTTATTTTTACTATGGTGGTTAGCTAAAGTTGTGAATAATGGAGGTTAGCTGTGAAATAGTTGGCACCACCGTGATAATTTGAGGGGGTAGAAATTAATGGGGAAAAGGTGAGGGACCACATTAATTCAGTGGCAAGCGACAACCAAGTGTAATGAAAATGCCAATAGAACCAAACACATCTCTATCAAATTACACGATCACTTCCACTGTAAATAATTTGTTATAAGATATTGCATGAGGTGTAAAGAGGGGTGACAGTCGGTGACTAGTAATAGCACCCATGCAAACTGGAAAGCGGAAACAATTACTTTTCCATTTCTATTTCTATTAAATTTTGTCCATGAAACTAGGCCTTGGCAGTCAACTCCATAAACTCAAGTCTATAATTCACACAGTAGTAATGTAAGACTTTTAGAGGCATTGAACTATGTTATTGTTACCCCAAAAGAAAGGAAATAAATAGATTCATGAATCAACCAATTTAGTCTTAAATTCATGTGACTTTACCTAGAACAAACTGACACCTTTGCTAAGAGTCAGGAATTTTTTTACAAAAAAACCATTCCTTCTTGGTCTCTTCTCAACCAATATAACTAACTAACTAACTAATCTCTTCATCAAATTACTATAATATCTCAATTCACAGTATGTATATTCGTCTATTTTCTTTTACCTTATTGTTTAATTTTATTATATAAATTTGTAAATGATATTCATAATAGATTTAATTGCTTCTTTGACTTGAAACTTGTTTGCAAGTTGCGTATACATTTAGGGCTTCGATGAGAATCTTATGAGTAATTGAGATATTAATTTAGGAGTAAAAATAAATTGACTTTTATTAAAGATCAGATATAAGTCAAAGCATGAATGCACCTGAAATTTAGAGTGGTTGGTTTCCAATAAACAAATACATTGAATTGTGTGGAAAAAATCTTGGATCAACGTCATAAATATTAAATTATAAATTATAAAATGACGAGCATCTAATTATTGAAGGGGGGAAAGTCAAAATTTAGGTGAAGAATGGGATGAGAAAATATTGACCTGACCACTAGAGGGTGGAGAGAATGGATGATATGTCCTTCAACAACTATTATTTTAAAGGTCAAACCTAACTCAACTGCTTTTTTTTTTTTTTTTTATTTCTCCCTATATCCATTCTACTATGTCTTCTTTCTAAATTCTCAGATTCAAAGAAATCAAGATAAAACAACTGAAGTATTTTTGAAACCTCCAATAGCAACTTGAAAAAGGGAAACAAGAAGCTGGGATATCAACATGAAATTTGCTTTCAATTATCAATTGTTAATAAAATACATGAAATTTGATACGAATTAAATGGAAATCTGATAACAGCTATAAAATTACACCTTCGTAAACCTATTTTTTTGGTACAAAATAATTTAAGATGTGCATCAACTAGAATGGCTGGTAGACAAAGCAAAGGGTTATATTCTGCCCTCAAAACTTGGTTAAAAACTATTGATCATTTTGGCTTCCGAGGCATTCCCATCCTTGACTTAGCATATCTGGGTTGCAAATTGAGATAAACATTCGTGCACAAAAACAAAAATGATACTCCAAACAATAAAATAAATCAAAAGGCATTTACTTGTAAAAAGAAACAAAAATGCATTCCTAAAGGATACTCCAAACGTAAGCCTCCTGGACATGAGTAAAGAATTGTGCCTTGCAGACTAGTTAATGCTGCCGTTGAAGAGGAAGTATCCTGCACAATTAGTTGCATATACTAGATGACTCTCACAAGATATACTGCAAAGGTAAATTACACAGAACTCCAATATAGAGGGTATTCCTCCTGCAAATGCCATAAACAATTGAAGCTTCGAATCCTAAGTGGAATACTGCATAATCCCACTACAACAACTCTTTCAGAATTCTCAGAGTGGATTACTAAATGCTATCACATTCAAAATCAACTAAACACTTCCAAAAGGTGAACAAGTGCCGCGTGCTATGACCACATGCAGTAAAAGAGAACTAGTAGCAGGTTTCTTCTAAAGAAAACTGAGGTAAAATCTGAATTTGGCCCTCCTTACATAAGATATCAAGAAAAAAAATCAAAAGTTCATGTCCTCAATAATGCAAAAAACCAGTGATGCTTTCTCAATACACTAAAAATATATGTGAATGACTATGAATTTTTACTGCTTTTTACAAACAGAATCTACATGCAAATGATGAAATTTGAACATTTAAATTCATAAATATCCCATTAATAATTTTGATAAATTAATTATACAATTAAACCTCCCATATTGGCATGCTAGCATATGTTGAAATATAGATTGTAAGCTGAAAAGAAATTAGTGCATGAACTTAATGGCATTTTGTTTAAAAAAAGTTGATTTTATTTTATTTTTCTAATTTGTTTCTTTCAGCATGTCCCACTCATATACCCTAGGGGGACTGCAATCATGAACAAACTCTACAGGAAAGAGAGATGCTATTAGGTCAACTCTCTCTTTAACAGGTATGACAAAGGAGAACATGGCATCAATAAAGTAAGTTGAGCACCTGAAAATCAACAAATGCAACTGGAGCTCCATATGTGCTCTGCATCTTCAATTTCAGATATCCTGGGCATCTGATAGAAAAAATATCAACCAAAAAAAAAATTAACAAAATAATATATTACATAAGAAAAGTTATGGTTCTTACCTAGAAAAGACTTGAATTAATTCTTGCTCTGTACAGGTTGGCCCGAGATTAGCCACAAAAAGTGTTGGACATGGGGTACCAATTTTGGGGACATTAGGGGGAACTGAAGAATGATTCTGCCATTACAACAAAGATCTTTGAAGTTATTGACAATGGAAAATAATTGTTCGAGCGTGCATATGTAAAATTTATTGTGGTCAAGATGATTGTCTTGACGAAAATGGGCTATTAATATGATTGAAAACAAGGCATGGTCTTATAATTGGGTGCATTGACAATAGCTTGAAAACCATCGTGCATCAGATTATAAAAACAATGCAATTTTACAACTAAAATTTAAGAAAACACGCAGACAGGACATGTTAGGAAGCATCTCAAAGGACTAATGATTTATGAAGACCATGTAAGCTTAATTATATCTTTCAAAGTTAAAAGAAAAGGATATAATAGAGCATATAGCAATAGCAGAAATACACAATTGGGAGCAGGCAAGAACAAAGGGTAAGCAACTGCTAGGAACTGGAATTGACTTAAAAAGAAAAGCAAGCTGAAATGTAGCCTGACCAATTTGGAAGCTGTTATCTCACTAGCAGCTCTTGCGTCGAGGTTTCCAAGACTGAATGATAGAAAAAGGGAAAAAAAAGAAAACAAGAATTAATAATCAGACAAGGTTTCACAGATACATGAAGAATTGAAAATCAAAAAGGCAGATACTACACTCCAACTTCTGCAAACAGGACATGTAGTAACCGCTTTTACTAGGACCTTGACCTTTCTGCTAGAAGCAATCACTTGAAAGTAAAAATATGTGCTAATTGATCTAGAAGTAATCACTTCTAAGTAATGAAAGTTGTGCTTAAGTAATGCAGATGACCTTTGTGTAGGTGGATAACCAATCATGTTGTAAGCAGAATTACCCATTCCAGGCATGTGAACGCTGCCAAAACCTGCTAGTGCCCAAGCGTGCAAAACATGTGCAATGTGAGCATCTATAAGAATGTGTCCTTCGTGTGACTAAGTAATTAATTTGTAGTCCAAGTGAGAGATTAGACAAGCACCAGCTAGCTCATATAAAACAAATGAATGAGAGCAAGAGAGAGATTACAAACGTTATTAATAGGCCTAAAGTGAGCCAAGAAAAGAAACTGTTTAAACAAGCAACCACAAGGTAATCTGACACAAACTAATTAAATCTAGGCAATCCACCCACCAGAGTCAGAAGTTCCCCTTGAAAATGTGGAGGATGCTCTTGCCTTCTTATCTGAGCCACTCCATTCATCATCTAATAGTAATAACCAACGAGTACACATGACGTCACCAAGAAACCAAAATATATAACAGAAATCAAATCAAATTTTAAGGGAAGATATTCAACAAGCTACAGACCTGTTCTTGAGCGCTTAGGTCGGGAATTAGATTTTGCAAGATCAATATATAGGATTGATCCTTTCTCAAGATCAAACACCATTCCCTGCAAACAGAGGAATGCAAACTAAAATTAATATATCTCATGCTCTGAAGCACTGCAGAACAGTAGTGGGTATCCATGCACACGTTTTTGAGTACCAAGTGACAAAGCCTTGTCAACAACATCAAGAATGAACAAAATAATTTGACCTACAGCAGATTCAAATCACACAATCTTCAAGTGTTTTGCCTAATGCTTTCTGTACTAGTTTCTCTGATATTTCTAAGGATCAGGCATAAAGGTAAATCCTCTCTGTTACACTTCAGACAAAAATGAAAACACGAAAGAAAATAGATGGAATTTTGGCAGATAGTATATGGATTGGAAAAGTCCATAAATTTTACTGAACCATAACTGTAATCCATATTGCAGATTTATGTAACAGAACAACTTTTAAGAATAACTTGGGCACATGCATGAGTTTCACTTGATGATTAATAATGGTTGATACGTGGTATATTTATGTATTGGTTTTAATATTTAATTAAATTAAGTCTGAAATCAAAATTTTAATACTAAATGACCGGCAGTAATTCGACACGTCACTCAAATTATTAGCTTAACTACCTTCATGTTTAAATCTTTAATTCAGTTTAGTATTGAAAAATTAAAACATAAGAGTAAAAAGAAATAATGTAGACATTATAGGTGGAGGAGAAGAATATTGTTTAATACTGTAAAGTATGAAATACAAAACGTTGACGTTTCTGCATTCTGACTTATCAATTCGCTGCCGTTTAATACACATGTGAGATAATCTAAGCCATTGAAGCAAACGACATCCAACGGCCAGAATTCATCTAGCAAGTCACCCATATATAAGCAAGCATCTTCTACATAATAGGGCCTCTCTCTTCATGCGACCAAAAAGGTTCTTTGTGCTTTGTAAGGTTTTCGTCATCTGTCTCAAATTTGTATAATCTGGGTTAGGTGAGGGTAGTGTTTCCTCATGATTAGAGAGGTTGTTCAATTTTCTCTAAGAATTAGGTTTGAGTGATTATTCAGATTGAGAGCTGGGTTTGTCTTAAGAATCACTGTAATATGTAAGAACTCTTGATTCTAGTGCAGTGAGCCCCAAAAATCTGAGCTTAACGTGGATGTAGTCTTTCCGTTTTTGAAAAGACGAACCACGGTAAATCTGATTGTTCTTGTGTTTCTTGATCTTGTGTTGTTGATCTGTTATTTTGTGTGATTAAGGTTAATTGACACGAATTGGTATACAAATACTATAGCAACCCTGGACTCACATTCGAGTGACTATGTTAGATTCTCCTCTTACTCTTTTACCCTCAAGGGGTTCGAACTTGCGAAACCATACTGAATCTTTCTCTTTGCTCTTTTACATCAAAGATACTCAAACTTTGAAGACTATGTTAGATCTTCCTTTACCCTTTTACCATCAGGCCATTAGTGGTTCTTAATTAATTTGTTTTTTCATACTCTATAATTATATAGCCATACTTGAGTCCATTAGGTTCATCAATATAACAAAATGGGGGTAAGTTTAATATTATGTTGAAGGATTATATTATTGATTAGGAGGGCTGATAATTCAAAGCTAGTTTTGTTTGTTTATAGTAATTTCAACATATTACATGAAATTATATATATAATATAGTAGATCGTGTTTATTTTTACTATGTGGTTAGCTAAAGTTGTGAATAATGGAGGTTACTGTGAATATGGGCACCACCGTGATAATTTAGGGGGTAGAAATTAATGGGGAAAAGGTGAGGGACCACATTAATCAGTGGCACGACAACCAGTGTAATGAAAATGCCAATAGAACCAAACACATCTCTACAAATTACACGATCACTTCCACTGTAATAATTTTGTTATAAGATATTGCATGATGTTAAGAGGGGTGACATCGGTGACTAGTAATGCCCCCATGCAACTGGAAGCGGACAATTACTTTTCCATTTCTATTCTATTAAATTTTGTCCATGAAACTAGGCCTTGGCAGTCAACCCATAACTCAAGTCTATAATTCACACAGTAGTAATGTAAACTTTTAGAGGCATTGAACTATGTTATTGTTACCCCAAGAAAGGAAATAATTTCATGAATCAACCAATTTAGTCTTAAATTCATGTGACTTACCTAGAACAAACTGACACCTTTGCTAAGAGTCAGAATTTTTTTACAAAAAAAACCATTCCTTCTTGGTCTCTTCTCAACCAATATAACTAACTAACTAACTAATCTCTTCATCAAATACTATATATCTCAATTCACAGTATGTTATTCGTCTATTTTCTTTTACCTTATGTTTAATTTTATTATATAATTGTGAATGATATTCATAATAGATTTATTGCTTCTTTGACTTGAAACTTGTTTGCAAGTTGCGTATACATTTAGGGCTTCGATGAGAATCTTATGAGTAATTGAGATATTAATTTAGGAGTAAAAATAAATTGACTTTTATTAAAGATCAGATATAAGTCAAAGCATGAATGCACCTGAAATTTAGAGTGGTTGGTTTCCAATAAACAAATACATTGAATTGTGTGGAAAAAATCTTGGATCAACGTCATAAATATAATTATAAATTATAAAATGACGAGCATCTAATTATTGAAGGGGGGAAAGTACAATTTAGGTGAAGAAGGGATGAAAAAATATTGACCTGCCACTAAGGGTGGAGAAAATGGATGATATGTCCTTCAACCTATTATTTTAAAGGTCAAACCTAACTCAACTGCTTTTTTTTTTTTTTTTATTTCTCCCTATACCATTCTACTATGTCTTCTTCTAAATTCTCAGATTCAAAGAAATCAAGATAAAACAACTGAAGATTTTTTGAAACCTCCAATAGCAACTTGAAAAAGGGAAACAAGAAGCTGGGATCAACAGAAATTTGCTTTCATTATCAATTGTTAATAAAATACATGAAATTTGATACCAATTAAATGGAAATCTGATAACAGCTATAAAATACCCTTCGTAAACTTTTTTTTTTGGTACAAAATAATTTAAGATGGGCATCAACTAGATGGCTGGAGACAAAGCAAAGGGTTATATTCTGTCCTCAAAACTTGGTTAACAACTATTGATCATTTTGGCTTCCGAGGCATTCCCATCCTTGACTTACATATCTGGTTGCAATTGAATAAACATTCGTGCACAAAAACAAAAATGATACTCCAAACAATAAATAAATCAAAAGCATTACTTGTAAAAAGAACAAAATGCATTCCTAAAGGTACTCCAAACGTAGCCTCCTGGACATGAGTAAGATTGTGCCTTGCAGACTAGTTAATGCGTGCGTTGAAGAGAAGTATCCTCACATTAGTTGCATATACTAGATGAGTCTCGCAAGATATACTGCAAGTAAATTACACAGAACTCCAATATAGAGGGTATTCCTCCTGCAAATGCCTAAACATGAAGCTTCGATCTAAGTGGAATACTGCATAATCCCACTACAACAACTCTTTCAGAATTCTCAGAGTGGATTACTAAATGCATCACATTCAAATCAACTAACACTTCCAAAAGTGAACAATGCCGCGTGCTATGACCACATGCAGTAAAAGAACTAGTAGCAGTTTCTTCTAAGAAAACTGAGGTAAAATCTGAATTTGGCCCTCCTTACATAAATATCAAAAGAAAAAAACCAAAAGAAAGAAAGAAAAATCTTTTGTGTTTGGTTATCTAGGAACACGAAAAGAAGAGAGGAGAAGTGAAGAAGAAAAGAGTATCTATGTAGATGCTACATAGAATAATTGGCTGTCATATGGAGGAGGTAACACGTTGAAGATGATATTGACGCTATGTTAAAAAAAATCGAGAGAGAAAAAATCCAAATTCACCGACATAATCAGGGTGAAGCAGTTTAAAAGAAGATAGAGGAGAGGAGAGGAGATGCGTGCGTGCGTGCGTGTGTGTTGGAGTTGTGTTGTTTCCAGATATGTAATAATGGTATGAGGAAAAAAACAGGTTGCAGACGTAGATGCTTAGCTCTTGGCAATTGGCATCTGAGTGTTGAGTCTGAGGTTTTGTTTGGCAAAATAGAAAATTAAAAAATGGAAGAGGGGAGAACCGGATTGTATGATTGTGAATAAAATATTAATTGATAGGTGGTGACAGGTGACTGGTGATGGGTATTGGGTAATGGGTGGTGTCCTTTCTCACGGTGAACAAGTTTATGGGTTGTGAGAAAAGCAACTCCACTTTGCCCTAATTTATTACGTCATTTTTTTATTTTTTATTTTAACCGAGATCATTAGGCCAGTTTACAAAAACTTAAGCTAATTCTCAAGATTTATTGAATTAACTTTTAAAGTCTATTAAACATTTTTATGCATTTTAATTAATTTTTAAAGTTTAATAAATACTATATAAACTCAAAAGATCAGATAAATCATAATATTATTGTATAAGATGACCCTAAGACTTGAAGTTGAACTCAAGGAAGAGAGAAAACCATTCGAGTTAATTGTGATTATATCAATACATTAAATGTGTTTTTATCATCTTTCAATTAATAATTGTGATATATTATTCATCAAATTACAAGCTTGATTAAATAAAATAGTAAACATTCATCTAAATAATTAATGTTACTTGTTGTAAACATGTCCTTTATGACCATAAGTAATTTCAACAATATTTGTCTCTTATGATATTATAATAATTATTATTATTTAAAAAATTGTAGAGTTTTGTAATATTATATTTTAAGGAGGCAACAAAGGGTAGGTCGGTGGTCGGTGGATAGATACCGTTAGGAATTGACTTTCCCTTCACGCAATCAGGATTGGCTATTTTGTCCTCTTCGAAAATTTGTTTTGTTAAGAGAAATTAAAGGCTAATATGGAGATTTAAATAAGTAAAAGGGTGGCCCAGTTTGTAAAAGATAATTGGGTAGCTCCATTTATCATTTATTTAAAGAGGGGCGTAATTATTCATAAATAAATTAAGGGATTCTTTTTGATATTTCAATCATAAAATATTGTTAGGTGATGACACGTAACAACTCTGTGATTTAAAGATAAGATTTAGGTTTAAGGTTGAGATGAGAGGGTTGCATGATATTATGATAAGTCAGAAGTAGGGTTTGGATGTGGCACGTGACTCATGAAATTCGAAGATTGGATTTTAGATGTAAACATTTTACATGATTGGTATTGTATTTTTTTTATTTTTTTTTGTATTTCAACGCTTTAAAAACTTTATCCCTCTAAACATTATGCTAAAATTTCATGTCAAAAACATGCTATACTTGACTCCATATATATATTATTTATATCCTAAAACCATACAAAACCACTTCTTCTTTCATATTTTTGTGTTATAATAATAAAAACATTCATTCTATTATCAAGATTGAGTAGGTGTAAACAGATTAATTAAACATGTTGTATGTGTATGAACAAATTAATAATGGTGAATACGTGGTATATTTATGTATTGGTTTTAATATTTTAATTAATTAAGTCTGAAATCAAATTTTAATACTAAATGACCGGCAGTAATTCGCACGTCTACTCAAATTATTAGCTTAACATACATTCATGTTTAAAATCTTTAATTCAGTTTAGTATTGAAAAATTAAAAACATAAGGTAAAAAGAATAAGTAGACATTATAGGTGGAGGAGAGAACAATATTGTTTAATACTGTAAAGTATGAAATACAAAACGTTGACGTTTCTGCATCTGAACTTATCAATTCGCTGCCGTTTAATACACATGTGAGATAATCTAAGCCATGAAGCAAACGACATCCAACGGCCAGAATTCATCTAGCAAGTCAACCATATATAAGCAAGCATCTTCTACATAATAAGAGGCCTCTCTTCTTCATGCGACCAAAAAGGTTCTTTGTGCTTTGTAGGTTTTCGTCAATCTTGTCTCAAATTGTATAATCTGGGTTAGGTGAGGGTAGTGTTCTTCATGATTAGAGAGGTTGGTTCAAGTTTCTCTAGAGATTAAAGGTTTGAGTGATTATTCAAGATTGAGAGCTGTGGGTGTCTTTAGAATCACTGTAATATGTAAGAACTCTTGATTTAGTGCAGTGAGCCCCAAAAATCGGAGCTTAACGTGGAGTAGTCTTTCCAGTTTTGAAAGACGAACCACGGTAAATCTGATTGTTTTGTGTTCTTGATCTTGTGTGTGTTGATCTGTTAGTTTGTGTGGATTAAGGGTTAATTGATACGAATGGTATAACAAATACTATTAGCAACCCTGGGGATCACATTCGAGTGACTATGTTAGATTCTCCTCTACTCTTTACCCTCAAGAGGGTTCGAACTTGCGAAACCATACTGAATCTTTCTCTTTGCTCTTTTACTATCAAAGATACTCAAACTTTGAAGACTATGTTAGATATTTCCTTTACCCTTTACCATCAGGCCATTAGTGGTTCTTAATTAATTTGTTTTTTATACTCTATATTATTAGCCATACATTGAGTCATTAGGTCATCAAATATAACAAAAAAGGGGGTAAGTTTAATATATTGTGAAGGATTATATTATTGAATTAGGAGGGCTGATAATTCAAAGCTAAGTTTTGTTTGTTTATAGTAGTTCAACAATACATGAAATTATATAATATATATAGTAGATCTGTGTTTATTTTTACTATGGTGGTTAGCTAAAGTTGTGAATAATGGAGGTTAGCTGTGAAATAGTTGGCACCACCGTGATAATTTAGGGGGTAGAAATTAATGGGGAAAAGTGAGGGACCACATTAATTCAGTGGCAAGCGGCAACCAAGTGTAATGAAAATGCCAATAGAACCAAACACATCTCTATCAAATTACACAGACACTTCCACTGTAAATAATTTGTTATAAGATATTGCATGAGGTGTAAAGAGGGTGACAGTCGTGACTAGTAATACACCCATGCAAACTGGAAAGCGGAAACAAATATTTCCATTTCTATTTCTATTAAATTTTGCCATGAAACTAGGCCTTGGCAGTCAACTCCATAAACTCAAGTCTATAATTCACACAGTAGTAATGTAAGACTTTAGAGGCATTGAACTATGTATTGTTACCCAAAAGAAAGGAAATAAATAGATTCATGAATCAACCAATTTAGTCTAAATGTACTTACCTAGAACAAACTGACACCTTTGCTAAGAGTCAGGAATTTTTTTACAAAAAAACCATCCTCTTGGTCTCTTCTCAACCAATATACTAAACTAACTAACTAATCTCTTCATCAAATTACTAATATATCAATCACAGTATGTATATTCGTCTATTTCTTACCTTATGTTTTAATTTATATATAAATTTGAAATGATATTCATAATAGTTTAATTGCTTCTTTGACTTGAAACTGTTTGCAAGTTGCGTATACATTAGGGCTTATGAGAATCTTATGAGTAATGAGATATTAATTAGGAGTAAAAATAAATTGACTTTTATTAAAGATCAGATATAAGTCAAAGCATGAATGCACCTGAAATTTAGAGTGGTTGGTTTCCAATAAACAAATACATTGAATTGTGTGGAAAAAATCTTGGTCAACGTCATAAATATAAATTAAAATATAAAAGACGAGCATCTAATTATTGAAGGGGGGAAAGTCAAAATTGGTGAAGAATGGGATGAGAAAATATTGACCTGACCACTAGAGGGTGGAGAGAATGGATGATATGTCTTCAACAACTATTATTTAAAGGTCAAACCTAACTCAACTGCTTTTTTTTTTTTTTTATTTCTCCCTTATCCATTCTTACATTCTTTCAAATTCTCAGATCAAAGAAATCAAGATAAACAACTGAAGTATTTTTGAAACCTCCAATAGCAACTTGAAAAGGGAACAAGAAGCTGGGATCAACATGAAATTTGCTTTCAATTATCAATTGTTAATAAATACATGAAATTGATACCAATTAAATGGAAATCTGATCACGCTATAAAATTACACTCTGTAAACCTTTTTTTTTGGTACAAAATAATTTAAGAGTGCATCAACTAGAATGGCTGGGAGACAAAGCAAAGGGTTATATTCTGTCCTCAAAACTTGGTAACAACTATTGATCATTTTGGCTTCCGAGGCATTCCCATCCTTGACTTAGCATATCTGGGTTGCAAATTGAGATAAACATCGTGCACAAAAACAAAAATGATACTCCAAACAATAAAATAAATCAAAAGGCATTTACTTGTAAAAGAAACAAAAATGCATTCCTAAAGGATACTCCAAACGTAAGCCTCCTGGACATGAGTAAAGAGTTGTGCCTTGCAGACTAGTTAATGCTGCCGTTGAAGAGAAGTATCCTGCACAATTAGTTGCATATACTAGATGAGTCTCGCAAGATAACTGCAAAGGTAAATTACACAGAACTCCAATATAGAGGGTATTCCTCTGCAAATGCCATAAACAATTGAAGCTTCGAATCCTAAGGGGATACTGCATAATCCCACTACAACAACTCTTTCAGAATTCTCAGAGTGGATTACTAAATGCTATCACATTCAAAATCAACAAACACTTCCAAAAGGTGAACAAGTGCCGTGGCTATGACCACATGCAGTAAAAGAGAACTGTAGCAGGTTTCTTCTAAAGAAAAACTGAGGTAAAATCTGAATTTGGCCCTCCTTACATAAGATATCAGAAAAAAAATCAAAAGTTCATGTCCTCAATAATGCAAAAAACCAGTGATGCTTCTCAATACACTAAAAAATATGTGAATGACTAGAATTTTTATGCTTTTTACAAACAGAACTTACATGCAGATGATGAAATTTGAACATTTAAATTCATAATATCCCATTAATAATTTTGATAATAATTATACAATTAAACCTCCCATATTGGCATGCTAGCATATGTTGAAATATAGATTGTAAGCTGAAAAGAAATTAGTGCATGAACTTAATGGCATTTTGTTTAAAAAAAGTTGATTTTATTATTTTTCAATTGTGTCTTTCAGCATGTCCCACTCAATACCCTGGGGGACTGCAATCATGAACAAACTCTACAGGAAAGAGAGATGCTAAGGTCAACTCTCTCTTTAACAGGTATGACAAAGGAGAACATGGCATCAATAAAGTAAGTTGGCACCTGAAAATCAACAAATGCAACTGGAGCTCCATATGTGCTCTGCATCTTCAATTTCAGATATCCGGGCATCTGATAGAAAAATATCAACCAAAAAAAAATTAACAAAATATATTACATAAGAAAAGTTATGCTTACCTAGAAAAGACTTGAATTAATTCTGTCTCTGTACAGGTTGGCCCGAGATTAGACAAAAAGTGTTGGACATGGGGTACCAATTTTGGGGACCTTAGGGGGAACTGAAGAATTATTCTGCCATTACAACAAAGATCTTGAAGTTATTGACAATGGAAAATAATTGTTCGAGCGTGCATATGTAAAATTATTTGTGGTCAAGATGATTGTCTTGACGAAAATGGGCTATTAATATGATTGAAAACAAGGCATGGTCTATAATTGGGTGCATGACAAAGCTTGAAATCCATCGTGCATCGATTATAAAAACAATGCATTTACAACTAAAATTAAGAAAACACGCAGACAGGACATGTTAGGAAGGATTCAAAGGACTAATGATTTATGAAGACATGTAAGCTTAATTATATCTTTCAAAGTTAAAAGAAAAGGATATAAGAGCATATAGCAATAGCAGAAATACACAATTGGGAGCAGGCAAGAACAAAGGGTAAGCAACTGTAGGAACTGGAATTGACTTAAAAAGAAAGCAAGCTGAAATGTAGCCTGACCAATTTGGAAGGTTATCTCACTAGCAGCTCTTGCGTCGAGGTTTCCAAGACTGAATGATAGAAAAAGGGAAAAAAAAGAAAACAAGAATAATAATGAGACAAGGTTTCACAGATACATGAAGAACTGGAAATCAAAAAGGCAGATACTACACTTCAACTTCTGCAAACAGGGCATGTAGTAACCGCTTTTACTAGGACCTTGACCTTTCTGCTAGAAGCAATCACTTGAAAGTAAAAATATGTGCTAATTGATCTAGAAGTAATCACTTCTAAGTAATGAAAGTTGTGCTTAAGTAATGGAGATGACCTTTGTGTAGGTGGATAACCAATCATGTTGTAAGCAGAATTACCCATTCCAGGCATGTGAACGCTGCCAAAACCTGCTAGTGCCCAAGCGTGCAAAACATGTGCAATGTGAGCATCTAAGAATGTGTCCTTCGGTGACTAAGTAATTAATTTGTTGTCCAAGTGAGAGATTAGAAAAGCACCAGCTAGCTCATATAAAACAATGAATGAGAGCAAGAGAGAGATACAAACATTATTAATAGGCCTAAAGTGAGCCAAGAATGTTAAACAAGCAACCAAAGTAATCTGACACAAACTAATTAAATCTAGGCAATCCACCCACCAGAGTCAGAAGTTCCCCTTGAAAATGTGGAGGATGCTCTTGCCTTCTTATCTGAGCCACTCCATCATCATCTAATAGTAATAACCAACGAGTCACATGACGTCACCGAGCAACCAAAAATATATACAGAAATCAAATCAATTTTTAAGGGAAGATATTCAACAAGCTACAGACCTGTGCTTGAGCGCTTAGGTCGGGAATTAGATTTGCAAGATCAATATATAGGATTGATCCTTTCACGATAAACACCATTCCTGCAAACAGAGGAATGCAAACTAAAATAATATATCTCATGCTCTGAAGCACTGCAGAACAGCAGTGGGTATCATGCACACGTTTTTGAGTACCAAGTGCCAAAGCCTTGTCAACAACATCCGAATGAACAAAATAATTTGACCTACAGCAGATTCAAATCACACAATCTTCAAGTGTTTTGCCTAATGCTTTCTGTACTAGTTTCTCTGATATTTCTAAGGATCAGGACAAGGGTAAATCCTCTCTGGACACTTCAGAACAAAATGAAAACACAAAAGAAAATAGATGGAATTTTGGCGGATAGTTATGGATTGAAAAGTCCATAAATTTTACAGAACCTAAACTGTATCCATATTGCAGATTTATGTAACAGAACAACTTTTAAGAATAACTTGGGCACATGCATGAGTTTCACTTGATGCTTATTTTCCTGCAAATGACATCATTAGCAAAGACAAGTGCTCTAAGTCTAAACATATAGACAAGAAGCCTCCATTGACAGATTATATTTGCCCAATTTGATTAGTTTACTGGTTACATCCCTTGAAATAACATAGCTATAGATACTACTCAAACATCTAAGGCATGATAGTGGCCAATAACCAGTATCAATATGTTTCTATTTAGAAAAGATAATGAAATAGCATCCAGAATGAGATCAAATGTCAGTTACAAATTGTAAGCAAAATATCTTACAAGAAACCATCATGACAATGTGAAGAAATTCCACTTTACCAATCTATTTTATACAATGAATAGCGGTACTTGAAAATAGACCACCGATATTACCTAAAAGTACAGGGATGTGTAGTTTCTTAGCAAAAATGCAGCATGAGTTTCATACATGACTTTTGTGACAAAAGAAGTAGTAAGGGTTTTCAAATCATATGAAGCAGGAACTTACATTTAGAGCTGCATTGCCACGATTGCAGACTGCTGATCAGAGAATAACAGCAAAGCAAATGGCTGTCATCAAGCAAAAGCCATATCAGATGACTACATACCTGATTTTAGTACAATGTAAAGAGTAATCAACTAATTATAAAGCTTAATTAGCAATCCAAACTAAAAAAGAAATAGAAAGAGAAGAAAAAAAGAAAAAAAAAGACTACATCCATTAAAAAGGAGTCCTTCCAATGATTTTGTAGGCAGATAATTAAGAAAATCGAATTCCCTTTCCATGAATTGAGTACTAGCGAGTTAGTGAAAGCAATGTAAAATATAAAATAAACTAGAATATCCCAAAAGCCGAAGCCTGAAATTGTAGTACTTGACCATCTTGAAATAAGACGAGAATAAATTGATTATGTCCGAAGGCATATTAGAATCAGTCTCATCTGAAATTACAAGCAATCCATTTACTTTCCCTATATTGCAAATACTAAACATCCCAACAGTCCAGAATTCACTGTAGCTGAGGATTTTTTTTTTTTTTTTTGGGTGGGGGGTGGCAGTTATCATGGTTAATGGATATTATTAACAGTATAACGATACAATTAGAAACACTAATTCACAATAATTCCAAGCAAATTCAAAAATTAGAAAAGAAAAAGGAGAGCATTTACATAGACATAAAATGTAAACATAATAAGAGAGAGAAGAGTACCTGTGAAGCTTGGGCTTGGTTGCGAAGGTGAGAGGATTCGTAGCCAGGAAACTCACGGAACAGGTTATAAATCTCTCTAGCTTTAACGTCTTCGGGTAAACCCGCCACAAATAGGGTACGGACAGCATCGTAAGAACCGTACGAGGGGAAGTGAGCCGCGTAGGGGGCGAAAGGTGCCGGCTGTTGCTGGGGTATGTAAGGCTGTGGCGGTGGTTGCGGCGGCGCAGCGGCTCCCGGTGGAGGTGGAATTGGCGGTGGGTAGTAACTGTAGGGTACACCGGGCGGCGGTGGGTAATATTCAGCCATGGCAGTTGGGGTTACTTCGAGGCGCAAACAAATCGGGTACTTGACAAAAATTATTTATCTTTTACACAGCCTTTAATGATGGGCCGAGTTTAGGGCCTTTACATTGTTCACTGTTTCAATTTCAAATCCAAGATTTTTAGCATTTATATTCTATTGGCTAAGGCTGTATTTCTTTTAACTTGAAAACTTTAAATAAAATCAAACTTAAATTTTAATATCACATTACCTAAATGGTTATAAACCTCCACTGATACATTAAGCTATAAACAAGTAGTGGATAATTCAATTGTTGCATCGAAAAATTTGGCTGTAAGGGCGATTAGATCATTAATCAATAATTAAGCATGTCGGGTGGATTTAAATACAATTAGTTAGCCAAATAAACACTCGTGAAAATTTCAGTTGAAATCTCTGAATACAATCTATCTGCAACTGATTTGCAACGAAAACAGAGCAACTATGTGCACATACATTACGCTAAATATCCAGTTAATTCCATGAACATTCTATTTCCAACTGATTAGCTTCTACTTGGGATGACGTGCGGACAGAATAATGCTCACTGACGTAACGCTAAATATCATTAATTGCAAGAACGAAAAAAATTCATCCCTGACCATTACTATAAAGCAAACAAAATTTCATCACAATCATCCATCCCTCTTTCACTCGGGATAATTTCACTATGAACACCGACACTAGTTTCCAATGCAAATTACCCTTAAGAATCCGATCAAATCTCTCACTACAGAACAAAAGGACATTAGGAAAACGCTTTTCCACATCAGAATTTATGATGCCAGTCCCATCAAATGTTGAACTTGAAGGGTTATCACCTACAGCTGCCCAAATACAAATATGGGTGTCATTAAGACATGTACTATTGGATATTAATAAAATACTTCAGCTTATATAAACTGAAATGTTCTACAATCTTTTGTTCTGAAACAGGTACAAATGAATGTTACGCTTGAGTAACATGCTACACAGTTTAACAAGTCATTACCAGTCTGGGACAACTTCTCTGCCATCCCTTGTCTGTCTAGCAGAGAGTTGGGGAGGTTCTGAAAGATCAATGAATGATACAACAGTACGTGACCACACAAATGAAAACCAAATAAATAAAACCAAGTTTTCAACTGATATGAACACCAATGAGTACATTGGCCGTATAGAGTAGTGTATCAACATGAACTATCTGGCGTAATGAAAGACAGTTTCAACTTTCAACCATGCAGTTTACACAAAAGGGCAATTGACAATTGCAATATAGCAACATTCTTTAAAAGGCAAGTTTAGCATTGGCATTTTACAAGAGGCAGTCGACCGACAATTACCAGCAGTCACCAAGGAAAGCAGACTTATTATTAGATGAGAGAGGGGTATTGCTTGGCCTGCTGGCGAACCCTTCTCTTGTATTCCACCGTATCCTGTATAAATATTAAATAAGTCCTTTGTTATTAGAATATTAACACAAGAAGATAGAATAGCATCCGTTATGAATAAAACTGAAATTCCAGCACCTGAATTATCAAATCAGAACCTTACTGCACAATATTTCAGGATCAACATATACAGCATACAAAAACTTTTAATATTTAAATCCCTCCAGTTTATTTACATTAACTGGTTATTTCTCATGAAAAGGGCTAGACAAACAAAGTTGCAGCAGAAAATTCCAATTGCAGAGTATCTTATTGTTCATTAAAATAAGCCAATGAAAATATAATATCATCAGACAAGGAGGACCCTGCCATTCTTTCACTAAAGAATCCCTTTTTTTCCCTCACAAAAAGAAATGAAAGAGCTGTTCTGTATTACTAAACAGAAAACAGGAGCTCATCCTGATATATTAAGGTTTCCAGATAAATGCATAAATTTTTATAAACAGCATACCTGGATGAAGAGGTGATAACCTTCTGTTTGAGCAGGATCTGCAGGATTTGGCTGGTCCAGCAAATCTTGGATACCAACAAGAATTTGCTTCACAGTAATGGCTGGTCTCCACCCCTACAAATAACCAAGCTTGCTGAGAAACCTCGTGACTAAGTAAATTCAAAGACATTAATAAACCTGCAAATTCCAAAGCAATTTTCAGGAGCAGCAGCAGGTACTTACACTGTCCTCATTGAGGATTGAAAGGCAAACAGTTCCAGAAGGATAGACATTGGGGTGAAAGAAGCCTTGAGGAAATTTGCACTTTGGTGGCTTGCTAGGATAATCTTCACTGAAGTGGAGAGTAAGTGGGTAGTAACCACCCTCCCAATCAGTCTGCAACATTAAAACATATGATAGTTAATGCAAGTCAAACTTGGAACACAAATATCATCAAAACAAGTTTAACAAACTCTTTATTTCTTCTTTTCTCTATACTTTTCCCCCCGATTATGTGGCCCTCTAAGAAACACCACACAAAAAAAAGGATACAGGAGCATGATCAAATCCACTGACAATGTTAACTTATTCATGTCCTTCAGCCTTTAGAGATGACTACACAAGCACACAGACAAGAAAAAAGATAGGTTGCAAAACATGGCCACAACATTATACTATTTATAATAATATGGAACACAGCACATCATGATGCATTCACACAGTCCAAGTGAAGGAAAAAGATGGAGAAAGGGAAAAAAAAACATCACCACCATATACTATATGCTACAGCAAGTAACAACCAACACAATTCTAGTAGATTGATTCATTATAAAGGGAAATCATTTGAAAAATAAAATAACATCCATCATTACTGAAAAAAAAATTCTAAAGTTGTATCCCAACCCTTTACCATTCATTCCACCATAACACATACATTAACCATAGCTGATTAACCTCAAGACTGGTTTTACCATCAAGACGTTTCCATTATGCACTAAAGCCATTACAAGAAATAAGGGCGGTGATATTTTTTATTGAAAACAGTAGTTGACTATCTTTACGTAGTTAAAAAAAAAAAACAGAAAGAAATACAACGTACAAAATGAAGCAATAACTAGGAAGTAGGCAAGCAACTAGGAAAAACAAACTTCAACCTGAGCCAGACCATTCTTTTAACTTGATGCTTTCAAAACGGAGGGACTTCAAAAAGCCTATAAGGACCACACGTTAACAATCATAAATCCTTCAGGGCCAAAATCTCCTTGAGGATCAATAAACTTCATTTCATTAACATACAGGAGAGTTAGTCACCAAAAATGAATTTTAATTGTCTATTCACACAACAACAGTAATATAAATAAACTCAAGGTAATTCAGATTGAAAATAATCCCGTATCTACACTTCTACAGATCATCATATCAAGGACCACACACCAAATTATCAACAAATTATAACATATAAACTAACTCAACAAATCATTTCCATTGATATAATTTAAAGAAAACGTAAAAGACAAAACAGTATAGAAACAGCACAAATTGGTAAAAATTTTTAACATAAATACAGGGTCTGAAACTTACTCCGGCTTTTCCGGGGATAGTGCAATGCCACACCATCAGATTCACTGAACCATCCGGCAGAGTCTCCGGCTTCGCTACAAAACCCTAGATTTTACAACAAAAAACGAAAAAAGGAAAATATCAAAACACACAACAGAAAAAAAGAAGAAAAACATAGTGAATCATAAAGAAAAAGCAATTCGTTGTACAGACATGAGGATGGTTCTTACGCCACGCCTTTCGCTCCTCCGCTAGCCGGCCACGCGCTATGCCCGACATCTCTCTAGCTCGCTGAAAAAACTCAAATGACTTCTTTTCGGTTTTTAATTTTTATGTACAAATATCGAGGAGCAGAGAAATGAAATACGTAGTGGCCTCTTCGTCTTGTCCCGAATTATTTTTGTTCCAATTATGCCCCATTCATCGTGAGGTCTATATTGTAGAGATTCTGCAATTGTACGGTTCAGATTTGATCGGGAATAGGTTAAGTCTACACTATGCTCGAGGCATTTTGTCCATTTCATGTTTTTTGGGTAAAAAATGACCCTGAAAGTCAATGCATTTGCAATTTTATATCCTAGCGTGGAAACGACGCCACTAAGTTCCCTCACGTGATAAACGCATGCTTAGTCAAAATCCAAATACTTTTTTTGGGTATAATCTTAACTGCCCCTGAGTTTTTAAGTAATTACACCAATTCCCACTAGGTTGAAAAGCCATACAAGACCTACCGTCCCATCCAGTGGCAGATCCAGGATTTTTGTCCGGGGGGCCTTTGCAGTTCCACCAATATTTGTCAAAAAATTCGTAAAAACTTTAAAAAATCACCAAACTTTAATAAAAAAAATAATACAATATTAAGAACCTAAAAAAAAAATATACAATAATACAATATTTCTTTACTTGAATAAATTTTTGAGAAGCAAAATTTTGAGTAAAAGTGTTGAGTAAACCTTGAACAAAACCTTCTTTTAATATTTTTACTTTTTGGCTTTCAAAGATTATAATATAAATTTTCATAGAGTTGATCAAACCTAGCCTAATTAAGTTAAAATCCACCAAAACTTAAATCAAGTCAATGTTACGTTGACTTTTGATATGAATTAATAAAAGAAGGGAAATTTTTTTAGTATAAGCATAGATAGTAACTCAAATTTCTTTAATAATTTTGAACAATTGAACAGTGACGTTTAAAATATAGGTAAGTGATGGGTGAAGGGTGAAGAATAACATTCTTTAAAATATAGTTAAGGTTTTAATTTGAGAAAGCAGATTCATTCTTAGACAAAAAATATAAAATAAACTTACAAGATTAATATTTTTTTCTCTCAAATTAGAATAAAAAACCTCAAAAAGAAAAAAAAAATGATTCAATCCTTAAATAAACTAAATTGAAATGAACAATACACATACCTAAAATCGATAAAACAGAAAACGAAGTTAATTATGACACCTTGAGTGGTGAAAATTTAACAATTTTAGTCTTAAAAAATTTTAAAAGCGAATAACATGAGAAAGAGAAACAGAGAGTAAAGAATTTGGGGATAAAATCATAAAAAAACAGGTAAGGCTGTGTAGAAAAATACTAGAGAGAGTTTTAAACTTTTAATATGATGTGATATATATATAACAAGTTTTTTGGTAGACCTAGATATATAGTATATATAATAATTCTTATTTTTTAAAAATATGAATGTGGATATAAGTATATATGTTAATTAATAATTTTTTATGACCTGTATATTAATAAATTTTTTTTCAAATCTACCTACAAAGGGCCTGAATCCGCCCCTGGTCCCATCGATAGCCTTTTATTATTTATAACCATTGAAAATTATTTTGGTCAATTAATTGTAAATATATGGTTGTAATAAACGACTTTTGTACTACCCTTGGCACACTCAAACGCATTAAATGATAAGTAACACTACATTTATAATTTTTTTATAGGGAGAACGACTTATACATACCCAATGTTTGCCGACACGATAAGTTGATATTTAAAAGGTTTTGAAATGACAAATGGGTACCTTCTGTCATGTTCTGTTAGTGATTTTTATTTTATAATAGTGAAAAGACTAAAATGCCCTTGAAAGTTTAATTTTTAGTTTTTTATAAATTTAAAAATTTCTATATAAAAAACCCCCTAAGTTTGCTAATTTGACTAAATACCCCAATATATAAAAATTTTATAAAATAACAAAAACACCCCCGCCACCCACAGTGCCAGATTCCGGCCACCACCGCCGGAATCTGGCCGAAAAATTGTGTTACGACACAGACCCGTCGGATCTATGTCGTAACACACCGATGTGGCCTTTTCCGGCCAGATCCTCCACGGATCTGGCCGAAAAATGCCAGATCGAGGTGTTACGACACAGATTCGATGGGTCTGTGTCGTAACATAATTTTCCGGTAAGTTCCCGGTCTCGACGGTCGTAGATCTGGCCTTTTCCGGCCAGATCAGCCACGGATCTTGCCGGAAAATGAAAGATCTACGCGTTACGACACAGATCCGATGGGTCTGTGTCGTAACGCAATTTTCCGGCCAGATTCCGGCGGTGGTGGCCGGAATCTGGCACTGTGGGTGACGGGGGTGTATTTGTTATTTTATAAACTTTTTATATATTTGGGTATTTAGTCAAATTAGCAAACCTGTGGGTTTTTTATAAATTTTTAAATTTATAAAAAACTAAAATATTAAACTTTTAAGGGCGTTTTAGTCTTTTCACTATTATCAAATGAAAATCACAAACAGAACATGACAGAAGGTACCTATTTGTCGTTTCAAAACCTTTTGGATACCAACTTGTCGTTTCGATAAATCTTGGATATGCATAAGTCGTTCGCCCTTTTTTTATAAAATTCTAGTGTGATAGTTTTCAATTTATCAATTTGTAGTGAATCCTATTTATTTAAATACAAATTGTTCAATTATAAATTACCACCTTAAAATTGTATAAAAAATTATATGAAAAAATTATAAATGGTGTTTTATTGTTACGTTGCATACTTAATAGCGGAAGTTATCCCCCCCCTGTGGCTCACTAACATGACCCGTGGAGGGCCTACGTCTTATTAGTGCACCCCACCATTCTGAACTCAGTTAATTTGATAAAATATATAATATTATAATAAATTAATTCAATAGAATAATTATTAAGTATATAATGTATTTATTAATAAAGATAATTAAATTTTTAATATTAATTATTTAAACAGTTTTCGTTCATGATAATTGAATTGAATTTAATGATGGAATATGAATTCTTGTTGAGTTTAGTACTGGGGTAAAATTTAAGGTTGGGAAAATCCAGTTAACCGAGCTGGATAAAGCTATTTTTAAACAAAAACAGTTTTAAGGTTTAAGTAGAAACCTGAACTGAAACCAAACTGATTTTTGCTTAAACCGGTTTTTGCTTGAATCGGTTTTAAACCGAACCGAATCGGTAAATACTATATTTATCCTTGTTGATATGTCATTTTGACACTAACGAAATTAGCAAATGCAAACTGCTACGAATCTACACGTGAGGTGATTATGAGAGTGTTTGTGAAGTAATGATGCTATATATGTGAAGAAACATAAATAAAAGATTGACAAGAGAGATTGTTAGAGTGGTTCGGATGTTATAAGTCAGAGTTGGCGGTGGGCTAGGTTGTGCCATGCTTAAAAATTCAAGGTCTGTCGTGTTGTAGGTTGTGCCGTACCAAGGCCCACAAAAATTTGTGCTCTATCATGCCGTGCTGGCCCACCAAATTTGAAGGCCCATAGCACGGCCCGCTATAAATCTTGTCGTGCCTTAGGTCGTGCTGTGGGCCGGCCCACATGCTTTGTAAAAATATTTCATTTTAATATTTATAAATTATGGTAATTTTGATTTATTATTAATAATTATTATAAAAATAGTTTATATATTATATTTAGTGACATTTTGTATTTATATTAATTAAAAAAATATATAATCACTATACAATATAATAAAATAATGAGACATTGAAATATTAATTGAATTTCAACACTTTTTATTACTTATAGGTTATAATTATAAATTGCAAATACAAACTTAGCAATTAGAATTAAGAATTTACATCTTCATTTTCATTAATTTGTAAATTCTTAAAATCTTCAAATATTTCTCGAGCCAAAATCCAAAAATTATATATATATATATAGATAATATGATATATATATATATATATTTTTTTTTTTTTTAAATTTGGCCCACCCTTAACTACAGTAGCATCCGCCCCTGGTTGTAAACATAGATTAGTATTTTATTTTTTCTTTATTTTTTTATTTTTTTGTGTCGTGATGTGTTGGCCCACGTGCCTTTTTTAAGACCCACGGTACGACCTGCATAATCGTGGGTCGTGCCGTGCCATCGTCTCTACTATAAGCAAGTCCTACGTCCACTATGGTTTCATTAATAAATTTCTCTCTGATTGTTAATGCAACGTACAAAGAGAAAAAATCACTCAGGTTACAAGAATAAAGGCTCCGTTTGGTTCAAGATTGGGAATACTACTCTTGGTATTCCCAAAAAAGTTAAACAGTAAAATACCCAAAATCTCTCATTTTTGGGAATACTATTTTCAATATTATTTAATTTTTTTTAAACCCTCTAAATTTGTTAATTTAATTAAATACCCCTAAATATTTTTTTAAAATTACAAAAACACCCCAACAATCCACATTTACCAGATTCCGACCACCACTACCGGAAAATGGCCGGAATCTGGTAGGATGGCGCACTACCGGCTGAATCTAGCCGGTAGTGCGCCGATCTAGCCTTTTTCGGCCAGATCCACCGTGGATCTGGCCGAAAAAGGCCAGATCTTTGGCCGTAACACTCGGTCACGACGGCCAACAAACGGTCGTCGTTGACCATCAACGACGACCGTTTGTTGGCCGTCGTTGAGAGCAAATACGGCCACGGCCAGATCTGACCGTAGATCTGGCCTTTTCCGGCCAGATCCACCGTGGATCTGGCCGGAAAAGGCCATAGCGACGCATGACCGGCAAGATCCAACCGATCATGCACCCATAAGGCGACTCCGGCCACCTCCAGTGGTGGTCGTCGGCAGGGGGTGTTTGAGGGTGGATTAGGGGTATTTTTGTTAACTTTTAATGTTTTATTATAGGGGGTATTTTGTAAAAAAATAAACATAAAGGGTATTTTATTAATTTATAAATTCTACATCGTAATACCCACCCAATTCAACTTTTTTTTAACTTTTTTCAAAAAACTTTTCCCAAAACCCCCAAATTTTGAACCAAACGGAACCAAAGCGTTTTTAGAGAATTGCAAGCTAGTCTCCTTCTAATAGAGTTTTTTTTTTTTTTTTTTTGTATGCAAGTGTATATCCAACCTCCTCTTTGAGGAGATGAGTTGCTTATTTATACTCTTTTTAGCTCAATGTCGTGAGTGTTTTTGCAAGTTATCTTAATTTGTAAATATCTTCTTTCATCCTTATCCTCATCCTCAAATTTGATAAAGTTGAGACAGGTGTCTATAATATCTTCTGAGGCAGTTTAGGGTTTGACACCTAATGTTATTTTTTCATTGAGTGTCGGTTGAGTCTTGATTGGTGGTAATGATGTCAACATATATTTTGGCATAAGAATCCTAATAAATTGATTTAGTCAAGTCTGGACTACCAAACACAATATTATGCCTAAAAAATCAAGGCTAACGTAAGCTGATGTCAGCGAGCACCAATCAGAATTCAAGAAGACTTTGCATCGTCCAGAGTCTGCCATGTTGCCCAAGACAAAAAGAATATAGTTATCAACAACCTAGACTCAAGTTTTGTCTGTGAATGAATTTGGTTCGCACACCTATCCAAACCCCATTTAATTTAAGGATATTTCTTAAATTCTCAGCCAATGGAAAGATAGGAGAGATTTGCACGGCACCAACCTACTTACAGATATGTAATCATTACCTTGAGCTCAGCGAGTATAAATATGCAACTCCCCTTCACAAAATGGAGATCAAACACTCTGAATTTAAAAAAGAAAATAGCAGAGACTATTGGAATATTTTAATAAATTGAATGAAAGTGGTGGTATAAGTTGAGAATTTGAAAGATGACAGGTTAGTGGATTAATGGAGGAGGTTTTAAGAATTAGAAAGTGAAAAGGTGGGAAATAATGGTGGAATTCAATGTTTTGTCCCACCTTGAGTAGTATAAAAAGGAGTTCTTCCTCTCATTTCAACACACCAAAAGTTTTTCAATCTCTCATTTTCTCTCTAGTTTTTAAGGTTTTCCTTTGTTGGAGTCAATGCTTAATTCAGTTCGTTAGAATGTAAGAGTGGTGCTTCTCTTGCTATTCATCTATCGTTGTATCTTGGGAAATAGACGTTGCCCAAATCCTTGTGCACCCAAGTGAAGGAGGTGAACCTGTTTTAAGGAAATTGTGTGTTACACATGCCTCGATATTCATCCTAAAGTTGTATTCTCCGAATCTCTTCCTGTCATTCTGAAAGATTTCCTACACGTGATCACATTGTTGGTATTGTTAATTTTATTGTATTGTCATTTTATTTTATTGACATTTAATTCTATTGTTTTATATTCAATAGATTTATTATTTGTAGTTACTAATATAATAGTTGATTATTTTATAACAATCTTAAAACATATTTGATTTTATTAGTAATCGTAGTTTATTTTGTTAAAAACATTAGATTTTGATATTCCTAAAGGTTGTCATCCTTGTGCAGAAAAAGTGTGGTGGTAAAATTTGAATAGTATGATTTAGAGAAATTCCGTCTAAGGAGACTGGATTTTAAGAGGAACCGTTTGTGACCCCTCCAATGTTTCTTAGGAATTATTTATTGACTACTGTTCAAAAATTCACACAATAATTTTTTTGTTTGGATTTTTCAGAAAATGACATCTAAATCAAAGAACCAAGTTGTGGCTCACACACTAACTCATGTGGCACTAGCCTCTATTCCTATGAACCATGCGGAAAAACTGGAAAAATTCGGTGGAATGCATTTCAAGAGGTGGCAACAAAAGATGTTTTCTATCTAACCACCTTGAATCTTGCGAGATTCTTGACTGAGGATGCTTCTACACTCAAAGAAGATGAGTACGATGTTCAAGTTATCAGTGCTATTGATGCTTGGAAACATTTTGAATTTTTGTGCCGAAATTATGTTATGAATTGTCTGACAGATTCATTGTACAGTGTGTATGCTTCGAAGAAAACAGCCAAAGAATTATGGGAGTCTTTAGACCGTAAATATAAAACTGAGGATGCTGGGTCCAAAAAGTTTGTGGTGAGAGGATTCTTCAATTATAAAATGGTGGACTCAAGAGCTGTTATTAGTCAAGTGCAAGAGATCCAGTTGATTTTACATGAAATTCATTCTGAAGGGATGGTGCTAAGTGAAACTTTCCAAGTAGCTATCATTTTTGAGAATATACATCCCGCATGGAAAGATTTCAAAAACTATCTTAAGCATAAGCGAAATGAGATGAACCTTGAAGAACTCATTGTTAGACTTCATATTGAAAAAGACAACAGAAGTTCTGAAAGTAGAGGGTTTACTCCTGCAGCAGCAAAAGCAAATGTTATGGAGCATGGTCAGAGTTCTAATTCTAAGCAGATAGGAAAAAAGGCCAAGCTGAGGTCGAAATGAGGCATCTCTAAGAAGCCAAAAAAGTTCCAAGGCAAGTGTTTTAATTGTAACAAGATGGGTCACAAAGCTTCTGATTGTAGATTACCAAGGAGAAACTGAATCAAAGAGGCAAATCTTATGGAGAATATTACTCAGGATGTCTCTGACATAAGTCTCTCTGCGGTGATTTCATAAGTGAATCTGGTTGAGTTTAACCTAAGAGAATGGTGACTTGAGACTAGAGCCACTTGGCACGTCTGCTCAGACAAATGACTATTTAATTCATTTGAACCAAATGAGAATGGGGAAAAGTTGTACTTGGGAAATTCAGATACTTCTGAGATTAAAGGCCAAGGAAGGGTGGTCTTAAAGATGACATCTTGGAAAAAGCTAACTCTGAATAATGTTCGGTATGTGCCAGAAATCTGTAAGAACCTAGTGTTTGGTTCTTTATTGAACAAGCATGGTTTTTGTATAGTTCTTGAGTCAGACAAAGTAGTTTTGTCAAAGAATTGAATGTATATTGGAAAAGGTTATGTGAGTGATGGGCTGTTTAAGGTCAATGTTTGTGTTATAAAACCTAATAGCATTAATAAGAGAATTTCTTTTGCTTATTTGCTTGAGTCTTCCTATGTGTGGCATGGTAGACTATGACAGGTTAGTTATAATACTTGGCGTAAATTAATTAACTTAAATCACATACCTATTTTCCAAATCGATTCCAAACATAAGTGTGAAACTTGTGTTAAGGCAAAATTGATAAGGTCATCATTTAATAGTATTGAAAGAATCACAAATCCTCTTGATTTAGTTCACAATGATATTTGTGACCTAAAGTTCGTACAAACAAGGGGTGGCAATAAGTATTTTATTACTTTTGTTGATGATAGCACAAGATACTGTTATGTGTATTTTCTAAAAAGCAAGGACAAAACTATTGATAAGTTTATTCTTTATAAGAATGAAGTTGAGAATCAAATCAATAAAAATATAAAGGTGTTACGAAGTGACCGAGGTGGTGAGTATGAATCACTGTTTCGTGATTTCTGTGCACAACATGGAATTATACACGAAACCACATCACCTTATTCGCCTCAGTCAAATGGACTTGTTGAGCGAAAGAATCGTACTTTGAAAGAAATGATGAATGCAATGCTAATAAGTTATAGGTTGTCTCAGAACAAGTGGGGGGAAGCTGTGTTATCGGCCAATTATCTTTTAAATAAGATGCCCCGGAAAAAGGAAGACAAAACCCCTTATGAATTATGGAAAGGAAGGAAACCTTCCTATAAATACTTGCGAGTATGGGGGTGTCTTGCAAAGTAGCAGTACTGACACCAAAGAAGGTGAAAATAGGTCCAAAAATAGTTGACTGCATCTTCATTGGCTATGCATATAATAGTAGTGCTTATCGGTTCTCGTGCATGAGTCCAAAATCCCAGACATACACATGAACATGATAATAGAATCTAGAAATGCATCTTTCTTAGAACATGTATTTCCATGTAGATTCAAAGAAGGATCAAGTTCGTCCAAACGAACATATGAGACTATGGTTGAAAATAGTCAATAAGTGGAAAATGGACCTAAACGTAGCAAAAGAGCAAGGATAATAAAATCCTTTGGTCCAGATTTTCTAACTTATTTGTTAGAAGATGAACCTCAAACATTTGAAGAAGTTGTGAGATCTTCAAAATGACCTTTTTGGAAAGAGTCTATTAAGAATGAAGTTGATTCCATCCTGCAAAATCATATGTGGGAACTAGTGGATCTCCCTCTGGGTTGTAAACCTCTAGGATCCAAATGGATTTTCAAGAGGAAAAAGAAAGTAGATAGTTCAATTGACAAGTACAAGGCTAGACTTGTAATTAAGGGATACGAGCAAAAAGAAGGCCTAGATTACTATGATACGTATTCTCCGGTGACCAGAATAAAATCCATTAGGATGATACTCGCGATTGCATCTTTGCGAAATCTAAAAGCACATCAAATGGATGTAGAAACAACTTTTCTTAATGAAGATTTGGAAAAAGAAATCTACATGGAACAACCCGAGGGTTTTTTTATCCCAGGGCAAGAAAAGAAAGTTTGTAAACTAGTCAAGTCTTTATATGGATTAAAGCAAGTACCAAAACAATGACATGTAAAATTTGATAGTGCTATGATGGCTAGTGGCTTCAAAATCAATGAATGTGACAAATGTGTCTACATCAAAGAAACGAATGATGCTTATGTCATTTTATGTCTTTACGTTGATGACATGCTCATTGGTGGTAGCCTGATAAGATGATCAAATCTACCAAAGATATATTGAATTCAAGATTTGACATGAAAGATATGGTTTGGCTGATGTAATATTGGGAATTAAAATTTCAAGAACTTCAGAAGAGCTTATTTTAAGTCAATCGCATTATGTGGATAAAATTCTTGAAAAATTTAATAAAGATGATTCTTGCTTGGCTAGAACACCTTTAGATACTAGCCAACATCTATTGAAGAATAAAGAAGAGGGTATTTCTCAAGTAGAGTACTAAAGAATTATAGGAAGTCTGATATACTTAATGAGTTGTACTAGACCAGACATAGCTTACACAGTTGGTAAACTTAGTAGATACACGAGTAATCCTGGAGCTGATCATTGGAAAGCAATAATAAGAATACTTAGGTATTTATTGTATACTCGTAGTTATGGGCTACACTATACTAGATATCCAAATGTGCTAGAAGGATATAGTGATACAAACTGGGTATCTGATATAAAAGACTCAAAATCTACTAGTAGATATGTGTTCACACTAAGAGGTGTAGCTGTATCATGGAAATCCTCTAAACAAACTGTTATAGCCAGATCCACTATGGAATCTGAATTTATTGCTCTGGATAAGTGTGGTGAAGAGGCTGAATGGTTATGTCAATTCTTAGAGGATATTCCAAAGTGGCCAAAACCTATGCCAACAATCTGCATTCATTGTGATAATCAATCTGCAATTAGAAGGGCACAGAGCAATGTGTATAACGGTAAGTCTAGATATATACATTGTCGACATAATACTATTTGACAACTACTCTCAACAGGAATTATCTCTATTGATTATGTGACATCAAAAGATAATTTAGCGGATCCGCTAACCAAAGGGTTAAATAGAGAGGAAGTTAAAAAATCATCGAGACGAATGAGACTAAAACCTATGAAATAAGTCGGTATAATGAAAACTCAACCTAATTGACTGTAGATCCCAAGATTTAGGTTCAAAGAGACAACTTAATTATAAAGACTTAGATAAATCACTGTGAGAGTTACTCTCAGTCTGTTCCTATGATTAAATAAAACAGTGATGCCCGTAAGGAATAAGTTTAAGCGAAAGCTTTTAATGATTCTTATGCGTTGGGTTTTCGAGCAGAATAATGCAAGTTTCTCTTAAAGAGATCACCTATGCGAGAAAGAAGTAGGGCCGCTTCTAAAGGGAATTGTATAGGGCTCAATTTTTAAGAACTTCTCGTAGAACCAGGGGTATGTTTATGGCCAAAACGAACATAATAATGAGGACTTAATAATGTTAGGGAGGATTCTTGTGTGAACAATGTCATCATTTACATAAATGACAAATTAGTTCAAGGACATCATGTTTATTAATCAGTCAGCAAAGTAAACATACTTTCACAAGGGAAGGTTCAAAAGGTAACACCTACCTATCCTATGCAAGTCTAACCGTTAAACTCCATCACTGTGTCTTGTGTCTAGATCTATCAATTTCATTTATGTGGGGGATTGTTGGAATATTTTAATAAATTGAATGAAATAAATGGAATGAAAGTGGTGGTGTAAGTTGAGAATTTGAAAGATGAAAGGTTAGTGGATTAATGGAGGAGGTTTTAAGAATTAGAAAGTGAAAAGGTGGAAAATAATGGTGGAATTCAATGTTTTGTCCCACCCTGAGTAGTATAAAAAGATGTTTTTCCTCTCATTTCAAACACACCAAAAAATTTTCAATCTCTCATTTTCTCTCTAGTTTTTAAGGTTTTCCTTTGTTGGAGTTAAGGCTTAATTCAGTTCGTTAGAATATAAGAGTGGTGATTCTCTTACTATTCATCTATTGTTGTATCCTATGAAACAGACGCTGTTCAAATCCTTGTGCACCCGAGTGAAGGAGGCGGATATGTTTTAAGAAAATTGTGTGTTACACAAGCCTCGACATTCATCCTAAAGTTGTATTCTCTGGATCTTTTTTTGTCATTCTGAAGGATTTCCTACACGTGATCATGTTGTTGGTATTGTTAATTTTATTATATTGTCATTTTATTTTATTGACATTTAATTCTATTGTTTTATATTCAATAGATTTATTATTTGCGGTTACTAATATATTAGTTTATTATTTTATAACAATAACACACTACGGAAAAGAGACTACCTTGATATTTTCTAAGAACACTTAGAACACCAAATACTTGTCACTCAGATCGCAGTTTGTGACCACCAAATACTTGTAACTCATATCGCAGTTTGTGACCTCTTGTAATCTTGGCTAATAACCAAGAACTCACTATTATGTAAGAAAACAGTGGATGTGTGATTCACTTTAAGCATCCAAACTACTATAAAACCTTACTTGTCTCATTTACTTTACGTTTTTGCATGCTACTGTGGTAATAGTACTCCATACTTAACTTATATAATTATTCACATGTACTTTCTAAGACTCTCTTAGCACTTTTCATGTGCGAGGTCGTTTGTGCTAAAATCAAGCATCAACACACACCCTTTTGGTTTGGAAAATAAATCTGATTAAACACTTTTTTTTTTAAAAAAAAAAAAAATTGTTGTGGGATGCTTATTAGAAAGACAAAGATGCTTATTACATATAATTCTTGGATATTCTACATTGTAGTTTTGTTTTACAATTTGTTGGAGATTAAAAAATGTTAATATATGCTGTTACCAACAATAAGTCGAATTTCTACGTTTGTTGGATTTGGAAGGGCTAGAGTCCATCGTTAAATAATGCCAAGACTCAATGTGGGGGTAATTAATAGTTTTTCAAACAAGATGGGTGTAATGAAGTTGGATGACTTTTACCCTTGTTTTATACATGGCCTCGTTATAGTGGGCTGGGATGGCCCAACTTAAACTCAAATAGAATTTTTGCTAATTACATTCTGCACTTATAAAAACTCAAATCCTCGCGTTAGTGGACCTTTGTGATCGCAAGCTATACTAATCACGATTAGAGTTGATTAAGATATCCCTTATAAAATATAACAATGGGAAAAGATTCATGATCTTAGGAAAGCCAATGAAATTGAGACATATCATTCTAAGAAAATGAATCATAATTAAGCTCAAGGAATCTTAGGAGAATTTCAATATTAATTGCATTCATTTTCTTATCTTTAGAAGCCAGTGAGATCATGACGTGTCATGTTAATAAAAAAAGCAAGTAAACTTTAAATAACTTGGAACTAACTTTAAGTGTCTGCTTGAGAGTTTTTTTTTCACTAGTTTTGGGAGATTTTTAATTAGACTGGTTTTGAGGTGTTTAAAAACTATTACTTGCCAGATTTTTTATGAATTAGTTTTGACTGGTTTAAAAACCCTCCAAAACCAATGTAGTGTATTTTTAAAGAGTTTATAAAACAACCAAAATTAGGGTGTTTTGGCTGGTTTAAAAATTTTATCCCAAAAAAACCTATTTCCACTATTATTCATATACAATAATCCATTTGCTGGTTTAAAAATTTCTTCAAACCCCATTCAATCTTCAATCTTTAGATGATTGTTACAATGCTTTTGAATATTTTATCTTAGGCTTTCTAATCCTTCATTAGAGATATGAAGGTTTTTCTTTCTTTCTTCTTCATTTTCCCCTTCAACTTTTTGTTCTTTTAATCTGGTAAACTCCTCTGCAGGCTGCATACAATTTAATTGCATTTCTTTATCAGTTGTTTTACAAAATTAGGTGGTTTTTCCTCTATTTGATTCTTTCTATTTGCGTTTAGGTGATTGATTGAATCCTTGTCAATTTGTTAAATAAAAATTGTTTTTGATGGCTTTGCTTCATTGATTGAAGAAAAGAACAAAAAACTGTTTTTTAGAAATGTTGTTGTTGTTGTTATATTGATAATTTGCGAAGTCCATCATTGTGGCAACATATTTATTCTCTTAAAATGACAGATTTCGAATGATTGTGTGATGAATTAAATAATATACAATGAAAGAACTTACAAATAAATTAAACTTGGAAGGAACTTTGATACTAAGTATTGGTAATTGAAAAAAAAAAACTCCTAAATATTGATTGAAGTTGAGGTATTTTTATGGGTATATATGTAAATTTATCATTTTAAAATACTGTCAAAACCGTTGGAAAATAAACTCCCAAGCACAAGTTGGGTGTTTTAAAAACCACTACTAAAAACCCCTCAAAACCGCTACGGTAGTTTACCCTCAAAATCGCTACGATGGTTTACCCTTATAACCGCTACCATCAAACTCTCAAGCAGACCCTAAGGGGTTGATTTGGCGGTCAAGGAGGTTTGTTCCATTCCTTGAGTTCCGAGTTCAAATCTTGGGTCAATCTACCACAATAACATTATGGCTTATCTAGTCTTTTGAATTTGTAAGGTATTTAATGGATCTCAAGAATTAATTGAGATGCATGTAAATTGGCCTCAACTGCTGGGTTAAAAAAAAAAAAAAAAAAAAAAAACCAAGAATTGGGATTAGATCCAATTTTTTTTTTTTCTTTTAACAAGAAATTCAATTATATGAATTAATAAAACTATAAAAAGAAAAAAATTAACTCCTTTTTTTAGAGTCAGATTTAAAGAATCGAAAAATTTGATGTTACAACATCCAATTGGTGGAAAAATGAGATGGGAAAAAAGAGGAAAAATAGTTGTAAAACTTTTACTCTTGAAATTGCAGCCACTCTTACAAAGTGATAATGACAAATGAAGTTGGCCGATGAGCTCTAAAGTTATTTGACCACTAATTTGGATATCATCTTATGTTATGAAAAAATATTTCATGTACAGATCAAACGCATTATTGCTTGTAAGACCCACCAAGATAAGGTTTTAATTAGGTGTTAGCTAGCTTTCAACTTGATCATTTTAAGCAAATAATGTCACAGTCAATATGTTAAAAGATTCATGTTTTTGAGGATAATCAATCACCTTAATGATGTGATGCTCATATTCAAGTACATTAATTAATTAATTAATTTTTTTTTAAATAAATTCTTTTTTTCCCACCATTAGATTTGTAAGACATTTGAGTAATTGAGTAATGAATTAAAAAAATCTTGACTAAAAATAAAATCATGTCTCTCTCTTGATAAGACGACAACAAAACAAATGCTTAAGGTCCTACCTTATTTGAATAAAAATTAGAGTAAACGACTTTTTTTCCACCCAAATAATGTGGATTAATGACACTTTCTTACCCATAGATTTTTAAATTATCACTTTATTACGTAAATTTATATTCCATTTTTTATTTCAGCATCAATTGCGACCTCACACTATCACTATTCTTTTCTCCGATCATCACTTATCAAAACCCTTCAAACCCTACTTCCATCGACCTTGTTAATCTTTGACAATCAAGCAATTAGAGTTTGTGCAGTCGCCCATCCTAAGTCAAATTTCAATCAATCCCAACCACCACTAAAAGATTCATCAGCCTCCAATTTTTAAAAGCCCCAACAGTTTGGACTAAGTTTACTCTTTGTTCGCCACGTGAATATAAATTTGAGTAATAAAGTGATATTTTAAAAGTCTGTGGGTAGAAAAATATAATTAAATCATTATTTGGGGGAGAAAAAGTCGTTAACTCTAAATTTTTTAATGAAAATAACACATGATATTATCAACACTCAAATGCTTCATTATATTTTATTGAATAAATGAAGGGCCCAGGAGATTATGGATATATGCCTAAGAAAACCTTAATTATTGTATTATGGCTATATGATTCTTGCAAAGACTGGAATTAAAAGATGTTTTCTGTATATATTTTGTCATCACTCATCATGCTAGAACTTTATCTTAATATATAGTAGTTGAAATGTATCACTTGATGTGCAGAAATGAGTCCATATTGTAAAGTTTCTAATTATCCGTATGGACAGCTGTAGAACTCCTGATTTCTTGAATAACCGAAGCTGGGATAAAGCCGTTGAACTCAAACTTTGTTATCAGAACAGAAACTCGGCAGCCAATAAAATGGGGTTTTTGAGGATGAAAACGATAAAGAAAAGTCGAATGCAAAAGTGGTAATGGTACCCCAGTGCTTTAGGGTAATTTATGCATACTGATGAGAAGAGGAAGCGGTGCACATGCATCTGTTTGTGAATCTTCAAAGCTGGGCTGGAAAGAGGGAAAAAGAAAGATAAAAGCTCTGAGCATTATAAAGCTTGGAGACATTGCATTGATCTCTAAGACAAAAAATGTCATTCAGAATAAAAGTTAAGCAAAACTAAAGCAATAATAACCGGGGTGGTTTTGTTTTGGCTTGGCTTCAGACTCAGAGGACCATACCCATCATTAATCTACATTATAATTCATCATTCATATACATCGCAATAGGATGCCCACTTTTCGAGACTACAGCTTTTGATTCATTTAGAGAGTGTTTGTCTGAGTCAAAGTGTCAAACTAACTTATAAGGTCCTAATTAGATCTTATTGGATCCCAGGGAGCCCAAGATATCATTGACACTGAATAAAAGCTAGTAAACTCAATGAGAATGATCGGATCAAAAAGTGGGAACATGCATGTGAAGAAAAGACCCACATGAGCTGAAGGCACCGCACCATTGCATTCTTTTTTCTCAGAAAGGGAAATATTGGGAAAGAACAGAGAAGCAAGAATAAAGAGTATTGTATAATCTCCATTCTTCTATGTAACAAATTAAATGGAGCCAAACTCTGGTTTTTCCCAAGTTTTGCCTTGGAGATGGACCACAGCTCTATTAGCTTTGCAGTTACCGAGTGATCACTGCAAAATTTAATAAGAGTCCAGATATATAAATGTATTTCTGACAGAGATGAAAATTTTATTGTCACTTTTGATCTTTCCCATGTTTCACACATACCTAAGTGTTACTAAAAGAATGGCATTGGATACCTTTTACAGTTGGACCAAATGGCTGCACATGATAAATACTCAATTCTTAATCTCACTTCAACATGCATCAACATTATGAGCACCAATCTCTATTCCTGAAACTTAGTAACTTAGGGTCAAAAAGAAAGTATTATCAATAGTTTAGTAGAAAATCTGACCAACTTTTTCAAATTTTCAGGAACATGTTGCGTAAACAATGAGAGATTGTATAAATCAAACCCTTTTAGAAGCCATGTGTGCATCGTCCCTTATTAGCGAATCCTTCATTGTTGAAGTAGTCGCCAATTCCATCAGAATTAAACTCAGATTCTCTAAAAACTGCCTTTGGTGTATATTTGATATTTCATACAGTATATGAACTCATGAAAACCATTTTCTTGAAATTATATGTAACGCTCAGTCAAAATGGACTATTAATAGTGTGTAAATTGCTTTCTAGTAAAGGAATGATTTAAGTGGATGCATATATCATTTCCCTGCAATTGAAGCCATTCTTAATTCTTAAATCTTATCATTTTATAACAGCCTAACAAACCCTCCCATCAACGTTGCAAAATCATGACTTCTCAACTCACCGGCAAAATAAACAATTGTTTTATTATTATTATTTTTTTTTTCTCAAGCCGACCTTAAACCCACAAATTATTTCTTAATTTCATATTATTTTTTTGGCAGAAATAAGGTTGGTGCAGACCAAGACATTTTAACAACCAGATTATATTAATCTGTTAAACTAATTACATTACATCACTTAAACTAGCTAATCTAAAACAAAATGTATTTGACTATTTCAAGTCATATAAGTGGTCAACTTTCTGAGGTTGCTTTAGCTAACGGTCGAATGAAGTATAAATTGAGGATTAGGTATTCAGATTAAGGGAAACTTTGAGGTTAATTAGAATTTCTTCTAGACAAAGAAGATTGAAGTAAAAGGTACCTAGCCAGTCATTTTTCGTGGGGCAGTTTGCTTGACTTAAAATGTTACCAGAATCCACGCTTCAAGCAATGTGATTTATATTAAAAAAAGAGAAAGTATAACTTTAGATTTAATTTTCATGGTTCAACTACTAAACAAAATTATTTTTAGGCACCAAAATAAAATCAAAAGACTTTTCAATAGAATTTATTTTTTTGCTAATCAGGGTATTTGAGTGAGCTTGTATACACCTTAACTAATTTCTCAGACCTTAAAATTGATAGTTAGATGAATTCCAATAATGAAAACCTCTATTAATAACTGAAATGGGTTAAAATCAAGACTTTTTGGATAATATATCTAAAAGTCTTGATTGAACCGTTGGTTCAGTGATGGCTTTTTCAACATAATTCAAAATTGATGATCTAAACAAAGTCGTTGATTTGCGGGAGTTGGTTGCATATTTTGGCCTTATCGGTGAGTTGGTATTTGTAGTGAAGTAAGGAATAATAATTCAACAAACGTACAGCATGTAAAGCTTGTGTTTAACCGTGGCCGGGCAGAAACAGAATAACAGAAAAGAGAAAAACTGAAACTTACCAATAACAAAGTAGTACCCGGTGGTGTGTGACAGTGAGTAGGACCACCTGGCTGTAGAGATGCCATGTGAGGTAGGCCCCAATGGCTTATTTGTGCTATATGGCTATCGCTTTCGGTTCTTTTTTGCCCTTTACTTCTTCTCTGCCTCTCTATTTCACCGTCCAGCATTGCCAGCCTAGGTTTAACGCTTTCAAACTCTTTCATTTTTTATTTTATTTTTTGGTAACGAATCTTGCAACATATTTTTAAAATTACTTAATTCTAAAATAGTGAGCAGGTGAATGATAATTAGTTACCAACTCTTTTTTATTCTTGCACAAATTCCAGTGGCTCCTTGAAAGGACGACTGGCAGTCAATCCCAATATGCATATAAAATAACAAGACTTCTTTATGAATTCTATTAGTTATAACAAACTAAAATCCATTTTTAAATTTCTATCATTGTTACGTGGTTTGTCAAATATTTTCTTAATCTCATATTACCTTTTCGTAAATCGATCTTTAATATATATATATATATATATCATCTCTTAGGATTTTGAAAAAATAATTGAATAATTAATAATCTTTCAGTTGTCACCCTTATTAAAGTATGAAAGATTCAAACTGATGAATTTAGAGAACCTCCCTTTGTTATCTTCTATTATCAAGTAACGTAATAGTGGTTAATCCATCTTTAATATTCTTATTAATTTATCATGCTACAATCGCAGAATTTTGGTCTTGTAATTTAATGCCAGAACAACCCGTAGAGAACGTGTTCAATGAAGGAAAACAACAAGGACAGTTGTGTCTATTACCAAACTGTACTCATGTAATGAATGAACCCAAAAAACACCAGACATAATAAATGAAATCTACTATTTTTTTTAATAAGATCGGGATAAATGTCAGATCCGTGCGATTTTTTTCAGTCATATGTGTAAATTAATTGTTAATTATATTTATAGATCTATTAGAAATAATGATTTAATAGGACAAGAAATGGTATAATTTTCCGCCTAAAAAGCGTGTGAATATTAATTAGGGAAATACAATAATCATTCTTTTTCCCGAAAAGAACTAATAAATTAATTAGCCTGTGGACTTTGGAGGGTGGAGCCCAGAGCGGAAGGGCATAATGGTAAAAAGAAACAGCATAAGCACAACAAAGTACACCTAACAGTAAAGCATGGTCAGTCAGACTGAAAAAGAATAGAGAGAGTTGAGAGAGAGTGAAGCACAAGGAAAATGAAAATGATAGTATTCAATCAGTAGTTGTTGAATGTTGATATCCTTCTTCTATCTTGCGGTTACTTACTTCTTCTCCTTAATTTTCAAACAAAAGCCTAATCCGCGCCTAGCTTCAGCTTCCACTTTCTCAGTTACCAAACCACCAGCAACAACAACAACAACAACAACCACCACCACTTTCTTTTCTTTTACCTCTCTCTGTTAAAACCCAAGCTTCTTTGCTCTTCTGTTGCTGCATCGTTTTCCTTCATCCTAATCTCAACTGATTAGACAATGCGATTAATTTTTCCCTGCTAAATTAATCAAACTATCTTTGTCTGTTTCTGAGTTTCTTTCTCTCTTACTTTTATCACACATCATGGAAACATCATCAGAGAATTGTAGTGTTAAGGTTGCCGTTCACATACGTCCCTTAATTGGCGATGAACGTGCCCAAGGTTGTAAAGAATGTGTTACTGTTACGCCTGGAAAGCCTCAGGTGACTTCACCACTTCACAATTTCATTTCCGATTAACTAAATCGATTGTGTTTTCAGCTATTTTCTTAAGAATTAAACAATTCTATTGCATTCTCATTTTTTTTGAAGCTTATTTTATGACGGAAATCATCTTGTTGTTTCTTAGTCAAATATGCTTGATTATCCATGCATAAATATTCCACTTAGCTGCTTTTGTGTTAGCTTAAACGAAAGTGCTGGATATTTTAGCTTAAACTGTGAGGGCAATTTAATAATTGGTTTACAATATCCAATCTCACTATTAATAAGAAGATTGTTTCCAGTTTAATAAGACTCTGGAAGTCAAGTCGAAACTGAATTGTTCAAAAATCATGCTAATTACAATAATTGAAGCTGAAAGGTCTGCATTCTTCGATGAAACTTATGTAAATTCATGTGAATACATCAAATTTTGATATACCTTTGTGGTTTTCTAGCTACTATCACGAGTTACTTAAAATGGTAACGGGTGTGCCGCAGGTACAAATTGGCACACATTCCTTCACGTTTGATCATGTCTATGGAAATGGTGGCTCTCCGTCCTCTGCCATGTTTGAAGAATGTGCGGCTCCTCTTGTTGAGGGTTTATTCCAAGGATATAATGCTACCGTGCTTGCTTATGGTCAGGTAATAATATCTACTCTGTACAAAATTGCCTTATGTTTGCAGAAGCTTTTATTACAGTTGACATGTACAAATGTTGCAGACAGGATCTGGCAAAACATACACCATGGGTACTGGCCTTAAAGAAGGTACTCAGACAGGATTGATTCCTCAAGTAATGAATGCATTATTCAATAAAATTGATACATTGAGACATCAAACAGAGTTCCAATTACATGTTGCCTTCATTGAGGTACTTTCACTGTATAATTATTATCATTATTATTTTGCTTCAGTTTTGAAGCTATTAGTTTCAAGCTAGAATGTGATGGCTGGCTCCTTTATTTTCGTTCAAGACTGCTCTTTCTTGTGTTTTAAAATTCATTGCTGAGGATTAATTAGAGGTTTTGAATCTGAAGATTTTCAAGGAAGAAGTGAGGGACTTGCTGGATTCTGTATCTGTGAATAAGTCAGTGATTACTAATGGACACTCTGGGAAAGTTAATGTTCCTGGAAGGCCTCCAATACAAATTCGTGAATCATCAAATGGAGTCATAACACTAGCAGGATCAACTGAAGTTGCCATTAATACTTTACAAGAAATGGCTGCTTGCCTGGAGCAAGGATCATTAAGCCGGGCAACGGGAAGTACAAATATGAACAACCAATCCAGGTAAACCTAGGAAATTCAATCTTTTCTTTCCATCCTAGAAAATTCTGACAGGAGTGCAGTCTACTTATTTCCGGTTTGAGGGTGTTAATTTTGATTGTGTGTTAAAGAATATTGTTGTCGAGGAAATTTAGCTCTAGCATAGATCACCATCTTTCCTTTATACAATTATCTAGACATTGTATTTGCTTTCTAGTCCTTCCCAGATTTTCACAGCAGCACCTCTATGTTTGACCATGGGTACATGACTATTTAACAAAAGAGGAGGCTTCATAAACAAAATACTAGTGGATTTGTATTATGGTAAACTAAGTTGGACACCATGATTGCAAGCATCATTTTGTTTAAGATAATGATGTTTATGTAGTGGTCTTGACTTGAGATTGGCAATTCTACTACCTGAATTCATTTTCCAGTGCAATATTATAAAAAAAAAATTTGATATTGTTGTTGCTGAAACTTGCAATTATTTTAGTTTATTTTTGTAAAAAAGAAAATAATTTAAATTCTACTAGGAAGGGCAGATTTCATTGTTATAACTAATTAATGAATCTTCATAATCTGATGGGGCATGTGATTCCTCTGCATGTGTATAAAAGTCGGTCCCATGCAATCTTCACAATCACATTAGAACAGATGCGTAAAGTCCATTCAGTTTCTCCTGATAATGACACTCCAGATGAAGATATGGGTGAAGAATATTTCTGTGCAAAGCTGCATTTGGTTGATCTTGCTGGATCAGAACGAGCTAAGAGAACAGGTTCTGACGGTCTACGTTTGAAAGAAGGTTGGTATATCTACTTATCTCTTATTGTATTTCTATTTGTGCTAATGATAATGATGATTAACACTTTTTCTATTACCTTACAGGTATTCATATTAACAGAGGACTTCTTGCACTTGGTAATGTCATCAGCGCACTAGGAGATGAGAAAAAGCGGAAAGAGGGTGTGCATGTTCCATACCGAGACAGTAAATTGACTCGACTCTTACAGGTATGATTACTATGTGTTGATGTGTTGATTGAGCAGTTTAAGAGTATAATTTACTTGCTAAATCTCAATGCTGATGTTAGCATATTAAGTGATGACCTGATATTTAAATCATACAAGTTTATGTTTCGCTCTAGCTCTATCTCTATCAGTCATATTATAAGTAACATACATATAGTTGTCTTCAGCAGATACATCAAATCTAACATACATTAAATAGGATCATTCAGCCTCATAAAAATCTAATTAAATCTGGCTTCTTCTCTACTATCTGATGCTTTGTTAGATCTTAATGGTATATTGTCTAATAGCACATACTCATGAGTATTTGTCTAATATCTGTTTCAAAACTGTGAACTTCTATCTTCTTGTTTATCTTTTATATATATATATAAAACTGTCCTCATCCGTATCAAGGCTGAGTATCTGCTATTTCTTCATTGTTTAGGCCTTTAGCTGATACTTGTTTTTGATCTTTTCTTCTGGCCTGTAATAAATGCACCATGATCTACTATGATTTATGAAGTGATGAAGTACTAGTTAATGGAAGTTTGTTCTCTTTTTGGTTTGTTTTATTCTTTTTCAAGAACTTTCTGATTTACGTTTACATATGTTTTTTGGCAGGATTCGCTTGGTGGGAACAGCAAAACTGTCATGATAGGTAAATGTTTAAGCGATCCTTTGATTGTCAATTGGGATTTTATGCTTGTAACTTCAAGTTTTGAAATTATATGTTCTTTTTTCGTTTCCTTATATACTGCGAATGTTACTCTTTTTATAGCTTGTGTAAGTCCTGCTGACATCAATGCTGAGGAAAGTCTTAACACTCTGAAATATGCAAACCGTGCTCGTAATATTCAGAATAAACCTGTTGTGAGTTTTTGCATTTGACTTTTTCATGTCTTGTTAGTTATGCTCCCTAGACTGCAATTTATAGATTGGGAAACTTGATCTAGTTTTAAGTTCCATATATCTTTTTCACAATGAAAAAAGCTTTTCTTTTCTTTCTTTATTTTTTTTATTGTACAGGTTAATAGAGATTTAATATCCAATGAGATGCAAAAGATGCGTCAGCAGCTAAAGTTCTTACAAGCTGAACTTGGTGCTCGTGCTGGAGAATCTCCATCAGATACAGTGCAGGTATCAAGCCTTCTATAATCTATCTTTGCTCAAAGTTAGTTGTTTCTTCCTCTATGTGAAGATACCGTTGGGTTTGTTTGATGGTGCACATAATGTTTTTGGTTGAATAGGTTCTCAAAGATAGAATTGCTTGGCTGGAGGCTACCAATGAAGACCTTTGTCGAGAACTTCATGAATATCGCAGCAGACGTGCAGTTGTGGGGGACAGTGAAATTGATGCTCAAGTATGTCAAGAGAAACTACAGTTGTTTATCAGTTCTTTTCTCCTTCCTGATGTTTTCTCAAATTTCCACCCCTTGTATTAATTTGAATGACAATCATACACTTTAATACTAATACAATTTATTTATTTATTTTATGTTTACGTTATTAGTTCAGTGACATATTTATCATGATGTTGGATGATTATTATGTCTACTGTTCCTTTTATATATTTCAGGAAGGTCCTGGCTGTATTGTCAAAAGCGATGGTCTTAAGAGGGGCTTTCGGAGTATGGACTCATCTGACTACCAAATGGATGAAGTCACATCAGGTGAACCACCAATTAATTTGAGTAATACTATGGATCCCAACTTCTTTATCTGAACTGAGGTGAAACTTTAATTGCATTGACTTGTGGATAATGAGATAATGTGACAAATAATACATATGCAAATGTCCTAACAATTGATGAAGCTGGAATGTGTGATATTACTCTATTTATTTTGTAATAAAGACCACTTTAGATTATAGATACTGTAAGTGAAAGTGAATGAACTTTAGCAGTATTTCCTGTAGATAAAGCATGGAACACTATTGGCTTTTCCTTTTATTTATTTTGGTAAAGTTTCATTGCTCGCCCCCTAAATATTTGCTTTTGATACTACTACTGTTTTGGATGGGGTTTATTGAGTGGGTGTGTCTGATGTGCCACATCATCTTGGTGATGGCTCTATCTATTAAAACTGTAATTTATCATGTCACTCCCTGTCTTTTTTCTTCTTTTTCTTTTTTACTGAATTTGGGCAAAATTGCCATTTATGCAGATGGAAATTCTGGGGAAATGGAAGAAGTAGCAAAAGAATTGGAGCATGCACTTCGGCGAAGTACCATGGATAAAGAATTGAATGAGTTGAACAAGCGTTTGGAGCAGAAAGAGGTTTTTGATTTATCCGCAATCGTAAAATTATTTGTATATATTTATTGTTTATTTGTAGACTTGAAAGAGAACACTTTGAACCTCAAATTATGTTTACATGAGAAATTGAAATTGGTATGTACCTAGGAATTCATCACATGATTTATAATGTTGGTCTGCACAAAAAGTTTAAAAGGTAATGACAAGTTTGGATATGCCTGAACATGTGTCTTAGAATTGCTCACATTTGCATCATTAAAAACATTCTACATTACCTCTATGGCTGTAGCCTATAAAAAAGGATTAAGTGTGCATGCATAACCAATATTGTTGAATGACATCTGTTGCCCCTAGATTTTCAGTATTATGTATTGGATATCTTGGGAAATCATTACTACCTTTTGGTTCCTCAATTACCTTTTGGTTCCTCAATTTCCATTAATTTAAGCTTTTTTCCGCATTAGGAGCCACAAAAGTTAGTTATATCCAAAAGTAGGGTTCTGATTATAGAGAATTGCAACCCAAGGTATTTGTTGGGATTTTAGTTATCATATCCTACTTCATCTTGGTTTTTGGTTGAACTAAGTTGCTAATGATGACAAACATATTGTATATGGAACTGGTGTAGTAATCACCGAGCATATATTGTTCCTGTGGCCAGCCATACAATGTCATTGCTCCCAAAGCACCTTATAACATGAACGTTTAATTTTCTGTTAGTCTTTATAAATCATCCGAAAATGCACTCAGAGTTTAATTAACAGAGTTTAATCCAAAACCTTTAATCTAACATCTGCCCTGCCGTTTTTAATTCAATGTAGTCTGAGATGAAACTCTTTGGAGGGATTGACCCTCAAGCACTCAAGCAGCACTTTGGGAAGAAAATCATGGAACTCGAAGAAGAGAAAAGGATTGTGCAGGTTAAGTCGGAAATTATTCCATTTCAGTTATTAAATACACCTTCACTTCAATTGCTGATGTTATATAGTACTGTCACAGCAAGAGAGAGACCGTTTGTTGACTGAAGTAGAGAACCTTGCTGCTAATTCTGATGGCCATATGAACAAAACGCAAGATATTCATGCTCAGAAATTAAAATCACTTGAGGCACAGGTGAGAATATCTTTTATTTAGTTATCAATCTATTGCCATGAACTTGATTTCTTGCTTAATTGCTGTCTAATTTCATTGTCAAATTCAGATTTTAGAACTTAAGAAGAAAGAAGAAAGCCAGGTTGAGCTTTTAAAGCAAAAACAAAAAAGCGATGAAGCAGCAAAGCGGTTGCAGGCTGAAATTCAGTATATCAAGGCTCAAAAGGTTGGCTTTATTTTTGGTGCTTTTACCAAGTTTAGATCAACTACACAAGTGACCACAATATTTATGATGTTGGGATATTTCTGCTTTTTCATTGCATTGCAGGTTCAGTTGCAACATAAGATAAAACAAGAATCGGAGCAATTTCGACAATGGAAGGCCTCTAGAGAGAAGGAATTGCTTCAGGTGATTTACTACAATAAATTTTAGTTGTCAAATGTTTTAAGTATTTTCAAATGCCATGGATTTTCTGTTTCAAAAATCATGCTTCACAATGTATTGTAAGACATCACTAAGTCAAGATTTCTGGTAAAAAGAAGTGTTTTAACTTTGCAACTAAGTCTCTGCTTTCATTTGAAGTCCATTTCTTTTGGACAGATTCTCATTGCATGTGGTTTGGAAATTCATAATGTGCTTATTGGAGTGACACATGACACACGAAACACATAATAGATCAATTGTGATAAATAATTCCCGATTAAATGTTCCAGCAAAAGAGACTAGAATATTCTTTTTTCTTTAAAACTGAAACTGAAGCCATTACAATGTTTTTATCTTCACTTTCTAAATCATTTGTAGAAAATTTCCAGTGCTTTTGTTGACCTGATCATTCTTCTTGATCGTAATGATATTTGGAATCATGTTTCTATAATTTTGATTGCCGTGATCTTGAATTTCTTTTTAAATTTTAATCGTGCTGAATTCTTTTATGTTGTGTTTTGCATTTTGTATGAATATTTCTTGACCACAATTATATTTTCATATTTCTGAAACAGCTCAAGAAGGAGGGAAGGAGAAATGAATATGAGCGACATAAACTTGAAGCACTGAATCAACGCCAGAAAATGGTAAAAGAATCATTTCTTGCAATTGTTTGATAACGTGTGTCATGATTCTGTATTGTAATGTCTATCTAATGGAAAGAATACTCATTAGTGTTTTGCTGATCTGCAACCCTGAAGATTGGGTTGAATGGGTAAGACCTTTGGTTTCGTCAAGAGGTCAAGACATTATATAGCACAAATTAGTTTAGAACTTTATGAACGCTAAGAAGAGGTCAGGGAAGTTTTGGGCAGTAAAAGAGAAAAAAAAAAAAGAAACTTTTTATGGATCCCCAGTTTCTAGTTCAGTACATGGGGCTTTTATCCTATGTGTAGATCTCTTGGTTGGTCCACTGTGAAAAATATTGGTGCACCTTTTTTTGCTTTTCAAATACAGGGTTCAAGTGGGATTTGGTGCCAGACTTTTATATATCTTGGATTTAGATTGGCTATTGATCTGAACCAATATTCCCGTGGGATTTGGATGATTAATGATCTTTGAAATGTTAATCACTGGACATCCAGTCATAGCTTTATTCTGACCTAGTTATATTAGTGTTTAGGCAACATTATGGCACTGTGAGTGAGGATTGATCCGGTTCAGCCTTAGGGTAAAAGCTGATGGAAAAGATAGAGATAATTAGATGACACCATTCTTCTCTTTCTTTTGACAAATAGTAAGGTAAGTATGAGGTCAAAACAATAGGATAAAAGATGTAAAAGTAATATGACCAAGAATTTTTTTTGAAAAGGTGGGAAAAAGAAAAAGAATTGAACTTTGCAAATAGAAGATGAAGAAGGTACACTCAAACTGTAATTAACCAAACCTCTGTTAAAAATAAGTGAAAATCATCAAGTATGAAATTGACAGAATATATATAGGTGAACAAGAGTTAGAATCAGCCTGGAAACTCTGAAAAAGTGACACCATTGAGATGCAATCATAGAAGTATTTCTTTCTGCCTAAAGAAAGTCAAACTCAAGTGTTTTCATCTTTGATTACAACACATGTTGCGTCTGTGTCTTCTGTTGATTCTGTGAGATGCAGTCATAGAGATTCATACTGTTTCTGATCATTGCACTTCTTCTTACAGGTTCTTCAAAGAAAGACTGAGGAGGCGGCAATGGCTACCAAAAGGCTAAAGGAGTTGCTGGAAGCCCGCAAGTCATCTACACGTGACAGCTCAGGTGAATATCATTTTCTTTTTGTTTTGTAATCATTCAGTCTTTGCTTATTTCCTAATTTTGATGTTATGTCTTTCAGTTAATTCCAATGGACATACACCAAATGGACAGGTACACAATTTACACTTAACAGTCCTCATACTGCTGCATGTTAACCTTGATTAGTCAAAGACTTTTCATATCCAGCAGCCTGATTGGTTGTGGTTGGTTAGGTTTCCTGACCAGAGAAAATTGTGTTTTAAAAAAAATATTTAGACAATCAACCATATAACAGGGTTCATAGGTTGGTTTAGTTGACTTACTAACCATTTGTATTTTTCGTTTTTTTTCTTAACCCGAAAACAACTGGCCTGAACAGTTTGAAACCCAACCTGGAGCCATCTGAAGGTGTCTCATTGGAGAATTTATTACTAATTATGATACAGAGATAATGACAGGAAATTTTTAATTCTGTTTTTGTTTTTTAGAGCAATGAAAAATCTCTCCAAAAGTGGCTTGACCACGAGCTAGAAGTCACGGTGAATGTGCATGAAGTTCGTTTTAAATATGAGAAGCAAAGCCAAGTGTATGTTTTGGGCCCTTTTTTCTTCTTATATTTGCTATTTTTAACCTGTCAAAATTGTTTATGAATTTCTAAAATTTTTACAACTCTTACAGGCAAGCTGCATTGGCACAGGAGTTATCTGTATTGAAACAAGTGGAACAGTTGTCATTAAATGGCCATAGTCCCCAGAGAGGGAAAAATGGACAGTCCAGGTATCTGATCTGCTATTTTTCTCTTTATGAACTTTTTTTTCCTCCCATATGTTGTGTACTGTTACACCGAAAATGCTGAGACCTTTACTTTAGCCATATACTTTATAATAGCAATAATTATTGAACTATAGCAATGTCTTAACTTCTACAAGGAATAAATTCTATTCTGCTTACTAGTTGTGTTTAATAACCATTTAGATTGTTATCCTTATCACCAAATGCAAGAATGGCTAGAATGGCTTCTCTGGAGAACATGCTGAGCATGTCTTCAAATGCACTCATGGCGATGGCTTCACAACTTTCAGAGGCAGAGGAAAGAGAGCGTTCCTTAATTGGTCGTGGGCGTTGGAACCATTTGCGCTCTATGGGAGATGCTAAGTACTTGCTTCAGTATATGTTTAATGTTGCTGCACAAACAAGGTATTAACTAACCTAGTGACTAGTGAGAATATGAATGATTTTATTTTTACTTGTTATTCGTGCAATTTTGCACGATTTTTATCTGATAAGTGTAGTTATTTTAAGTATCTTTTTTATGATCCGTTATGAATAGTTGAATAGAAAAGAATAAACTCTTGTGGTTTAACCCCAAAAAAAAAAAGAAAATTGTTACAAGCTAATAAATAAGAAACTGCGAAAACCTATTTTCATGCATCCTTTTTGTACAAACACTTCCATTCCTGCTTGAATTTATTCTTATTATCAACATAAGAATCAAAACATTCCATAGCTAATTGTTGATATGAATCTCCTATATATTCTTCCATTTCTTTGATTTCTCCAGTGATGTTGACAATTATGATTCATGGTTTCTTGTCTTCTGTATACCTTTAAATTGCTGTTTTGAGTCTTGTGTTGTTTACCAGAGTGCAAGATTTTAAATCTCCCTAGTTTAGGATGTTCCAACATTTTTTTTCAGGCTGCAAACTGCAAGAAAATTTAATCTTCTTTCCTTGCTATCTGGCCATTTTAAATATATAAATGCATTAATGTACTTTGAGAACCATTTTACATAAGAAAAATCCTCGGCTTTGTCACGTTCTGACCCTATATGACATCTGGATTTTGGTTTCAGTGGTTGGAATCAACTGTGAGCAACTGTAAATAGAGCTGATATCTTTTGTAAATATTAGTGATTTCTCGAGTGTTAATACTTTCAGTACTCATCTTTCAACAGGTGCCAGTTGTGGGAAAAAGATATGGAAATTAAAGACATCAAAGAGCAACTAAATGAGCTTGTAGCTTTATTACAGCAAAGTGAAGCCCAGAGAAAAGAACTCATTAAGGAGCAAAAGATCAGAGAGCAAGCTGTTGCCATTGCCTTGGCTACACCACCTTCGGTGAGATATCTGCCCAACAGTTCTCAGTTTATTATTTATATATTGGAAAATGTTCTCATGTAAGCTGGTAGAAGAAATTAGTATCTTTCTTTGCAATTGATGATATAGTATGAAAATACCAAGCTCAATATAGCATCCTAATCTGGGTTAAAATATTGACAGTACCATTTACCTTCTAACTTGGTGCTTTTGTTCATTTGAGACAATCCTGAAATACGAGACTAATGTTTTTGAGGCACTCTAATGAAAACTGCTGTACTTTTTTGACAAAATTGTCTTTGAACTCCTATTTTTAGTTTTGGTTATTGTTCTTATACTTTTGAAGGGCAATCTACAGGGGAACTCACGCAATTCATCAAAACACTTTGTGGACGAAATGAGTGGACCCTTATCTCCAGTGTCACTTCCAGCACCAAAACAACTCAAATTTACACCTGGCATTGCTAATGGGTCAGTTAAAGGGTCAGCAGCATTCTTAGACCAAACAAGAAAGGTAATTTTTCTGCTCAATGGTTTCATTTTGATTTGGTCTTTCGGCCTGATCAACAAAGTAGAGGTGATTGTGAATGCAGATGGTTCCAGTTGGCCACTTGTCAATGAAGAAACTGGCTACCGTAGGTCAAACTGGTAAACTGTGGAGGTGGAAGAGGAGCCATCATCAGTGGCTACTTCAGTTCAAATGGAAGTGGCAGAAGCCTTGGAAACTCTCAGAATGGATCAAGCACAGTGATGAGACAATCATGAGGTCAAGGCCCCGTCAACAGGCTCTAATAGATGTGATATAACATGACAACCTCATCTTCACCAGCTCTCTTTTTCCTGTATATACATCTAGATTGCTATATAAGATCTGACCTATGGCCGAGTGATAACAAGAATAACTGCAGGTAATCTTCCTCTTGCTGTTTTGGTGTTTTATTGACCTCAATAGTAGCACTGAAACTTCATTCATGCTTCATTGGAATTCATTAATTTGCTACTCCTGATGATTTCAAAGTAGAGCTGGTTCAGTTCCAGCCTGCTGTGTAGATTTGTTAATTAATTAGCTGACTGCATGATTTGTTGCATAATTTGAAAAACAGAAATCCATGACAATTTTCATAACTATTCCCTTAAAAGAAATTGGAATCTGCCATCTTGAGTGGCTAATACATTTGACCTCCAATATTTGTTTTTCAACCAGGGCAGCTCCATTTGCAGTCATATTCATTAATGTTGACATTTCTGAGCAAGAAAACTTGAAAACATAACTTAAGTTGATAGTCTTTTTTCTTTCACTTGGATGCAGACATGTTGTGAATAGGGAAGAGGAGGTTGGTGCTTCCATTGTGTAATGGTATTGACTATTGACACGTTAGATTGCAATTTGCGCGACTCAGGTGATGTTATCTTCAAGTTTTATAGTGATAATTGAGAGCATCTTGTGAGGCTGGTGGGTTCACATGAAGATACAGAAAGTAGCAAAAGGGTGACTAAGAATCGTTGCATATGTTGTAGATGTGATAATGTATTTTGTTGTATTCTTTTTAAGGTTTTGTTAGTTATAATGAAAGGGAAGAAATTCTCTTGCTAAGTCAATAGTTTTGTGCAACATCGAGCTTTCAAATTATTATTATTTTTTTCTCAGTTTTTTTTTGTACATATTATTGTAAGAATTGTTTTCTTTATAAGAGTATGAGCTCATTAGTTTGTGCCTTATCTATGTTTTAATTGTGCTCAATTAATCTGAGAATATCTGCGAACCAGCTTGCGCCTTACTGTCAAGATTTATGTCAATCATGAACTTGTTGCTTCCATCTACCATGGTGGAGCTCTTATGGGGCATATTTTTAAAATCTGAGCTCCTATTTTAAAAATAATAGAAGTATTTTGTATAACACTATAAGTCTATAAGTGCAATTTGGGTGGCTTTCCAATTCCACCAAAGAGACAGCTCCCATTATAGTTTATCAACTTGCATAGCAGCTTACATGTGCCTTACTAATGACCCTTAGATTAGTGCCAACGTGCTCCAAATCTAATGGTTTGGGTTGGCTTATGTGATGCGGTTTGTAGGCCACAAAAGGCCTTGTAATGCTTGTAAAATTCATTCATCACGTTTCCAGTTATGGGAAAGCTAATATCACATATTAAAATTAAGCCCTATATGTCTCATTTGTCTCACTTGAATCCATCTTTCTTTTATTTTGTTAACTCAACTCCTTGCTGTGTATTATTATTATATTAATAAAGATCGGTTCACAGTCTAATCTCATAAACTCTCTCTTATAATCTCTACGTGGCAGCTCTCAGTTTTTTGATAATAAATTTTGAATTTTAGGAAATTTATTAACAAAAAACTGAGAATATCCACCTAAAAGTATAAAAAGAGAATTTATGAGATTAGTTTATAAGGGCTTAACCACTCAAATTCGTAGCGTGTGAGGCCTAAATCGGCCTGTTCAATAATCCAATATCAAATTTGCGTCTGTCTTTTAGTTGTAGTTGGGCCCGGGCCGACTCTGGACGTCTGAGATGGGTAAACACAAAATTCTTAATCACTTTAAGGTTTCGATGAGATATAAGAAAGCACAAATATAAATAATTTATAACAATAATAGTACACTTACAAATAAATTTTTAATATAAAATAAAATGATAAAAAATAAATAAAAGTGAAATAAAAAACAAATTCACTCTTTCGTTCTACAAATAAATTTATTATAATAATAAATTTATTTATAGGCGTAGAATTACTCGTAATAAATTAAGATTTCCCACCTGAATTTTGTTAGTTGAACAATTACACACTTGACACCTGCCGCACCACTTGGGCAATTCCCATGGCCATGGTTCAGCTGTCAGAACTCAGAAGACATGCCTCCTACTCATCACCTCCACCGCACCTGCTTTCTGACTGTCAAAATTTTATAATGTTTTCTTACGTAAACGTTCATCCTTATTAATTATTTCTTTCCCAGTCCGAAGGAATAATTTAAAAAAAATTAATATTTAAATTTTAGAATGTATTTAGAGTACCCGAATTTGAAAAGAAAGAATTCAGGTAGTAGAATTGGCCGATTTGTTTAAGCTAAGACTTCTTTTTGGGTACATTTGAGTATTTGACATTTGACGACCATAATTAAATTTAAACGGTGAAACTTTCGTTTAAAGCCAATGTGAGAACTGAAAACAATGGGAAAAAGAAAGGAAAAGAAAAGCTGCTTTCACAAATTTATGATACATATACGAGATTGCAAAAGATGAATTCAATCTATTTTCTGTACTGATAAAACTCAACCTCCAGCTAGGCCTCAGGAAGTCTAGTAAGATTTTCCAACTTAGCTTTGGGGCGAATACTTCAAATCCAAAATTACAGATGATGTCCCCTCCAAGTTTTGATTTTCTTTAATGTACCCCAATCTTTTCGATGTAGAAAATGACTATGAGTAACCAAAAGTTGCGTTGTCTTCCGCCATTACAGTCTCCTTTAACTCCTGAATCATCTTCAACACTTGCCACATTGCCGGTCTTTGTTCCGGTGACGTCAAGCTACAAACACTAGCAACCTCAGTAAGTATTCCAAGTTGGTCACCATCCCCACCATCGTCGTCCCTCGTTGTTCTGACCCAATGAAGCATATCATGGGGCGCAAGGAACGGATGTTGTGACGGGTGTTTACCCGTCAAAAGCTCCAGTAAGAGGACCCCAAAAGCATAGACATCCGACTTGGGGGTGGCTTGGCGGATGGACTTGCGAGTCTCAGGCGCTTTATAGGCTGCAGCATCGGGATCTTCAACAGAAGAAGAGTCTGCAAGGATGGAGATGCAATAGTCTGTGAGGCAAGCCTCAAAGTCAGCTCCAAGGATGACATTGGAGGATTTCAAGTTGCCATGAACAAGCCTTGATACTTGATGGATATAAGCAAGGCCCTGTGCCACATCCTCTGCTATCTTTAAGCATGATGTCCAATGAAGAGGCTTTGCCCTTGTTGATCTTGAACCTATCACATTTTCAACTTCTTCTTAGTTGTAAAGAATATGAAACGTGGTTAATTAATATTGGACAACGATCAACCTGCTACTATAAGAACAACTATTCTCATTAATCTCATACAACAAAATCAAAGGGGTTAGTTAACATGAAACCTCAGCCAGAACAGAAGAAAACTTGACCCTAAGCAACAAAGGTCAAGTCAACTATTTATTTCAAATTTTGGTCATTATTCATTAGCGAGCATTGTGTGGGTGGGTGTGTCCCAATACTTTTTCATTTTCATTATAGAAAACGATGCCGTGACTGTCGGCATGGGTGCAATCAACAATGGAATTGGGTCCAAAAGTCTTAAATTCTAAAAAGCTGCGACACTCATCACGACTCATCACCATATCTTAGCCTATGGTCAAGAATGCTTCCTCCTCAACCAATAACATCACTCCACGTCACAAACACATACCACTCTTCCGGGCACAGTGGCCACGTCAGAAACGCAATTACACTTGCATTTCCGCTAATTTGTCTAAATTTCCCACGCCAAGCAGAAATAACTACAGTCAACTCGGGAGCTCCCTGACTCACTGAGTAAAGAAAAACCAAAGGAAGAAAATTTCATACGTACCGTGAATGAGATTGAAGAGACTACCATTTGGTTGATAATCATAGATAAGAAGCCTCTCTCCTTTAGCTTGAAAATAAGCTCGAATGGGCACTAAATTGGGGTGCCTAAGCTCACCGACAACATCCATATGTTGCTCGAACACTTCAGCGCTGGTAATGGCGGTCTTTGAAGCATCAAGTCTTTTAACTGTCACGATCAGCTGGTTGTCAAGTACGGCTTTGTATGTTGTCCCAACGGTTCCTCTGCCTAGCAACTCAGCCGAAGCTCTCATTAGTTGCTCTAAACTGTACACTTCAGATTCATCGGCACAAAACACTAAACTCCCGCTCTTTTTCACTCTCTGTGATATTGAAATTTCTTCAACTTGGATTTTGTTCGCTTTTGTTTCTACTCGGAACTTGTTTTCTTCAACAGCTATTCTTGAAGTTGTTTCTGGCTCAGGGTAAGTATTCGTGTTGTCAAACGACTGCGTTTCTGTTTCTTTTGTGTTTCTTCTTTCGCTGCCTCTTCTTCTGACCATTAAGAAAATACACAACACGGATGAAAATAACAAGATAAAACCGATGCTGAACCCGATAATTAAACCTGTTTTCTTGTGATGCGTTGGTGAGGACGGCGGAGTTAGAACTTCTATTCCCCGTGATTGCTCGCTTTGACCGAGCGGTGCAGGAGGGGAAGTGGCGTTCGGTGATTCGAAGAACGGTGGTCGTGAACTGCAAGCTTTGTTAATAACCTCACCACAGAGATCCGGATTCAATGAGAACGCTGACGTGCCGAACCGAGACAAAGTAGGCGTCAACGGTATCGGTCCACTGAGATTATTACCGGAAACATTGAACATTACAAGAAATGATTGGTTCAGGGGTGGAAGCGTTCCGTTAAACCGGTTCCACTCTAGCTTAAGAGAGTATAACCTGTCTAGACCGGTCAAGTTAACTGGAATTAAACCCGTTAGATTATTATAAGACAGATCAAGGGCAGTAAGTTTATCGAGCGATAGAATGGAAAGCGGGAAGGTTCCGGAGAAGAAGTTGTGACTTAAAAGAAGAGACTTTAGGTTAACAAGTGGAGATAAATCGGGAACCGGACCGGTGAGCGAGTTGTTGGGTAGACTCAAGACTCGGAGCTGGTCGAGGCGAGTTAAAGTGTTGGGAGGGAAAGTGCCTCGGAGACCGTAACCGGGAAGAACGAAGCGCACAACCCGGCCTTGAGCGCATTTTACGCCTTGCCACTGGCAGTAATCGTAACGCTCATTAAGCGCGTAGAGTAACTTGTTATCTGAGTCGGCCTGTGATTTGAAGGAAAGTAACGAAACAGCGTCGGATGGAAGAAGTGAGTTCGTTAATGGTGGATATTGGGCGGAGGTTGTGGCAGTAGAAGAGAGGAAAAGGAGGAGAAGGAGGGAGAGCAACGGTGACGTTTTGGTTGTCATTTGTGTAACATTTGCAGTGTTGGTAGGGTTTTGGAAAAGGAGGGAACTGGGGACGGTGGCGATGTGCTGTTGCGGAGCAGCTGGATTAGATATGTAGTGGGACTTTGAGTGTGAAGTCACGTGAAAGTAGGGATTGGAGAAATTGTGGGCTTCGACCGCTTCGTTTATATGACTTTCCTCCCTTCATGTCGTGGGAGCGCGTGACTCCCACTACTCTTCTTTATGAAAGTGCGCCTGCGCCCCCTCCGAGTACCGTTGCCAACAGTACTGATACTGTGAGTTATAATTCCGTTCCTTCCGGATTATTATTATACAGAATAAACGATTTTTTCCCACCCTTTAATGACTTTTTCACCATAAAAAAAAAAATTTCAAAATACCGTCTTTTCCCCTCAAGTTTATACCAATTTTGACATCTTTGCAGTTTCACACCACTATCATTTTCTTATTCAATAATCACGTATTAAAACCTCTCAAATTTTATTCTCGTCAATCCCATCAATTATCAAAATTTTATGAAACACGCAATCACCCTTCTCAAGTTAGATTCTGATCAATCCCGACACTAAAATACTCATTGACATCTCCTATTCAAAATCCTAGACCGAATTTGCTCTCTATTGATCGCCGAATCAAAAAGTATAATGTGAATAGTAAACAAAATATAAACTTTGGTGGAAAAATCATTAAGGCAAACCTTGAGTGGAAAAAAGGCGTTTACTCTAATTATATTAAGAGGATTGTCACAAATATTTGATCATCGTACAAAATTCATTTTTTATGAATTTAAATTAAGCAATCAAAATAGCATCTTATATGTATTATCAACCTATCATTTAAGATTTTAAAATTTTAACATATTACTTAAAATACATATTTTTGAAATTTTATTTACATCAAGATAAATAATAACAAAAAGAGTATTACAACAAATGTCACGACTGAGGGTTAACCGGTTAAGTGATTTTGCCATAGAGATGCATTCGTTAATAAAAAAAAAAAAATAAAGGAAACGGTGTCAAAAGGACTTTGAGGCAGCCTTTTTGTGTAGATGAAATTCTAAAGTGGATACAGGTATGTTTAAGTTACAGAATATTAGTTGGAGAGTTGAAAAAGACAAGGCAAGGCNGGCGCCTACGATCTGGCCACCAACCCTCTCACAATCGTTGGTCACCGCGACCTAGTTAACTCCCCCAAGGTGTTGTCGTTTAGCAACCCATTCCGACCAAGAGGTGGTCAAATCATGGTTGCCCGATCTAGCCACTACTTTAAATAAATTTGATAGAGTTTGTTGGGATTGTTGGTGTTGTGTTGTTTGGATTGTTGGTGATGAAGATTGTTTGAATTGAAAGAAAATTTAGAGGGTTTAGGGTGGGTTTGGATTAAAGAGGGTGTTGATAAATTTGAGATGTATAGGATTTTCCTGAAATTTTATTAATTTGGCTCGATGGTGATAGTGGTTGGTTGGCTGTGGCGGTGGTGGTGGTGGTGGCGATGGCGATTGCGACAATGGCTAGATGGCCGCAGTGATCAAGTGTAGAGACGACAATGGGCTGTGTTGGCCCACGGCACGAAAATATGTAGGTCGTGCCGTGAGCCTTAAAAAAAGCATGTGGGCCGACATAGTACAGCACGAAAAAAATAAAAATTAAAAAATGTGTTGTTGAAGATATATTTGAAGATTTTAAGAATTTATAAATGAATGAAAATGAAGATACATAATAATTTTTAATCTTAATTTCTAAGTTTGTATTTGCAATTTAATTATAACTTATAAGTAATAAAAAGTGTTGAAATTCAATTAATATTTTAATGTCTCATTATTTTATTATATTTCATAGCGATTATATATTTTTTAAATTAATATAAATACAAAATGTCACTAAATATAAAATATAAAATATTTTTATAATAATTATTAATAATAAATCAAAATTACCATTATTTATAAATATCAATATTTTTACAAAGCACGTAGGCCGGCCCATGGCACAACCAACGACACGACCTAAGGCACAACACGATATATAGTGGGTCGTGCCGTACCGTACCGTGCCGTGGGCCTTCAAATTTGGTAGGCCGACATGGCACGACAAGACACGAATTTTTGTGGGCCTTGGCACGGCCCAATCCGTGGCATGATGGGCCTTCAATTTTTAAGTCGGCACGGTCCACCGCTACCTCTAGTTGGGTGTTTGGACATGGGGATGATATGAACGTTGAAGAAGAGGGTGTTATTGAAATAAAATTGAAAGTAATATATTTAATTTAATTCTACAAAGTTAGGGTTAAAAAGTAATTTATTAATATATTCGTCAAGAGCGGTATAATATTAACACCCTCAACACGCATGCACGAGCCTAAAAATTGCTAGTGGTATTAGTTTTTGGGTGGGAACTGGGGGATTAGCAAAACCTTGGGTGAGAACATGTCTTTTACTTATAATTAAAGTTATTTTTGAAATATTAAAGAGTTTTGCTATTTGATTAAACCTCGAGATGGAAGAAAACCTTAAACAATAATTATATAAAAGCGTAATAACTTCTCTTCTAGAGGATCGGGATTTTTTTTTTTTTTATTATCCAATTGTTAAGATTCTTTCTAATAGTGTTAAAATAAAATTCAATAGCTTTACGTACTTTCCAAATAAAAGAAGTAGAATTATTAAATAATCAATCATGTTTGTTTAAATAAACCCAATTGAAATTAGTTGACTTTTTAAATTTATTTCACTAAATTTAAGTATTTAACCCATTTTTCATAAACAAATTATACAGCTGTAAAAGTTTTTAATGAATTTTAAAAATCTCAAAAAAAAATTTATTACTGCATCAAACTAAGGGGTTAATCTTTTAACGCTTTCATTTTTACAATAAAGTAATGCTACAGTCACCGAAGCAGTGCACCGAATAACGTAGCAAAATCCTAACCGTTTATTAATTTTAACTTAATATTAATTGACGATCAGAATTTTGTCACGTCATTCGGTGCATAAATTCGATGTATAACCTTCGATGACTGTATCATTTCCGTTTACAAAACGTTGGAATATTGTTGAGGAAACCATATCTATAAAGTAATATACAACACAATCTCTATAAACCAGTACTCCATAAATTAATAACATTTATTATATATATATAGTTAAATTAACAATTTTGGTAAATTAATAAAATTATACTTTTCTGGAAAACTCTACATAACTTTGTGGTCCTATTCATATTATAAATATATAATTTGCTAATTGACTATGATATTTGATTAAAATATGACTATCGCAATGTTCTGAAAACCAAGTTAAATCGGCTGGTCAGATCGGTCCGACCGTCGACCGATGTCCTCTTCGATCCTAATTTCCAATTTTACTGTTTACCCAAATCCCTAATCTCACCGTCAATGAACAAGGGGTTACCAAGTGCCGGGGTTAGAGGAGTTTTGTAAAGTGGAGGCTGGTGGTTCAAGAGGTGGTGTCAAATTGAATTTTGGATGGTAGAATCAGCCAGAATTTGGCTAGAAACATCAACCCAATACGCGAGTCACGACCGGCGAACAAGGGGTTACCAAGTGCCAAGGTTAGATGGGTTTTGTAGAGTGGAGGCTGGTGGTTTCGGTGGTGGTGTTGGATTGAATTTTGATGCTAGAATTTGGTCAGAAAAATCAACCCAATTGTGACGATGTTAGCAAGTCATGACCGACAAACGGGGGACTACCAAGTTCTGGGTTTTTATAGAGTGGAGGACGGTTATTTAAGGTGGTGGTGTCGAATTGAATTTTGGCCGACGGAATCAGCCGAAATTTGGTCAGAAAAGTCAAAACCCAAACAGATCGTAGGGATGTATTTGCTAGATTTCAAACCTGTACGGAGTGAAACGTATATTTGAGGGGTGTTTTTGCAAGATTTCAAACTTTCAGACCACCTGTTAAAATGACGGTTTAATCGGTCAGACCGATCAAACTATAACTAAACCTTTGACCGGGTTAAGGTCTAGTCTGATTTTCAAAACATTTCTTTATTGTTACTTGTTTTTTCTTGAAATTTAAATCTTGTTAGATCTTATCTCTAATTTTTTTCATTGCATTTAGAAGTTTTGGGGTTGAATTCTTGAATTGCAATAAAAAATTATAAAGTGTTGTTGATACATTTAATTCAATTAAATTATGCACGCATATTTTTTTGTTGAATACATTTAATTAAATTAATGTAATTATATATAATGAATATTATTTAATTAAGTATATAGGTACACTGAGTTTATTATATATAAAAAAAATTATTTAATTAAGTATATAAGTATAATAAATTTAAATTAATGTTTTAATATATATTTAGTTGATTAATTCATATTCAATTGCTTACACTGATAAAATACAATGAATTTTTAATTGATTAAATGTATGTTTATCAAATCCTAAATACATTTTATAAATTAATAATATTAATTTATCGATTAATTAATACTTTTTTTAATTAATAGAATTTATATGATCCCAAAATTATTAATTTATAGAAGTTATATTGTAATTCCTTTTGCTTATGAGAATTTTTATTTTTCTATTTTTACAATATCCTAAAGTATAAACAATAATTACAATATAATAACTTTTCTTCTAGAAGACGTGGGTTATTTATTACTCAATTGTTAAAATTCTTTATAATATTATGATAATATTCAATAGTTGACCAGTTGTATACGTGCTTTCCATAAAAGTAATAGAATAATCTTCCTAAATATATAATTAGAATAATACTATACATATAATATTCTCGTATAATATTTTTTATACAATATTATGTGATAAAAGATGTTTAGGTAAAAGTTTAATTTTAATTTAAAATCAATTAATCATACTTTACCACATAATATTGTATAAAAAATGTTATAAAAAAATGTTGTATTTGTAGTATTACTCTTATAATTAAGTAACAAAAACTTTCCTAAAATATAATAGTAGGAGAAATTCTTACATTTTTGGTATTAAAATGAACAACAAGAGACAATATAATAGATATTTATTAAACATCATGTGATAAATTAACGGCTCACTTACGGCAAGAGAATTTATGTTATTTCTAAAATCTAAGGAGAAATTTGTTATTTGATTAAACCTTTGAGGTTGAGAAAAACCCCATAATTTAATTAGAACACTTAAATCATGTTAGTTTGTTTAACAATACCCCCATTTTAAAAAATAAATAAATAAACTCAATTAAAATTTAGTTGATTTTCTAATAGAGTTAACGACTTTTTCCCATCCAAAAAATGACTTAATGACACTTTCCCACCCAAAACACAAACTTTGTTAATAATTTCCTTTAAATAAAGCAATATTGATTGCAAAGACGAAAATACCCCTACAAATTTCAATCCCTAATCGCCAGCCATTGCAAATCAAACTTTCGCGCATGATTTTGGTCGACTCTGACCACTACAACGGACCTTCTACCACCAAACGAATCATCAACCATCCCTCCTCGATAACCCTAACAATCTGGACCATGATAGCACTCCATCCTTCACTCACAAAACCCCTCACTTTCCCACCACACCGAGCATGCCAATCGCTAGCCACCGTTGGTTTTTTGTTCGCATGACCGTTGAACTTCCAGGCCTAATTCCGACCGATTTGGTTGCCGAAAATTCCACCTGAAGCCACCTATAGTATCAACGACACCTCCTCTTTAAAAGCTCCATGATCCTAGACCGTGGTTGTTCACCATTCATCGGACGTCGACTATTCAACAAAAGAATTAAACCACGGTTGCCGACGATTGGAGAGCTGTCATGATCCAAATTGTTAGGGTTATTGAAGAGAGATGGCCGGTGATTCATTTGGTGGTAGAAGGACGGATTGTGGTGGTTGGAGTTAATCAGAATCGTGTGTGAAAGTTTGATCTACGATAATTGGCAATTAAGGATTGAAATTTGGTAGGGGATTTTCATCTTTGCAATTAATAGTACTGTATTTAAAGAAAATTATTAGCAAAGTTTGTGGTTTGGGTGGGAAAGTGGTATTTTAAACGCTCGAAAATGGGAAAGCATCGTCAAATCATTTTTTGGGTGGAAAGAAGTCAGTTAACCTCTCTTCAATAAGCCATTAAATGAGATGATATAATGAGTGACGTAATAAACTGACTATGAAGTTGGAAAATTTATGTATAACCATGTCCTTTTAATGTGTTCTTAACATACTTCATTAATATTATTATTATCTTTTTATTAATTGAATGTAATATTTTCTTCACTAAATTTCTCTTATTACACATACGAGTAACTTTGTTTTGGTGAACATTCAATTCAAACTCAAACTCCAGAAATAAATCAGGAAAAAAGAGGAAATATTGTGGTTTTGACAAAATGGATCATAGTTTCTTCAATTACTTCATCAATGGAATCATAATAAAAAAAGTGTGTACATTATTCTTTAATTTGGTCCAGCAGCTTACAGTAAATTACAACTATTGAAACTTATACAAATTTGCCACTAAAAGTGACACATTGACAGAACACTATACAAAAGGTGACAATGAAGAAAATACTAATACAAAAAGTGGGATTAAATTTCTATCTTCTCTGGAAATTTAATACCTTGATTCCTGCTGCAAAGATTAGTGCAAACAGAACTGTGAATGCAACAACAACGACTGCAACTACTCCAAGAAAATCACGCCTGAAACCGAAAAATTCTCTCAAAAACTGTTCCACTGTTTGTTCTACGCCACCATTTTCTTGGAGTATATCCTGAAGATCTCCGAACTGTGACACAACCAACCCGTACAAAGTCCAAGAGACAGGGCATGCCCAGTAGTACCATCTCCACCATATTGGAATTCTCTGTTATCGAGCAAGTTAAGGAATAAAATGAAAGGAGAGAGTTAGTTGGTGATCAGATATGTGTGAGCAGAGGGAAGGTAGTGTTTGAATGAATGAGGGCAGGTAATACTTACAGATCTTGGGATGATGAAACCTGAAAAGCCGTTCCATATTCCGTAAAATGCAGAGGAAACAATGCCGGAGATGTGGTGGTTTGGTGTCATAGCCACAGCCATCATGCCGTAGAAGGTGAAGTATAGTAATGAGAAGTACATGAAGAATAAGTACCAAAAGAACTTAGCAGCATCCCATTCGAATCCAATCATTGCATACACTATGACGCCATAGACTGCAGCTTGAGCAAATATATAAGGAAGCTCAACCACAATCTGCAAAACACGATATTAAGTTAAATTCCATATTGAAGTTCACAAAGACACTTACATGTGAAAGATGTAACATGTTAAAAACCAATACCTGCCCAAAGGCGTACGGCACAGCTGAATACATTCCAGCGGCTCTTTCTCGGTAAAACACTGTCCTTTCAACCGCCACAACTGGCTGTACAGCTGCAGCATTTTGGACACCAAGGAAGATAACAGCAGCATACATGGAACCCATTGCATTAAACAGATCTTGTCTAGTTTTCCTGTGATTTAAAATTTCAAAATGAAGATTAAAGGGTGGAGGAAAATACAAGACTTCAAATTATGGATATGCATAGTGTTATAACTCACGTTTTCATGCCCAAGTCCCAGAACATTGTCCCAAATATCAAAGCTATAAAGGTTGTGAACAGAAATCTGACGGCTGTGTATGATGGATTACGCCAGTATGACCAACGTTGTTTCCATAAGCAAGCCACACACTGGATCAAGAACGATTGTGAATATTGAGTAGGGAAATAGATGTCCTTTGATCCTGGAACAGGCCTGCTTAAATCTTTAATGAGTGCCTTGTTTCTCCTGAAACACATGATATACATCAGCAATAAATTTAAGCTAATAACAATAGAAAAGCTAGATTAGTCATCTTCAGTGCTTGGCACAGAGGTGATATATATTGGTTGAGTGACGTAGACTAGCAGTTTAACATAAACCAACCTGTACAGTTCTGAATTTTTATAGATTTCAGCAAAATCAACACCCAAAACTACTTCTTGAGACATAGAAGTAACTTCCAACATCCAAGTAGCTGGATTGTAACCATCCGTAATTTTACTAACTCCTTGAATATCCTGCACGAAAATAAATGCATTAGTTAATATTATAATGTAATTTGAGTTAAAACTTGCATTACTTGTTATTTGAGAATATTCATCACTTCATACCTCAAAATACTTTATCAGATGTCTAGAATGGCGACCCAAAGGCCCAGCATAAATTTCTTCTCCTCCTCTCTTCAATAGGAATAGCTGCAATGACATGTTTAATGTATCATACTCATGGGATAGAACAGAATCCAAAAGAAACCGTAACCACTATGTGAGTTAAAATTACTCACCTCATCAAAGGCTTCAAATATGTCAATGCTTGGCTGATGGATGGTGCAAACCACCGTTCTTCCTGTGTCCACAGTGTTCCTAACTGTTCTCATAACAATTGCAGCAGCTCTTGCATCTAGACCTGAAGTTGGCTCATCCATAAATATGATTGATGGGTTTGCTACGAGCTCAACTGCTATGGTAAGCCTCTTGCGCTGCTCAGTTGACAGACCATTTTCACCAGGCAAACCAACTAGTGCGTTTCTCAATGGAGTTAATTCCACAAGGTCCATGACTTCGTCGATGAACATCTGCAAACCACCAGTGAAATTATAATTAGTATTATCAACAATTTATTCAACTTGAAGATGTTGATAGTGACTAATATGTTTAAGCTCTATAGAAAAAGAGACAGAGAGAAACAATAAGCTGGAAACACAACAGCAATTTCATTTTACCTACCTTTCTAGTGTTGGAATCCACTTCAGAGGGTAAACGGAGCCAAGCGGAATAGGTCAAAGACTCGTATACAGTTACATGAGGAGAGTGGATGTCATTTTGCTCACAGTATCCTGCAATGCGAGCAAACGTTTCTTGCTTCTTTGGGTACCCAGAAATTGTGATGGTCCCATCGATGTATCCGCCAGTTTTTCTACCAGCCAATACATCCATCAGAGTGGTTTTACCAGCACCACTTACACCCATCAAAGCAGTAAGAACACCAGGCCTAAAAGCACCACTCACACCTTTCAGAAGCACCAATTTGTCTTCAGCAACACCTTGAACTTTCATTTCCTGCAAAGTTATATTAAATCAAGTGGTCATCATGTCTGGACTAAATTGCTGGAGACAATATATATCATCCAAACTTTTGCAGATATGTATTGCTTGCAAAACTTAATTTACCGGTGGCATGTCAACTGAGTATGTAATGTCATCAAAGGTGATGGAATGTGGTTCAAATGGAAGAACCATTCCTCTTTTCTTGAGACGAACAGCCTCTGACATGGATGCAGAAAAAGCAGAGGAATTTGATCTCCTCCTAATGACATCTTCTCTCTCTGCATGTCAATTAAAATTTGTCACTGAAAAGGCATATACAGTATAAACATCACAGATATACACACACAAACATGTAAATGAGAATTCTCACCTGAGTGAGCTCTGTGACTTGAGCTACTTCCATAGGTTTGTAACTGAATGGCTCCTCCAGTGCTGTTTTCAGGCTCATCACTTTTAGATTCGTCTGGTACAATAGTCTGAGGCTTATTGAATGCTGCACATATTTGCTCGAAATTAGGTCATATTTTCTCAATTTCAGAATGAATTAAAGTAAAGAAGGTAAAAATACGCACGGTTGAGATAAGTGAGAGCCAAAGTGAAAATGACGTTTAACAGTAGCACGAAACCAACTAGTCCCCCAATTCCTATCCAATACCAATATGCTTCTGTGAAGAATGAGCGAGACTTCAGAACTGCAACTCCTAGTGTCCCATTTGAAGCTGGATCAAACTTTTAAATGAAAGAAGTTATGACATTAGAATATTATCAATAGACAAATACAAATACAAATACAAAAAAAAAAAGTCATTAAATGCATTACTTTATTCCAACTATGTCCAAGAAACTCATTAACCACTATTGCATTCTGCGCATACATCAAAGGTGAACACCAGTAAGCCCATATCCACCATTTCTTGATGTCAGCTGCGTTATTAAACAGAAAAAGAAAAAATGTTATATTTAAACTTTGATTTGTAAGATACTAATTGTTTTATCAAAAAGAGGGTATTTTTTATACCTCTTGAAAGGATAAATCCACTCAATGCAAAAAGCAGGAGCAATGCAAATGATCCAAATGTATTAGCAACTATCATGTTCCTGCCCATTGCAGCAATTGATCGGAACATTCCAGAAGACATCTGGTTAACTAGCAAGAGCACTAAGTACTGTTTAAAAAACCTGCAATGAACAGTTGACCTTATTTACTTATCTGTTGAATTAATAGAACAAACATTTCCAGCAAATTCATCATTTTCTTTATCTTCTTACCTGCCAGCGTTGGGATCAAAACCAACTACATAATAGGCTATGGCAACCCAAACAGCAACCTCAATCACTGAGATGGGGATCTTGAGAATCCATGTGGGAAGAGCATATGCCCAAGAAGGATAGAAACGGAGGTCTCTTTGCTTGTAAAAAACAGGAAGCTTAGCTATGGTCATAGAAATCTCTGCCATTCCATTGAACATGACCATAATAACAGTGAAGAACATGGCGCCCGTAAAAATTGTTCCATCATTTTGATTATCTCGGGTCATCTTGGTTCGAAAGAAGATTGTACAAGTAAGCAGAGCCATTGCCGTAAGCTAGTTGCAGAAAAAAAAAACATTAAGTTATTATGACTACATAAGTAAGATATTAAAAAACAATTCAAAATGAAGATTGTACACACTTGTGTGAGCTTGAATTTGTAGACAAAAGAATTCCTCTTCATCAGCAAAATTTCTCTTGATACGTTAGCTTTCCACAGCTCCTTCTTGCTAACACCATATGTTTCGGTAGTCAAAGCAGCTGGGTGGCTCTTTGTCTTATCAAATGGAACTCCAAGTTCATTGCCAATTTTCCGACCCACGTGGAATGATTGAAATGCATCAGAAAATTCCTTGACTGTAATAAACCTGTAAGGCTCATCTCTACGTGCCCAATACTGTTGCTGATCTTTCTTTGATGTCACCTGCAACATGTCATTGAATATTACACGTTACATGTGAGCCTCATCTTTCATTTTCATATTGATTGAAAAAAAATAATAATAATAAATTTAAAAATAGCTCTATCAACACATACTTCTTGCAAGAAATCAGCGACGCCTTTTCTTTCGGGACATCTGAAGCCCATGGATTCAAAAAATTCTAGCACTTGTTCACGGGGACCCTGGTACACAATCTGACCATCAGATAGAAGGATAATGTCATCAAAGAGATTATAAGTCTCTGGTGCTGGCTGTAGGAGGGAGACCACAGCGGTTCCATCCAAGATGTGAACAGACTGCCTTAGACAATTCACAATTTGGAAGGTTGTTGAGCTGTCCAAACCAGTTGATATCTCATCCATGAACAGTGCATTCGCTGGTCCAACCAGCATTTCACCTATAATTTTATCATTTAAAAAGGTTATATGCTTGAATAACTGATAGAAAATTGTTATCTATCTCTACAACATAAATGAAATAAGGAAGTTCAACAATTACCTGTTGTAACTCGCTTCTTTTGTCCTCCTGAGATACCTCTAAACATTTCATCACCTACCATAGTATCAGCACAGACTTCCAGTCCTAAAATCTGTAAATTTATGAGGGAGAGTAATTAAACTAGTGATATTATGTTACCTGTTCTTGATAATACTTAAAAATTATTGTAAGAGTGATTTAACAATGATTTTACCTTTATAATATAATCAGTAATCACGCTGGCTTCTTGGCCTTCTGTTGCTGCTGCCTGTGACATGGGAATTGACACGGAAATATAAGAAACTTAATCACGATATGTACAACTCAATGCTTACAAATATGACTCTACTCAGAATCCAATTTGCTAACCTGACACAAATTACAAAGACCAATTCACAAAAAAATGGCTAAATATGGCAGGAATTGAACATTCTAAAGTTTATCTAATATGACATCAAGTCATAGGAAAACATTAAAGAAAAATTGTTGTTTTGATCTTCTTTGATTGGAATGAAAACATCTCTTTAAAACAAATTTCAACTTCTCTCACCTTCATGTAGACATCAATATCAGGATCAGGCTTAATATTTGCCGCTTTCTCTCTTCTTGACAACTCGAGGACTGATATCTGGACAAAGTTGAGCAGAGACACTGGCCGCTGTGCTGTGTCGAGCGAAAGAGACCGAGGAGAGTGAGCGAGAGAGAGTGACTGAGTGAGAGACTGAGCTGAGATCTGGTCTAAGAGTTTGAGTGACTGTGAGGTCTGTGCGACTGTGCGTGACTGCGTGTTCCAGCGAGGCAGCGGCCAGCGAGAGCCGAGAGAGACTGAGACTCTGAGAGTGAGAGAGACAGAGAGTGTGAGGTCTGTGCTGTGCGTGACTGCGTCTGCGTGTTGCCATGTTCCAGCGAGAGAGACTGAGAGTGAGAGACAGTGGAGACAGGCTTGACTTCCGAGTTCCGGCGAGAGCCGAGAGAGACTGAGACGAGTAAGAGAGACAGAGTTGAGTAATTGAATTTGAGTTAATTGTGACATTGTGTTAGACTTAGGGTTATTGACTTATTGTTAGTTGGTACACTCAAAAATCAAAACAACATAGTTTTGTAAAATCCGGATCGGATTCGGATATCCGAATTTTTAACATTTCCAGCGATGTCCGATCCGAATATTCGGATTTTTTAAAATAACGATCCGTATCCGATCCAAATTTTGGATATCCGATTTTTACGGATGGATAACGGATATCGGATTTTTTTGCACAGTTGAAATTTAAGAGGGAGAGTAATATACTAGTGAAATTATGTTACTGTTCTGAGTGATAATCATTCATAGTTAATTACCTTTAGAATATAATCAGTGATCATACTGGCTTCTTCGCCTGCGGTTGCTGCCGCCTCTGGACTAGAATTGACCAGAAAAATAAGAAACTCAAAAACCTTGAGTGCAACTAACTAAGCACAAAAATATCAGAATAATTCAGGAATATTTATCGGAAATAGTAATACCCACTTGGCCAAGCTTGAAGTAGTAAACAAATGAGTTCCTCTTCATCAGCAAAAATTCTCTAGAGAAGCAAGCTTTTAACAATTCCTTCTTGCTGACACCATATGTTTTTGTAGTCAAAGCTGCAGGGTGGCTCTTCCTCTTATCAAATGGAGTTGCAAGCTCATCACCAAGTTTCCGACCCACATGGAATGATTGAAATGCATCAGAGAATTCCTTTACTGTTATAAACCTGTAAGGCTCATCTTTACTTGTCCAATACTGCTGCTGATCTTTCCCTGACGTTACCTGCAACATTTCAATATTAATGAAGATTCAATATGACCCTTTACATGTCCAATTGTACATAAATAAAGGAAACAAACACGCAAAAAGACCTCCATTAGCACATACTTCTTGCAAGAAGTCAGCCACACCTTTCCTTTCAGGACATTTGAACCCCATGGATTCAAAAAACTCTAGGACTTGTTCTCGAGGACCCTGGTAGACAATTTGACCTTCAGATAGAAGGATAATGTCATCGAAGAGATCGTAAGTCTCCGGTGCTGGCTGGAGGAGAGAGATCAGAGCGGTACAATCAAGGATGTGAATGCTTTGCCTGATACAATTCACAATTTGGAAAGTTGTTGAGCTGTCCAAACCAGTAGATATCTCATCCATGAACAGTGCATTCGCGGGTCCAACAAGCATTTCGCCTAAGATTAAAGAACCAAAAATGTTTATATGCTTTAATTTAAACGGAAAGAACAATTTTATCTATGTATTCAATTTAAATGAATTAATAAAGTTTAGTGTTACTGTTGAAGATGATGATATCTTGCTGGAAATGATGAAGTCAACACACGGTGGGAGTTGCAAGTTTTTGGCACCACGGTTTGAAATGGTGTTGTGTGTGAAGTTGCAGTTTTTTTTGTTATTGTTTTAGAAAATATTTTAGTGATGTGTTTAGGTGAATTAGGTTGATAAAATGATGTATTTTGATACGCTTGTACTTGCATTAGTTGGAGTGTTAGATGGAACAGTAGCAAGTTCTTGTATAAAAACTACCCCTGCTTTGTGAATGAAAAACAGAGCAAAATTTCAGTTCAGATTTTCTCTCTTTACAGCTCTCTCTCACGTCTGCTTTGGCCCTCTTTCCTTAGTATTCTCCAGCTCTAAAAACCAACAGTTACCTGTTGTAGCTCGCTTCTTTTTTCCTCCTGAGATACCTCTAACCATTTCATCACCCACCAAGGTATCAGCACAGACTTCCAGTCCTAAAATCTAGGGGTGTGCAAATCCGGATATCCGATCCGAATATGGTATTTTCTGATCCGATCCGAATTTTTGGATCAGACTATACTCTGATCCGAATCTGATCCGAATTATGCGGATATCCGGAAATCCGATTATTCGGATCAGATAACCAGATATCCGAATGTGATCCGAATTTAACAATTTTCTTTTTAAAATCAAATAATTCTAGAAATAAAATTAAAATTATAATTCCCTTACAATTACATGATAAAAGTATCTAAAAAAATTAACATGAAGCACAAAACATTTAACTTATGTTGTCCAAACATTTAATTCTTTGAATGTGTTTCATATGAGCTTTATGTACACAGCATTTTTGCTTGGTCTGGAACTTGTAGCTGATACAACTCCACATTTTCAATTACTTCCTTCGGAGCACCTCGACCCAGAAACGTGAGAACCTATGGCCACGAACCAAACACCATAGTAAGAACATCTGCAGATCATCCTTTAGAAACGAAATATTTACAGATTTTGACAGAAAATGAAATAAAAACGTTACTGTTAATTTTTTTTCCAGCTATTTTAATCCAAGGCCTCTTATTCCAAGCCCTCAGAAACAATGAGGACATTACAATTCATGGATGAATATATAATATATGAGAGAAAGCAATGTCATTTTTGAACTATCATCAGTTCTATCATAACAGTTGGAGAAAGTACAGAACAAAAGCCAGATGATGGCAAAGATGTTGATTAGTAGACATAACCAAATACGGTCAAACTACTTCATTATTGCTTGCTTCGAGAGAAAAAACAGAAATGGGAATGAGGAAACAAGAATCAAACCTCATTTGCCTCCACTCAACTTGTTCCTATCTCACTATCTCAGCAGTCAGCACTTCACCTTTCGGTGAAGCAAGCAAGCAATTCATCTCAAACAAACCAAATTAAAACATTTTCAGTTTCTCATAATATTCCTTTTCCACTTTTCTATCACCAACCATGCTTCCTTCCACAATAAACAAAGCCAGGAAAATTCTCCAGTGGATTAGATTTAGGGGTCAAACTACAATACCCAGATACTTTTTTCGGTGATAAAGATTAAATTATAAAAACAAAGTTTTATTGTAGTCAAATTTGTAGATTCAATATTTATTGTAGCCTCAGGGATATATGACGTGAACAAAATTCAGCAACTCTAAATTCTAAAGAAATTAACTTACGATCGATTTGGGGCTTCAATCGTCAGAGAGACTGAGATCTGACAAAGTTGAGCAAGAGACACTGGCCGCTGTGCGTGTTCGAGCGAAAGAGACCGAGAGAGTTGAGCGAGAGAGAGTGACTGAGTGAGAGACTGAGCTGAGATCTGGTCTAAGAGTTTGAGTGACTGTGAGGTCTGTGCGACTGTGCGTGACTGCGTGTTCCAGCGAGGCAGCGGCCAGCGAGAGCCGAGAGAGACTGAGACTCTGAGAGTGAGAGAGACAGAGAGTGTGTGAGGTCTGTGCTGTGCGTGACTGCGTCTGCGTGTTGCCATGTTCCAGCGAGAGAGACTGAGAGTGAGAGACAGTGAGAGACAGGCTTCCGACTTCCGAGTTCCGGCGAGAGCCGAGAGAGACTGAGACGAGTAAGAGAGACAGAGTTGAGTAATTGAATTTGAGTTAATTGTGACATTGTGTTAGACTTAGGGTTATTGACTTATTGTTAGTTGGTACACTCAAAAGTCAAAACAACATAGTTTTGTAAAATCCGGATCGGATTCGGATATCCGAATTTTTAACATTTCCGATCCGATGTCCGATCCGAATATTCGGATTTTTTAAAATAACGATCCGTATCCGATCCAAATTTTCGGATATCCGATTTTTACGGATCGGATACCGGATATCGGATTTTTTTGCACAGTCTGTAAATTTAAGAGGGAGAGTAATTATACTAGTGAAATTATGTTACTTGTTCTTGAGTGATAATCATTCATTATGTTAATTACCTTTAGAATATAATCAGTGATCATACTGGCTTCTTCGCCTGCGGTTGCTGCCGCCTGTGACATTAGAATTGACCGAGAAAAATAAGAAACTCAATAACCTTGAGTGCAACTAACTAAGCACAAAATATCAAGAATAATTCAGGAAATATTATCTGAAACAAATTTCAGCTTCTCTCACCTTCATGAAGACATCAATATCAGGGTCAGGCTTAATATTTGATCCTTTTTCTCTTCTTGACAACTCGGATAACATCTCTTCATTTTCACAAAAGGAGTAATCTATCAGTTATGCTAAAACTACTTAAAAATCATCAGACTACATTCTAAAATTCATAGTTAAAAGTTGTAAAGAATAAATCTATCCATGAAACTAACCGTAACGTGTTCCGACTCCTTGGCATCTTGCAGAGAAGGCCAAGGTTTCCCTCACAGTCATTTCTCCTATGTGGACATCATGTTGACCAATATAAGCAGCAGTTCTCTGGGATACAAACTCATGCATCTCATGGCCATTATATGTCACCCTCCCAGAACTCTGCAGGAGAGATTTCACTTCTCAAATTAGAAATATTAACCAAAATAGTCAATAAATACGATAAAAAAATTTAAGCTTTAACCACATAGATTCACCTGCAGACTGGAATCAAGCTTCACCGCCAATGCTAACAATAGGGTTGTCTTTCCAGCGGCCGGAGGACCCAAAAGCAATGTCATTCTGCAACAAACCAATGTACTGAATGAGAAATGAATTCCCAAATATTCCAAATCTGCATAGTTCTGTTCTCAGTACTCACCTTCCTGGTCTAATAATTCCACTGACATCCTGAAGAATTTGCAAATGTTTCTTTCTAGTTTTAAGAATATTGGCAGAAGTCAAGAAACCCTTCAAACCATAGTCACAAATAAAGTAACATGTTAGTCAAAACTTTAGCAGAAAAAAAGATACATAGATAATTTTACAATATTAATGATTCAAATGATCTCTAAGCTTTTACCTCAATTATGTTGTGAAAGAAGTTAATGAATGTAGGCAAAGCTCTACTTCCCACATATGTGTCTCCCTCCACGTTCACATGCTCGAACCGAACCTCAATTTTCGGAAGCTCAATTCCAACTCTGATAACAAAAAATCACGGGACAAAGAAAAACGACACTAAATTCTCAGAATAAAACCAGAATTGATAGAGCTATTCTTTGTAAAGAAAAAGAAATAATTAATAATAAGGAGAAAAATCTTACCTATCGATGCGGTTCTTGAGCTTCAAGAGGAACTGCTCGTTATCAGTTTCAGCAATCTTCACCAACCTATCAATCAACTGCTGCTTTTCATGAAATCCAAGTTTGTGTATATCAATTTCACTAGGACCACTGTAAAACCCCATTCCTGATTTTAGTTAGATCATGAATTGTATTTAAGTTAATTAATTTTTTATTTTATTTTATTTTTATTTATTTGATTTTTTTTGGTATTGTGGTAAGATAGGGGTATTTCTGTCAGTTTTTAAAGCTGTGTTAAGGGGGTGAAATCGAAGAAATAAATCCTGATGGGTTTGCATGTATCAAGAGGGAAAAATTTGGACATTTTTGCTAAGGAAAGCTTATGTGGCTGGGTTAAACTGAAATTTAGAGGAATTGGGGGGCAGAAATAAATTTTAGAAAAGTGTTTGTTTAAAAGGAGAAGGGAACTGGGCAGTTCGCCCAAAGGAAGAAGAAGAAAACGAGAGGAGAAGAAAGAAAGAAGAGAGGAGAGAAAGGAGAAAGAAAAGAAAGCCAAAAAAAGGGAGAGAAGAGAAGAAAGAGTGGTTTGGCCGAGAGATAGAGTGAGAGAAGAGAGAAGAACAAAGAGAAAGGGAGAGTTATTAGTTTAAGTCTGTGAACAGTGCATCATCAAATCGTGATCTGGAGCTCATTCGCTGTCCGATCGTGCTGATTTTCGGATATGTTGTTCATGAAACACAGCTCTACATTCTGAACGTGGGAGTCGAATCTAAGCACTGTAACAGGCAGCCAATTATAGGATAGAAGAGTGAGTGGTTTAACCAAAAAGTGTTTTAAAAAAAAACTTAATTCCGGTTTCATGTCAAGTTATCTATTCTATTATAATGTTTTGGTGCAAAATCTTGAGTTAAGTGTTTTATTTGCTAAAACTTATCTTGCATGTTTCGCTGAGCAAATTTTGGTGATAATGAATTAGATCTTGTTCCAAACTAATAAGCTTTCATGCTGCATGTTATTTAAATATATGTATAGTCTGTCTCATGAAATTTGATGTTGTGGCTGCTTGATTTGGGTGTGGTGGCACTATAGAGAGAGTTGGTGTTCGGCTATGTTGAAGGGTGGGAAAATCATATTATGCAGAGTTTGGTAACGGGAAATGTTGGTGTTGGCTTATTAATTGTTGAATGGAATATATATTTATTTAGAATGAGACTTTATCATATAATTAACTCTTTTCCTTTTTTTTTAATATACACATATAGTGTATAAAGGTGCATTTGGTGTCTGTTCTAAAAAAAAAAAAAAGGTTAAACTATCAGTTTGAAACATGTTTACAGTTTCATTTTCAGTCCTATATGTGATTTTTGAATATTATGTCGTATATGCATGATTTATAAGCGCATAGGTAATGTGTTATGACTTATATGTTACTTGAGATTATGCATAAGATTGTTATGGTGCTAAACCACCCTACGAAGTACCCATCCCCCAAGAGATACAGATTTTTGGCTCTGCCCGAGCGATGCAGGATTCCGCTGGGTATGACAGTTTCAGATTTTGGCTCTGCGCATGCGTATGACAGATTTTATTGGCTCTGCCTGGCGTTGAGTGGTCCGCCAGGTATGACAGTTTTTGAGGCTCTGCCCCGCGATGATGACTTTGCCGCGTATGACAGGTACGTCCCTCGCTCTGCCTGCGTGTGGACGCCCACCAGGTATGACAGATTTCCCCCAGGGTACTAGTTGTGGTGAGTTTTAATAATAAATGTTGAGGTTTTATACAGAATCCGATACGTTAAAGGAAGTAAGTCAGGGTACGTTTACTGAGTGCAGGATGATTGGAAATAAATTGTATTGTATGCGAGAACAGGGTGGTTGTTCTATTGCTATTCATAAAGTTACTTTGTTCCATGATTTGCTTGAAAATTGTTGTATTTAGCATTATTCTTTTTTTAAGAACTTTTATAAACCTCCCCTTTTTCCCACTCACTGAGTATTTTTAGCTCACCCCTTTTTAAATGTTTTTCCCCCCCACCAGGACCTTCCGGAGATCGTGCCGAGCAGTGAGCCTCCGCTCAGGGTTGTGCCACGCATTGACACTTTTATGTGGGTCTTATATTTATGTCGCATTTAAATCTGGACTTTCGTTTCAAGAACTCATGTTTTCCATGATGTATTCCTTTTGTTTCATATTTTGGAATGTGTAGTATAAGTGGAAAAACCTGATACCAAAAGTTCCCTAACTATTTTCTTTTGTAAACGAAGATGATGTTGTCTTTAACTAGGTTTCGCAGTTTTTCTACATGCACGTCTCAGGTATCCGAGTCTTGTGGCGCCCGATCCTACGGACGAGGAAATTCGGGACGGGTTGTGTCAACCACCTCCTCCAGTTGTCAATATTCCTATTTCCTCAGACGATCAAAAGTCGGCAATCTCTCTATTGCAGCCCATTTTAATGCCTCTTCATCGTCTTCACCTCTTGAAGACCTCGAAAACACGTCCGTGGTGTTGCCGCTTCTCCAGAAGGATTTACTTCCTCCTTCACGTAAACTACTTCCCACTCTGTAAATATCACCTCTATCCATTGCTGAAGCTCTCAACCCTCCAAAATTTTGAGCCTCTTTTCTTCTTTTGGTTTAATTCAAGAAGAAAAGTAATCAAAGAACTGAAGAGGGGAGCTCTTTGCCAAACATTACAATGCAAAGATCTTTATATTGCATGGAACCTTTTTCTGACGATTCCTTTATAAAGTAGTACTGTATTACCGTTTATAATGTGAAGTGAGATTATAATTAATAAATGAATAATATTACACCAAACAACCGTCGTTTACAAACTTTCTCTCGTAATTCTGACGTAACAACTCATAATTATTTAGTTTATAACGAGTCTTATATGGGTTTCATTAATTAATTGTGAACTGACTAATGGTGGATTGTGAGAAATGGTTCTTGCTATAGTATTAATCTTAATAAATCGAAGATTTAACATACAGTGGCGTAGTAAGAAAGAACCGAATCTCCATGGCCTGCATGGCTTACAGAAAGTTTTTATTTTTGTAATTTATTTTTAAAAAAAACTGTATAACTATTAAAATTATATATTTTTGGCCCCTCAATTTTCTGGCCTTTATTTTGTTCCCTACGTTTAAGATTCTGGGATCTAGATCCGTCCCTATAGTACTCTAGCTCGTGTTGAGCATATGCAGTTAAATCGTCTTGAAGATGGAGCCTTCAAGACTTTTAGAGTTGAAATTTCATCTTATTGATGATCAATTGTTACAATTAGAAACATAAGACCTCACAAGTCACAACCAATTAATCATAGAATAATATTATATATTCCAATTTATGCTCCAAAACTTATATGATTATGTTGTTCGGATTGCATACCTAATTTATAATAATGTGACACCATTTGAGACGCAAACTTGAGATGCATATAGTATTATTCTTAAGTATAATTATAATTTAGAAAGAGTTTTCGACATTTACAATAGCGTAAATTTTTTTCCCACCTAAGGTTTGCCTTAATGGCATTTTCCATCCAAAAAGTTTGAAAATATCACTTTCCCACCCAATGTTTATTTTATATTAATACCCAAAATGTACTTTACTTTCTTAACCGGCACTCGGCGAGTTATCAAGAGCTAAGGTAAAATGGATTCTGTAGAGTGGAGGCTGGTGTAGATGCAAAAAATCTACCTTCTTGAAAATAGGGTCTGATCCCGTGAGGTTGGGGCCACTAACAATCCGCTAGACCTGCACAAATGAAAAGGCAAGCATGAAGCTTCCGGAAAACACCGGAGTGGTGTTTGCCGTAAGCACTCCGACGCTCAAGTCAGTGAGGCTGAAAGAGATTATTTGATAAGAATTAAGGAGATGAAGAATTACCAGGAGTCTTGTCGGAGGCTAGGACTACGGCAGAGGCGTCAGGTTCTTGGGAGCAAGAACTTAAGAGCAAATAAATGGTTTTGAGTAGTGTAGATTGACTATGGGAGATTGCATGCCTAATGAGAGGGCAAGCCTCTACTTTTATAGTGAACCCAAGGGGTTGGAATCTTAGTAGGACACTAAGTCCTATTTTGGGAGATAATCCATATCCTGAAAGATATATGATTTCTTGACCTTATCAGATTAAGTTTAATAGTTTAAATAAGATTTGGAATCTTAGTAGGACATTAAGTCCTATTTTGAGAGATAATCTCTATCATGAAAGAGACATGGTTTCTTGACCTTATCAGATTAAGTTTAATAGTTTAAATAAGATTTGGAATCTTAGTAGGACATTAAGTCCTATTTTGGGAGATAATCCCTATCATAAAAGAGATATGATTTCTTGACCTTATCAGATCAAGTTTAATAGTTTGAATAAGATTTGGAATCTTAATAGAAGAGGAAATATAATGGGATTCTGATTTTCTATTTATAGACTATTGTAGGCTAATTGGCTGAAACTCAATTTAGCTTAACTTATAGGATAGCCCAACTCATAGAGTGGATAGTTCACAAAGTGATTTTAAGCGTAGGCCCAATCGGGATTGGGTTGAGGCCTTGGGCCATGACATGTTTATTTCTTTATGGGGCCTCGTCAAGCCCAAGACGATTTTTGGCCATAACAGTTAGCCCTCCACTCTCTAAGTTAAAGAGTATTTAGCTTAAAGAGTAGATTTAATCGAATGAGTGCAGACTGAGCAAATTAGTGATAGCAGCTCGTTAGGTCGGATGGATTGTTGCGTGGATTGGGTCGATGACTTGTCAATTTAAGGTGCAAGTCCTTCAATCGATTAGGTTAAAGAGTAGATTTAATCGAATGAGTGCAGACTGAGCAAATTAGTGATAGCAGCTCGTTAGGTCGGATGGATCGTTGCGTGGATTGGGTCGATGACTTGTCGATTTAAGGTGCAAGTCCTTCAATCGGTTAGGGCCGATTGAATGTGTAAATTCATGAATCGGGCAAGGCCGATCAAAGGTGTGAAAACTCACGAATGCAACAAGGCCAATCGAAGGTGTAAAATCAAGAATCAGGCAGGGCCGATCGAAGCTGTAAACTCGTGAATCGGGCTAGACCGATCGAAGGTGTAAACTCATGAATCGGGCTGGGCTTATCGAAAGTGTAAACTCGTAAATTGGGCAGGGCCGATTCGAATTTGTAAACTCGTGAATCGGGCAGGGCCGATCGAAGGTGTAAACTCCTGAATCGGGTAGGGTCGATTCGAATGGTGGTGATTAATTGAATATTCGCTATCGGAATTAGCTAAGAACAAGAAACCCTATAATTGCGGTGGCCAAAAATCAACTAGAAATCAAGTGCCAGAGTGAGAGGGGTTTTGTTGAGAGTATACCCATGTTCAAATAGTGATGACAAAGAGAATTTTTGCCGCTGGAATCGGCTTTGGTTAGTAACTGAATATTAACTTTATATGGAAAAGTGGTATTTTCAAACTTTTTGGGTGGGAAATGTCATTAAGGCAAACCTTGGGTGGGAAAAAGTTGTTTACTCTTAACAATTAATATTGGCCAAGAAAGAAATTAATAAGTTGATTTCTTGAACAAATAGTCAAATAACGTGACGAACTTACCAAAGAAGAAAACGTGATGATTTCTGTGACTATATCATAATTTAAAAAATGAAAAATTATATATTAAATTGTGACAAAATATCCCGTTTAGACAACCTGTATCACGTTGATATCAATTGTCCCTATATTCATGCGGTGCATTGCATCCACAAGTTTACATATTAAATTGAAAAAAATAATAAATGTAGTACTGCATGAGTCTTTATCATATAGTTGTACATATAGCATTATTCATTCCTGTCATCTTTAAGATTTCAAAAAAAATATCATTTTGGTACAATAAGATTTAAAAATAGTTATTATAGTCCCTTTTAGATTAATGTAGTTAGAGACAATTAAACAGTATAAGGGTACGATACTTTTTTATTATATTAATTTCTAAATTCTTAATTTTTTATTCTATATTAATACAACAACAACAAATGAAGGGACAATAGACATTTAAGTTTCAAACCATTAGCACAATTCATAATTAGAGGTGGTCAAGGACGAATCCCAAGCAGGCTCGGGCCTGGGCCCGTTTGGGACTGGTCCCATTTGGGACCAGTCACCCATAAGCAATTTTAGGATCCGAACTGATCCCTAAGACCGGTCCTATGGGCTTGGAAAATTTATTTTTTTCCCCTGATATTTTTTTATATTGTGGGGGCGAATGAAATTTTGTAGGAGGTTTTTAGTATTTTTTTAGGGGTAGATTAGTAAGTTTCTAAAAGTTTAATTAATTTTAAAAAATAATAAAATAATAAATAAATTAATAGTTAATTTTAACATAAATGTAATATTCACATTTCACACATTCACGCTTCACAAATAAACAATTAAATAAATTTTTTTTATTAAATTATTCATCTTTATCGTCAACAATATTTACATCAGTCAAATCTATATTCCCAAAGAGTTCGAGTAGTTCAGGATCTTCAGAGTGTTGTTGTAGTCTTCTTTCTGCATGAGTCCAATCCCGTAAACATGTTATCACTTCAATCATCTCATAGGTTAAAGAACATCTTTAGTCTTCAACAATTCGGCGACTTGTTGAAAATATTGACTCGAATGCAATTGTAAAAACCAGTACAAATGTCACGTGCCATTTGGGCTACAATGGGGAATCGACTTTCATGTTGGTTCCATCATTGAAGAATATCCATGTCATGTTTCTCCTTCATCATCATGAATGACAGGTCCACTTGTAGGTAGCGATTCAGCTCATTTGGTCCATGTATGTACGAGCTGGAGCTGCTACTTCCGCCATGTTTCATATATATCCAGTTGCTCGATCCTTGACGGAGGTCTGCATCAGGGTCCTAATCGTCTCTCCTGAACGTTCCACTTTCATTGTACCTGTTCTCATATAAAGAAAAAAGGCTATCCAATTTTTGCTTAAAGTGAGTCAAATAAGACGTATAATCATGTCCTAAATGCTGACTTAACTCAGTAATTATATAGTTATCTACGTGTAATTTAAACCTAAGATCTACAACAAGACCTAATCCATATAAGAATGGAATATCTAACCAATATTTCTCATGTTTTTCTTCCATCTTTGAAACAATTTCCCTTAAAACATTATTATATCTATATTTAGCAAAAAATTTAGCAATTTGAAGTAAAATATCTAACACTAAATTAGTATTCGGATAATAAATACCACTTAATGTATTAGTAGAATCATAAAAAAAATTTAAGAAATGAATAAAAAAAGTTCACAAACCACCCAATCATTATAGCTGACAACTTCCTCTAGATAGTGCTTTTAATTAACGAAATCTGTAATTTGTTTTGCGGTTGGCAAAGCTTTTTCCAACATCAAGTAGGTGGAGTTCCAATGGATAGGCATGTCCATACATAACTTCAAAGGTCGAACCGGTGGGTCTTCTTGCCTACAATATTTGACGTACTCCTGCCATCTTTTATTGCTACCGTCGACAATAAATCTGATAGTCACGCATACCCTCTCCATCTTCGAATGTATAGCATCTAAACCTGCTTTAACTATCAAATTGATGATGTGGCAAGCACATCTCTAGTAAAAAAATTTGTCTTCACCATGCAGATCCAATCTCTTTTCAAATAAAGAGATTGTCGCGGTGTTAGCAGCTGCATTATCAAGCGTTAGCGCTACAACTCTATCAATTAATAAATATTCTTGCAAACTTCAAGAATTGTAAAACAAATAGTTTCAGCACTATGTTTTTCATATAATGGTTTAAAACCCATCAATTTTTGTTGTAAACCCCAATTATGATCTAAGAAATGTACTGTGACAGTTAAAAAATCAGTTTTTGACCTACAAGCTCATATGTCTGATGTAAGTGCAATAGATATATTCCTAAAATTTTGAAATTCATTTTTAAGTTTATTATTTATTTTGTTATAAAGTTTTAGTATATCTCTTCTACTTGTACTTCTACTAAAAAAGGTATATGATAAAAAAAATACAGTTTTAATCAAGTGAATAAAATAAGGATTTTCAGATAAACAAATGGGAGAGTCCGTAGCAACTATGAATCTTGCTATTTCCCCTCATGCAACATATGCATTGTATTGTCATGTTGAAAGAGTTGAAGATTGTGTATTAAAATTAAGTTGAGTTTGAATTTGTCTACCTAATCCGCTTGAAGATGTATCCGGCAACTGCATTATTTGGGGGTGCTTCTTCTCCACATGTCATCGCATCATTGAAGTCCCATTCTCAGCGCCAATAATGGTTCCACAGAAATTACATATCCCACACGATTCTTTCCCCTCCCCATTTGTCTTTGGCCGTTTTGATTTGGTGAAGTGTCACCATACATCAGACACGACCCTCTTTAATGATCGGAGGGGTTGGGCTATGCCCGTGCCTGTTGACTCGCAGCTCGCATGTATTTGGCTACACCTCGTCTCGACCGAATGTGGTTGTGGAATTACAGCTGCTTCCTCTGAAGGAAATGGTGAAAATGGATTGAACCCTTCCATTTCTTCTGTAGATGGAATGTAAAACTCATTTGGGGAATCCATTATAAATTTATGATAAAATAATAAATAATTAAAATGAAAAGAAATTAAATAACAATATGAAATTATGATGATATTGAAAAATAGAAAAAAATTGAATAACATGAATAAATTATAAATATAAATATAAATTGAATAAGAATTTGACTGGAGATTTGGAGTAGAGAGATTGAGAGATTGATTGGTGTGGAAAAAATGAAAGATTTTAGGGTTATTTATAGTATAGTTTTTTTTTTTTTTTTGGAGGGGGGGGGGGGGGGAATGAAAAAAAAAGTTATAATTTTTATTATAAACGTTGGCAGCAGCCAACGGTTAGTAAATTTATTTTTTTTTTTTTTTTATAAATTCTGTAAAAAAAATTTTAACCCTTGTAATTTTGTTAATTTTAAAATTTATAGGGGGTTTATGTAATTATACAGGGTACTAAACTAAAAAAATCCAAAAAAATTAGGCCTAGGCCTGCGCCTGGAGGAGGGCCCTCCTCCTTAGGCTTGGTCCCGTTTTGGGACCAGGCCTCCTAGACCGATCCTCTCAAGAACCGAGTTTTTGGGCTGGGTTCTTGGACCCATTCCCAAAGTCCACCTCTACCTATAAGCCTAGTTAGTTAATACGGGTACGGCAAAAAAACGGTACGAGGTTATACGGGTATAATACGGTAAATGATAAAAAATACGTTTATAAAAATTCGGCCATAAAATTCGGATAAGGGAAAAATACGGTACGGGTATATACGGGTTTAATACGGTGGCATTGTCAATAATAAGTTTTGAAAAATACGGCATATCAATCTTAGTTTTAACACTTTTATGGACTATCTGGTTAAATCAACATAACATTTCAAATACAAAGTATTCAATTTGACTGTATTTACAAGACATAAAAGAGAGTAGAGAACATCATTAAATACCTGATCAAATGCAAAGTATTTAATTAACCAATAACACAAATACATAATAAAGAATTTTTAATTAAAAATTCCTATAAAATATAAATTAACCAAGTTTTTAAATTAAGTATGAAGGGTCAATATAATTTTATTCATTTATCAAGTTTTTGAATTCTACCAAAACGCATGCTGAGTGAGGGTTTAATTAAAAGGAATAAAAAATTCCTATTTTTCTGTATTGAAATTTGACTATTTACAACCTGATACTCTGATAGAAAATGATACGACACTGTATCTATTAGTAATAATCAATAATCAATATTCAATTATTTCATTTTTTTACTCTCTTTCTCCTTTTCCTAATTTAGTTAAAGATTAGTTTCTCTTTCTCTTTCACTCTCCCCCACACTGTTTCTCTTCCGATATATTCAAAAACGTTTTTTTCTCTCTAAACAAACACTCACACTTCGCACACTCTCTGAAACTCTCATTCTCTAAAACGAAACACACACTTCATACTTCTCTTCCTCTCCATGAAGAACTCACGCTGAACCAAAACGATACAAGTGTAAAGTGTGTACCTTTGAAGTCCCGAACTTGAAGTTGAAGCCTAGAAGAAGAGAATAAGAGATGAAGAAAGTTGAAAACATGAAGAACAGAGGAAGAAAAGCTGAAGAAGAACTGAACTGAGGAAGAAGAACTGCTGCTGAACTGCCGAAGATTTGAAGAAAAACGACTGAAACTGAACCAGTGAAGTGTGAACCAGATCTGTTTTTGTTTTAATTTTTTGTATAAACCCACCAAAACGACGTCGTTTTGGGGGTGTGAGGTTATATATTTTTTTTTTCAATAATTCGCGAATTATTCGTGAATAATTCGTGAATTATACGCGAATTATACGGTACACCTTACTATACGCGAATTATACAGCAGATTTTACAAAATTCGGATACGCGAGTATTATACGCGAATTATATGGCTGTCTGTATAATTCACGTATAATACGCGTTTTTACTAACAAGGCCTATAAGCCCCTATAAGTTTAAAAGAAAGCAAATACACCCTGCAAATTTTATTATTAATTATTTTTTTCTCTCTTCCCATCACTTCCATCTTTCCCCTTTTTTCTCTTTCCCCATCAGGACATCACTGTCCATCATTTTCTTTTTTCTCCTTTTTTTTCTCTCTCTCTCTCCCCATCACTCCCCGTCACTTTCTTCTTTCTTCTAACACATTCGCGTCTCTCTACTGTAATTTTTCTCTCCTCTTTTCTTTCTTCTAATCTTCTTCCTTACTATTTCTCTTGTCTCCAATTCTCTTTCTTCTTGCTACCCCTCCCCTTACTTCTTCTTCTTTACACTATAGATTTTAGAGTAAGTGAAGAAGAATAGAAGATGAAAATGGAATATGCAATTTGGTTTTTTTATTCAAATGAAATGGAGAATGAAACGGTACTACAAATTGGTTTAGGAATATGAATTTTTTTAGGATCAGATACCCAAAAATAGAGAACCGTTTTAAGCCCTAAGTCGGTTGGACCGACGGTTTTGTACTGTTCCGCCAATCTATTGCCGGTCCAAAACGAGTTTAATGATATTTCTGATTTTTATGTTAACCCAGACAGGAGTAAAGGTCGGCTTCCAGTAGAAACGGTCGCACCGATCGGTCCGGTCCGATTTTAAAACAAAGCTTTTGGTTAGGTACATACATACATTATTGAAATAATTTATTGGGTTGGCTCGAAATCCTTTTCCATTTATCAGGAGAGAAACTCGTTTCGTTGTGTGCACTAACTGGTTTAAATTCGTCAGCTAGACAATACTGGTCCACATTTTAATGAGTTTTAAATTCTAGTAACAGTAATTAATTAAAGATTTTTTTTTTTTTTTTTTAAATGATCTCTAAAGGCTAATTCATTTTTAATATATTATTGTTGAATAAGTTAATTTTCTTTTTTCTTTTTTCAATTCACTTTCATGATAATTAATACAGTATTCCAATATGAAAAAGATAATATTTTTATTTTCGGTAATCGGAGTATCTAGGTCAACTTGCACGTACTTCAATTAATCATTTAGAGCTATGAAGTTAACGACTAAATAACCTTTAAGTAGTCATTTCTATTAACAATTAAAGAGAATCGAATTCAAGTTCTTTTGAGTAATACACCTAAAAATCTTAACTGATCGTTTGATCACATAAGGGTTGGTTAAAAAAAAAAAAATGAAAATATTTTTCAAGTAAAGATTAATAAGATCTATCCTCACCCAGCCTTATTTAACCCCATGATCTCACTAACGGGTTAGATCGTAGAAATTTTTGACGTGGGTCAAAAAAAAAAGTTCAACATTTTTTTTTTTTTTTTGGGAATTTTTTTTGGATAAATATGATGTTTAAGTTGTTTTGGGGCAAAGGGTAGTGATGGATAGGACTCAACATTGACCATTTCATTTCTTTTTTATGAACTTTGAATGTTGTAAAAAGTCTACAATCTTCCCATGTTTTTTGAGAAGTTAAAAAGGTATAAGAATGATATCATTTGATTTAACAAGTACATATCCATTTTATAGTGATTTTAGGTTTATTCCATATGATTCTTTTAGTAGAATTAATGAAAAAAGTAAAGCTTTTAGTAGAATTAATATGATTTGATTTAGCATATGGAATTTCAGTATAGAATAAGACTCAATTAATACAGTACATTTAGTGCAATTCTAAAGTATCACTCTTTGTTGTTCTTTAGGAGTTAAAAAGGGTATTAAATCAAATGAATTTATGTTTGCCTCAAGTCCGAAAGGATCAAATCTGAAAATTAATTCATGCCATAAAGAAATATTAAGTAATTTTGATAATTTCCACCATTTTCAATTTACTAGTAGAATTATGATTTTTTATTGATCTAAATTTCATTTAATTTTTTGATAACTATAAATATAAAGTTTTGGAATTAAAATATAGAGGATGAAGAATAAATCTTTTATTTTTATTTTTATTTTTTTACAGTTGTATTCTCACCTAAATGGAAGATGGGGGCTAAAATAAAAAATAGTGGGGCTAAAACCCATTTCCCCTTCTTTTAATTCAGTTCTTGGCCCAATTTTTCAACATCATTCTATTCATAGTGGGACATGTATAAATGTTATGTATTAAAGTGGATAATATAATAAACTACAAATTTTTCATGTATAGAATAATTTGTACGATTAATTTATATATGTAATATTATTCACAATATAATTATTGAATAGTATTATATATTTATGTGTTCTAGAAATAAAAGTAATTAATTAAGCTATATTATAAATATAATATTATTCCTAATTACTTGAAATCTGTGTATTATTTCTCCTCGAGAAAAAAAAAAAAAAAAAAAAAATTGATTTCTCTCCATCTGCCTTCTTCCACCAAGGTGTGTGATGTATCAACAAGATGAACAAAATTCTAATAATCTCCGCACTAATTGTAAAGATGTCAAGAATTATGGAGAATTCTTCTCTTAGTTTTAATATATAAAAAAAAAGGGACCTTTTCCAAGATCTTAACATATTTATTATTCAAATGATTGCCTCTGAATGTGATATTTTTCAGAAGTTGATTTCACAATTCCTTGACATCTGAAACTCATATAAAATACCTAATTTTCTACTGCAATTTTACAAGTTAACCATAAATCAACTGCATATATGCAACAAGGAAAAGATCAACCAGCAAGAATCTTCACATAACCTTAGAAGAACTTTAAACACCAATATGTGGGACTATTAAATTTATCACAACGTTTTTTACACATCAAAACCGATAAATTAAAAGTATGCACGATAAAACAAAGTTTATACCTTCAGGCTTCAGTGTCCAGAAGACGACAGTCTCATACATGAAAGAACCACAAAAATGTAGCTACTTTAGTGTATGTTTACAACTGTGTCTGTTAGTAATGTTGAAAGAACGCGATGCTATTCATCGTCATCGTCATCGTCACCATGCTCTTGCCCACGTGTGGCATTCCCATTGCCACCAGAGGCAAGTTCTGCTTCGATGGACTTGGAAGGTATCCTCTCATAAACTCTGGACCCAGAAGGGAGAAGCTTATAGTGCCTGAAAGTAAGAATCTGGCTAAGCTTCTCATAATCCCACCTCTGCTGAATATAGACTATAACTGCAAGAAAAACTGCAGTCACAGGTATGGCGATATCCCCAAACTTGGAGTAAAAATCCAAACTGGGATTCACAAACTCATTTTTCTCAGCAAAGTAAGGATTCGGAATAGGAGATCGTATGTAATCATATACATGAGGGAGAAGCCTGACTACTGTGATTCCAATGAAATATAGTTTCCTTAGTGGCTTACAATCTATCTGCCACAAAAGATTACCAATAACTTGAGGGAGCAAGAAAAAATCTTGAACAAGACCCACATACTCCTCCAGTTCAGTTTCCCACTCTGGGCGTGTGTGGGAACTACCTCTCGAATATCTAAAATTCTCAGTTTTCTCACGAGTTTTCACAGAATGAATAATCAGAATAAGTATATACCCAATCACATGTATAGTCGAGGTAGTAAGAAGCACTGGCTTATCACTAGGGACACGGTGAGGTTCAAGAGGGGCCCGTGAAAGTAATCTGATACGAGATCTCCACACCTTTTGAATGAGCCTTAGAGTTAGTAGAAATGATGCCATTACAAGGATCTTTACTGTGTAATCAATCACTTGGAACCACTGACTCTTCTCAAGGTTGTAAGACTCCATTTCATAAGAAGATTGAGGAGCCGGTTTCTTAAAGAGAGCTTCTGCTCCTGTGATCAGAGGAAGACTATAGCCAAGAGCTTGGACGCCTAGCATGACAAGGGACATGAATGGAACAGAATCCAAATTATGCTTGATGTAAAACAATTGACTAAAAATGCAAGCGATTGCAAATGAGAGTGTCAAAATCCGGAGAATTCCCTCAACCCCCCTGTGAGAGAGAATGTCTTCCCTCTGCTTCCTGTATATAATAGGAAGAGTTTGTAGCTTAATTGTGCTAAAATGGAGGGGGTCATCATCATTCCTTTGGCTGGCAATGGCAATGGTAGCAGTTGGATTGACCAACCACCGAGATGTAGTAGGTGGGTATGACACCACCACTTCAATTAAACAATCCAACCCAGATTCAAGATCCATACTCTCAAATAGGATGTTCCAGGAGGCTCGGACATCCCTGCAACCAGCGAGATACATCTTCCCAACATGTGGATCATAAAGACCCTCCAAAAAGATCGCAGAGAAATTGCTATAAGATATTCCAATAATTGAGAGTTGAGCTGATACATTCAAAAGGAGCTGCTTTTCAGTATATTCTGCTTTCGTGTGGTAAGGAGTCTCCTCGTCCTTGGTAAAATTACTCAAAGACCAGTAGCGCCCAAACAAGGGGCCAAGTGAGAGAATCTCCATCTGGATTTCAATTCTCTGGCGATGAGTTTTGGGAAGTGGATCTGGAACTGCAGAAATGTGGAGAGTCAGATCTTCTGAAAGAAGAGAAAGACTAGATAAAAACGCCTCTGAGTCTTCCAATTTGGGGAAGTGAAGCAAGGATTTCTTGATGACTGTTCGAAAACTGAAAGGCTCATTCTTTTCGAGGACAATAGCAGCTGCATCTATTTTTGAGTAACTATAATGAGGAGTGGCAGTTCTGAAATAATTCCACAACTCTGTCGGCCCAACAAGCTTTTCAAAAGATAAAGGGAAATATGATGTGCTACTATTACTGCTGGAAAAACTGCCAACGATTATGCTTCGTTGCCTAATGGAAAATGACATAGGAATGTACAAACAGATTCNGGATTGAATAAAGAAATGAATCTGTCTTCCAATGGTGGCGTTGGTCAAAGTGGGTCGCTTCATTAAAAAAAACCGGCTATAGCAACCGGTAGCCTGTCCGGCTGTCCCCAACCTTGCAAGTTGCAACCATCGATTAACAGTTGGGCTACTTCTATTAATTACATACATAACCCACCGACTATCCTTTTCTCTTTTAATGTCATTTATTCCTATATTTTAAAAACAAAATCCTGAAATTTAATAACCCCAGTAAATAGTGAGTGTGAAAGTGCACAGTTAGGTAGGCAGGGAGCTTTTGTACAATAAGATGGTCGTTGAGAATACAATTTTCAACGCATTAATTAATCCTTTATCTACTTATTTCATAGTTTCTTTATTTATAATTTAAATTCTTCAATTTTTACCCTATTATAAAAAGAGTTAATGACATATTCCCACTCAAATAATGGTTTATTGACACTTTTTCACCCACAGACTTTTGAAATATCACTTTATTACCTAAGTTTCTATTCTGACGGCGAATATAAAACAAACTCGATCCAGGTTGTTAGGACTTTTGAAAAAAGGGAGGCTGATGAGTCTTTTGGTAGTGAAATATTAGATTTTTGTGGTTGGGATAGATAAGAATTTGACTTGGGAGGGGTGGTCATACAAACCCTAATTGCTCGATTGTTAGGGATTGACGAGGTCGACAAGAGTAAAATTTGAGGGGATTTGGTAAGTGATGACCGGAAAAGAGAATGGTGGTGGTGTTGAATTACTACGATGCTAGAATCGAAAACGAAATATAAATTCGGATAGTAAAGTAGTATTCTAAAAATTGATGGGTGGGAAAGTGTCATTAAACTACTATTTGGGTGGAAAAAAGTCAAATTTACTCTTATAAAAACAAAGTCTTTGGTACACCACATCTTGGTACGAAAACCAGAAAGTAAAAGTGGGTTAGACCGTTAAGAGTGTGAATCCAATTATAGATGGGAATCTGTAGTCGCCAAACTATAATTTCAGTTGGACTCATTTTCCCTACAATAAATTCAAGTTAAAATGATTCACATTCGCATATATTAAAAGCTTCATGTTAAAACGTGTCTTCTACCATCAAATTCGGTATTAATGGGGTATCACATTCTATAAAATCTTCAACGCTTGTTTGTTCATTTTGTGAGTTCTAGAAGCTCAATTCAAAGAAAAAGAAAGAGTTGTGATCTCATAGCTTTCTTATAGTGACCCATTGTCACAATCCTATAAATAAATTATGGACAAAAATATTACATTTACGTCCAGCAGAGAATCAAAATCTGGAATTGTAGATTTGATCATTTGTAATCCCTTTGGTTTGTCTTTACCGTTAAACTACCTATGAGTGGTATAAATAATATTGTTTGAAAATAGTTACGAAGAGATTATTTAATACGTTTATGAGAAATAAAAAAAAAAAAATTACAAATCATGGAATAAAGTCGTGTATAATACATGATAGAAGACGACCTAAATCTAACAAATTAAATATATATATAAAAAAAAAAGAAGAAATAATGGGTGTCCACGAAGATTAAGGCAGCTGATGTAATGCAGTTGGGAAGCCAAAGAATTAATTAATGTTATCATTGACTTTAATGTCCTTACTACTGAGCTGTAAACTTGATATTTTAACTTAACTTAATCAATTTTGAATTTTATGGGTCCTGTTAATATCATAATTTATTGGGTTGTTGCCTATTTTCCTTGGAATTTTATTTATATATAATTGTTTAGATTGTGATATTTTTTAGAGGTGGGCAAAAGTTGGGCCCAACGGTCCTAGGCCGAGGCCCAACTAGGACCAATCCTGGCCTATCACTTTTCTGAAGGCTCGAACGAGTCCCAGCCTAGGCCAGGTGTGTTTAGAACCAGTCCTATGGACTTGAAAATCAATTTGCCCCTTAATTGTAAAATAATTTTTTAACCCCTAAATTTATTACTTATTTCATATATTATAGTTATTTGTTAGNTATTGACAAATTGGTTTTAAAAAGACAACAAAAAAACGTGGGGGTCCAACTGTCATTTTCTAGACTTCCGCCACCTTGATTTACTTGTCATAGATGATATGATCAACTTTCAAGTCTTTCGTTTTCATGGTGGGGGATTTTCAATTAGTCAAACATCAAACAAAATCTTAGATGAGTTAAAAAAATCCAATCCTAATGTTCGGTGTAAAAAATCCCTCTAAAGTTTGAAAAATAACAAAATCACTGATTGCGGTTAGTGGATCATCAGAATATACACTATTATGAATTTATAAACTTATATTGAATTACTCTTATACCGTTTATTTTAACACTTGGAATTTAACACTAAAAGATATTTGTCATTTAATCAAACCTTAAGGAGATTAATATTAAGATATAAAATTTAACAGTAAAAGATTAATGTTGGTTAGTAGTTCGATAGAAACTCTTGGGTATATTATTCAAGAGGTCTTCAATTTGAGTCTCTTGTCTGTTGATAATAGGGATTTGCAGTTCTAGGTACCCTGCATTTTTTGAAAGAACCGGAATCAACGGTTCCTTGAAATTTGGAACCGAAACCGAAACCTGTAACAACGGTTCCGGTTCCAATTCTAGGTACCTTGTAAAATTCATAACCCCCCAAAAGTTTTTTAAATGGCAAAAAAATCCTTAAAAACTTACAAATAGCCCCCCACCTGAAACTTGTTAACAAAAATAAAATTACAAATTAATAAATTCAAAATTACAAACCCCATTACTTTGTAAAGATAGATTCTCAAAAGTCAAACCAACTTACCAGATTCTCAAAAGTCAAACCAACTTACTTTAAATGTTATAAAATATAAATATAAATATTCACATTATTTTTTCTACAAAAAGCTTTTATTAACCCCCTACTCTTTAATTTTATTTTATATTATTCTTGATTCCTGGTTCCACTTCCTAACTATAAGAACCGGAATTGGAACCGGAACCGCACAGTAACGGTTCCAAAAATTTAGAACCAGAACCTACCCGTTGATGGTCGGTTCTGGGTAGGAATCAGAACCAAACCTTGGGTACTTGTCGGTTCTGGTTCCAATCGGTTCTTTTGAATACCCTTAATTGATAATAGGGGTATGCACAAGAGCTCTTTCAGTCTCAGGATCCTAATGGATTAGTTGATGTACATGTAAGCTTATCCGAATATCACTGGTCATAAAAAAAAAAAAAAAATAATAATATAATTGTTTTTTTGGTCATTCATGGTGGGCTTTTTTAATTAATCTAAAATCAAAAAATATATTTCGAAGAAAGTTCAATTACACTCAAATCAAGGAAAAGGACTAGCAAGTGAAATGGTGAATAAATTAATCCAAATTGGCTTTACAGTCAAATTATATAACAAATTTTTTGGAGATGATCTCGGAGAACAAGAGATTCAAATCCAATTAAGTTATTGACTTTTTAATTAATTGCGTATAATTTAATCATCCTCTTTATCTTCTAGAAAAACAGAGATAATCTAAAAGAGATTTTTATAGCTTAACTCCAAAAATCTTGTTGCGTATAAACGGGGTTTGGATGTTGGTCAAAAACATCAACGGTTAAATTCATAATATAAGAAAGTCAAAGGTTAGTTAGGATTTAATTGGTTAATTAATTGCTTCTAGAAGGAAGGAAGGAAGTTGGACTGTTGGGAGTGAAAGCTACAGCTTACTCATGAAAACCCGGAAGAAAAAGGGAAGCAAATACTTAGGCAAAATTCAATTTCTTGGTACTTGATTGTCCTTTTCAATTAAAGAAATTACTTAATTTAAATGTCTTTTTCCTTTTCTTTTTCTTTCTTCTAAGAAATTTTGCTTATTTTACCCTAAACTAATAAGTGTAAAACTCTAATTGGGTGAGATTTTTTAAGTTTCTATGAAAGGGTTATCCACTTTTTTTTTTTTNGGAGGGAGGAGAGGGTGAAGAAGATGAGGGGGGCGGCGGAGGAAGAGGACAGGAGGGAAGTAGAGGACGTGGAAGAAGTAGAGGAGGTGGCGGAGGAGGCGGCGGCGGTGGAGGAGAGGAGAGAAGTGGTAGGGTCAAGGGAGTTGTGAAGGTGAAGGAGATTTGAGAGCATTAGCATGAAGGCTTCGTCCATGGTGCCTTTTGATTTGAAACAAAATGAACTCTTTCTATGATTTCAGGGTTAGGATTTAGTGGAAAGTGGTTGTTGCGGTGGCCGGCGAGGCATCACCGCGGGTCATGATTCAAATTTTTTTATAAAAGAGAATGAAGAACGAAAGGAATCCGATTAATATATTGAGAGAAGGCGGAGGACGCTGAAGTAATTTTTCAATGTTTAATGATTAAAAATTAGGGCGAACGACATGTTCCCATCCACCCACCTAAAGTTTGCCCAATGACAATTTCCCACCCGAAAACTTTCAAAATGACAGTTTCTCATTCACGGATAAAATCTGTAAGTAAAGTCTGTATGAATAGGGATAAATCTGTAAGTAAAATCCGTTTGAAGTATGACGAAAGAACATCAATAATACCATGTAAATTAACAGATTCTATTGACAGATCTTAACGGTAGATGGAAAATTATCGTTTGGGCAAACTTTGGTGAGAACATATCGTTCGCCCTAAAAATTATTGTTTTTTGTATTCACCATGAAGTCCATTTTGAAAAATAAAGCCCTCTTGCTTTGATCTTGATTCTATATAATTTAGAATTTGTTGTTTATTTTATTTTTATATATTATGTCAAATATGTTTTCAACTATTAAAGATTCTAGGGGTGTTCAAAAGAACCGGTTGGAACCGGAATCGGAACCGACAGGTACCTTAGGTTTGGTTTCGGTTTCTATCCAGAACCAGTCATAAATGGGTAGGTTCCGGTTCCAAATTTTTGAAACCGTTACTGTACGGCTCCGGTTCCTATGGTTAGGAACTGGAACTGGAACCAAGAATCGGAATCGGAACCAGGAACCAGGAATCGAGACTAATATAAAATAAAATTAAAGATTAGGGGGGTTAATAAAACTTTTGTAGAAAAAGTAATGTGAATACATTTATATTTATATTTTATAACATTTAAAGTAAGTTGGTTTGACTCTTGAGAATATACCTTTACAAAGTAATAAAGTTTGTAATTTTGAATTTATAATTTGTAATTTTATTTTTGTTAACAAGTGTCATGTGGGGGGGTATTTGTAAGCTTTTAAGGGTTTTTTTGCCATTTTAAAAACTTTTGAGGGGTCATGAATTTTACAGGGTACCCAGAACCGAACCAGAACCGTTATTACAGGTTTTGGTTCTGGGTACCTAGGAACCAGAACTGTCGGTTCCGGTTCTCTCAAAAAGTGCAAGGTACCCGGAACCGAACACCCCTAAAAGATTGTGTTTGTTTTATTATTTTAAATAGTATTTTTGAAAAAATTGAGTTAAGTTGTTATTACGAGGATATGATTTAAAAATTACAAATGTCTTCTAGGTTTGTTAATTCAGCTAAACACCTCCACAATAAAAACATTGAAAATTAATAAAAACACCCCCATCCACCCAGTAAATGCCGACATCCGGCCACCACCATCGGAGGGTGGCCAGGGGGTGTTTTGTTAATTTTTAATGTTTTATTATAAGGGTGTTTAGTTAAATTAACAAACTTAGGGAATTCAAAAATTGTTGAATAGAATATGATTTGATTTTGAGAATAGAAAAACAAATATGTATTTTGGGTATAATAGAGAAATAAACATAGCCAAACATATCTCGATATCAATTTTTCAATTCTACTTTAAAATTAAAATATTTTCCAAATTTTAAATAAATAAAAAATGAATAAATCTATGTTAGGTTGCTATCTTAACCATAATAATGTTGTCGATAGATAAAATTAATTAGACAATGTTAAGTTCACAACCTTCTTTTACAATCCCCGGCGTGACAGTTCATCGCTTGTTAGCTCCCTATTTTACCAGTTAACCAATAACAAACTGTCACGTCGAGGGTTCGCTTGTGTTAGTTTTAGGTAAAGGTATCCTTCTATTGAGGGTCATGAATTTTTTTTTTTTAAATTTGTATGTAATTTTTTTTCTTTTTGTGACAATTTTGACTAAAAAAACAGAATAGGAATGTTATATGCAATTGGTTTTTATTTTGGTCTACCCTAACAGAAATTTTTGGACCCGCTACTATATATATATATATATATATATATATATATACCTTTGAAAAAAACTTAATTATATATAGTATATATATATATACTATCATATATATAGATATATATAGGTATATATATATGATAATATATATATCATATATATATCAGTATATAATATATATACCTTTGAAAACTTAATTAGGATAATTTCTACTCCAGAGCTCCAAAATATACAAAAATGCCTTAATTTATAAATACATAATTTATAATGATAGTAAACCGAGTTTAGTGTGGCCTTAACAAATTTAATTGCGGGTGTTTGTCTGAGCTTATGAAATTAGCTGATAAGCATTAATGAAAATATTATAAACAATTACGTGTTGACGATTAAAATACTTATAAGTGACAGATAAGTATGTTGACTGTGTGTGGCTAATAATGTGGCTTATAAGTATATTTATGACTATAAAATGACCTAAAACAGGCTACTTCTGCATTAAACAGGCCGGCTATAATAAGAATTTTTTAAAATTAAACAAGGATAATGTGAGTATATACTTGGTTCAAACTACTTATAAGCCATTTTCTTTGAGTAATTTATAAGCCAAAAAAAAAAGTACATACCACCCAACTTATTTTTTTTTTAGGCTATGATAGCCCTCAATTTATAAGCTAAAAAAATTATTATAAACATTGTAGCCTTAATTTTAGAGCTTATAAGCCTAGTATTGACCAGCACCTTATAAGCTTAGACAAACAACTCCCTTAAACCGGCCCGATCAAATTCGCATTATTCCAATTAGAACTGAAGCCGCCTACGGTTTGCTAGCCTCCAACTTGGATAGAGACAGAGAAGGCGAGAGATTAGAGCTTCGACAATTCTCAATAATTATCACTGTAAAAATTAACAATTTTTCTTTCAAGTATTCGCATGATCAGCATCGACCAACAATAATAATGTCGGAGCCATGACTGCAAGGTATCTTTTACTCCATCTTGATTTCCAATGATTGAACCTCGATCATTGTTCTCTTTGTTTTTTTCATCCACCATCATATGTGTTCTTCTGGCCCTGTTAATGTTACTATACTCAAACTGAAAGCAAATCGCAAATTGATGCTCTTAAGTTTCTGAATTTGAGCCCGAGAGTAGTTTTAGTTATTATTGTGATTCAATTGTTAATTCAAATTTAGAACACCAATCGGGGAAAAAGAGCTACGATTCGGGTGTTATTAATGATTCCGAGAAATGTATTTAGTGCCTTTTGGCCTGATAGGAGCTCACTAGGTTATACTAGACAATTAGTGATGTACTACATTTTCCTTTATTGCTTTGATTTTTATTTAATTTTGTGGTGGTGTTTTAAGCTGGGGACTAGGGATGCGACTTCACTTTGGAATCCTAGGATTCTTGTCATTGTAGGCCTGCGTTGAAGGATTAGTTTAACCCTTGATGTCTACTTATGCAGCATTTAATTTGTTAAGGCCTATATTGTTGATCATCATTTCATCTTACAGTTCTATCTACATTACACAATTAGAAGCTAGAAAGTGAACCTTATTTGCGTTCTCGTTGTTTTTTTTTCTTTTTGTCAGTAGTCATGGTCAGCAGGTAATAATGCTAGGCGTGCGACTTCTGCAAAATATACATATCAAATAATCCTGTCCAGCATTAGAAACCTGAGAACTGTCACGTCACTCCAGGGAGAATCGTTAGCAAGAAAGCTTGCTGATATGAGAAGAGAATAGCTGCCAAGGATAAGGAAGCAAAAGGAACAGCCGTGCTCTGACCATTTTGAAGCAGTAAGTGGTTATTAGGAGCATCTTACAATTTGATAAATTACAATAGATCTAACCATTTTCTTTTCAAAACGATGTGCGTTTATATTGAACATGCATCAAGTTAATTCACTTTGTAGGCTTGTCTATGGATGGAAAATCTTTGGTACTACTTTATGAATATGTGAGCGGGCAAAATATAGAAGTTTCATGTTGAGTTGAACAGTTTGGCTATTAGGTATAGTTGATTTAATCATGTTCTCAGACATTGTAAATCGTGGGCTAGTTATACCACCCAAATCAACATAGTTTTCAAGAGTAGGATAACAAAGAATGTGGTAAAAACAATTTGACATTGTTTGGGAAATAGCTTGCACAAGAGTGTGGTTAGAGAACTCCTTTGAATATATAATTGTACTAAAGTAAATAAGCCTTTATTTTTATTTTCTAAGCTTGACTGTTATTTTCTTTGATCTTCAACATCTGCCAGAAAGCCAAGCGTAGCTATCAGAAGGATGTAGCTAATCTTCAGTCCAGAGATTCTAATGCTGATGCTTTAGATGATCAAGAGAGTAAGTATCTATAGTTTCACCAAGATGTTTAATTATTAGCTCTAGTACCAAGACGAGATTTGACAATATAGACTATTGTGATTATGTTTCATACATGGCAAGGACTCATGTCTTGTTTTGTAATGAAAAGGTCTGGTGACGAGGTTGTGTGATCCTAGATACCATTTGGGTGCACTGTGCACAAAAGGCTACTTTTGATTGAACTGAGCTTTCTTGCAAATAACTTGACTGTTCAAATTTGATTCACTAAGCCACTTGCTCAGGCTTGTGTATTTAGTTATAGGCTCAGTTGCTTAACAAGTCAAGCTTGAGATACACATTTGTCTTCTGTTGAGGTTCAAGAATAGTTTAGTCTGATTTCATGTGATTCCAGTGGCAATATCCCATAAATCATCAAATCACAAAGAGCTTTAAAAGTAGAAAAGTTATCATAAGATTTTGTTTACTGATTTGCATTTGTAGGTTTGACTTTCACTAATAGCACAAACTTATTTGTGAGAAGCTTTTTCATTGACTAGCTTTAGGCTGGTGACTAAGCTAAAGTTTTTCCAGACAGATGATTAATTTAAGCCCGGTTGGCTTTTGAAAAATCTGAGCTTGAAAAGCCCAACAATCTACTGCCATTTCTCATTTACAATCCAGTGGTAATAATATATTTTACTCCTATGGTAGATTAATCATGTTAGATTACAATTACCTTATGTTTTTAGGTTGACTTCTATTACCGTATAATAGGCCTGCAAAGTCCTGCTTTGCTTCATTCTGTGCAGTCAACATTTTGTAAAAGAGTCAGGCCATGAATGAAGTGGACCTTGAATCTCTTTCAGGGCTGACATCAGTTTAATCAAGTAAAATTTGCTTCTGATTTAATTTTAAATCTTTCAATAAGTATGATTATATAAGTATTTTGCGGTTATTTTTTCTCTTGATCATCTTAGTTTCAAACTGATACAGCTCACTGATGACAGAATGGGATTATGATGGCACTTCGGGCTACTACTTCAATTCCAGCAACGGCCTTTACTATGACCCAAAATCGGGCTTTTACTATTCTGATGCTATAGGTATGGGGTCATATAATTGGACTTTTGACCTCTTAAAATTGAACTTTCTGATCTGGAGCTCTTTTTATTCTTTAAGATATCCTTTCAAATTATACATTGCATTTAAAATTTACTTGTAAATAAATGAAACAGCCAAGTGGGTGACCCAGGAAGAGGCATATGCCACAGCTCAGAGTTCTGTGGATTCCAAACATAAACCCAGGATGAAAGGTCCATTACCAGCATCAGGAGCAGGACCAATTAAGGAAAATAAAGATTCTGTGAAAAGTCAAACTGGTCCTGCACCAGGGCCTGTTGTTTCAGCTTCACTAAATCCATTGAGATCTGTCAAAGGTGCTCCATCATCAGTAACTGTTGGCAAGAGAAAGAGGGAAGATAATAAGCCAAAGCAGAAAGCAAAGCCCGTAAATGCAGAAGAAGCAGCGGCACTTAAAGCTAGAGAGGCTGCAAGGAAGAGAGTCGAAAAGAGAGAGAAACCATTGCTCGGTCTGTACCAGTCTCGTTGATCCAGAACTGCTCAAGAATCCTTCATTTCTCTCATTGACAAGGGGGGGCTTGCTTGGGTGTGGTATTATTCACTTCCTATGCTTGAGAGAAACCATTTCTCTTATCATGATTTTTCTTTCGCAAATGTAATCGAATAACTGTTTGTCTGATTGGCAACTCTCTTAAAAATGTAATTGTTGTTTCCGTCGGGTCAGGTGAAAGTAGTGCCCCTCTTACAGTTTGTACATTACAATCTAAAGAATACTAGAACAAGCCTTATAGTTCTGGAATCATTTCAATAGCCTTCTTTCTTTCTGAAGTGCATCTTGAACATGAAACTGAAGACTATTCTTCTATGGATTCATTTTGTTCTCAGAATTGCTTCATAGTGTCAAGGAGGCTTGTTTCTTTACACATTGAAATTAAACATTGTTAAGGCCTATGCTTATGGTAGCAGAGGCATCTCTCTTTGAGGCTTTTGAATGTGGACTGTGGAGTGTACATTGATTCTGTCAAACATTTAGAAACGGCCTTGCAATTTATGATGTCAAAATTTTCCCTAGGGATGTCAATATTCCGAGCTGGGCTTGATTTCCAAGGCCCAGACATGGCCTGGATATTGAAGCAGTGGACCTGGAGCCAGGTGTAGACTCGGGAGTTCTATTTCTCGGGTAGGGCAGAATTTTAACACCCCTAATTTTATAGTTTTGGTATTTCTTTTTATACAGTAAACAACTTTTCCCACCTAAATAATGTTTAATGGCGAGTTTCTCATCTGTAGACTTTTAAAATACCACTTCATTATCTAAATTTATATTTTGATTTCAGCATTGCAATCTCACACTATCACCATTCTCTTCCTCGATTATGAAAACTCCCCAAACCTTACTGCCGTCGACCCTGTTAATCTGATAGAATTGAGGTGGACCTGACTCTTTATCCAATGAGGGCTTGTTGAATTGGAGAATTACCCCCTCCCGATTATTATTCACCAAAACCCCTCAAACCTTACTCATGTCGACCCTGCTAGATAGAATTTGAGGTGGACCTAACTCCTAACCCAATAAGACCTTATTGAATGAGAGGATTACCCCATCTTATAAACCAGTAGGTTTAAGCGTGTTTAGTCGATGTAGAACTCCAACACTTCCCCTAATGGGACTCCAACAATCCCCCTCACAATCAAGCCCATATGTTGGGTTATGTCCATTGATAGAGGTAGTTGCTGGCTCTAACGCCTCATCCACTAGTCAAACACCCAGCTTAACTGGGTCTAACTCGAATACGGAATACCATGATAGAATTTGATGTGGGCTTGACTCCTCACTCAATTAAGCCTTGTTGAATGAGATGATTACTCCTTTTTATAAACTAGTAGGTTTGAGCATGCTTAGTCATGTGGAACTCTAACACAATCACTGGCAATCTAGCGATTACGGTTTGCATAGCTGTCCCTTCCAAGTCAAATTTTGATCAATCACAATCACTAAAATCCAATATTTTTCTACCAAAAGACTCATCGGTCTCCCCTTTCTAAAAGTCCCAATAACTTAGGCTGAGTTTGCTCTATGTTTATTGTCAGAATATAAATTTTGATAGTAAAATGGTATTTTAAAAATCTGTAA